>NC_079906.1:17526272-17845136 GCF_024868665.1 Triplophysa rosa
TGATCAACAACTTACAAGGCGATGATCTCCTCTGGTTTAATTGAACCGGCCGTAATTACGTTACTTTATTTTGTCCTTTAATTAGAGCCTCATGAATAACTGATTAGCCGTGAAGTCATCAGTCGGGCAATAAAAAAAGTGATAGTGCGTGAAATGAACAGTAGCCCCAGACCAGAGCTCTGAACAGTGCTATTAGTCACTAATGCCAGTTGCCCTGAGACAAACTTCAAAACTGACAGACCAAGCGCACGCAAACTATATTGTATAACCGCTCCTCAGTCCCTTCATCAAATATTTACTGGGGTATCATTGCCAGAACAGTGTCCCACTGAGCATTCCCCGAATAGCCACTGTGGGAACATTGATCTTTCTCTTAAAGAACAAACGAGAGCTTCGGGGACGTTTCTTATACCTTGCTTCTGGATCTCTCTCTAGGTCTCTCAGGAGTTCGCTATTGATCCGAGCAGGTTGAGAATCTGCATCACCCCCCAAACCTCCAAATATGATCTCTTGCATTAGTATGAAAAACAAGACAGCGCTTTTCCCCTTCTTCCTGCACAATGTCAGACCCGCGCTGTGTGGACACTTCATTTGTCCTCATTGGGTGCAGACGATAAACTGTGAATATTTAATTGCTGGGAGGCGATTACTGGGTCCATCTGCGTGATTAAGACAAGTTAGAACACTTGCGGTCATGAAAGCAAAGATGACCATATATAATAACTGTTTTTTTGAAGTAGAGTTTGTGAGAGGATAATGTTAATGTTATTCATAGCTCACAAGATTTGATAGAGCTCCCATTTGTTTCATATAAGTATCAACTTCATCTCAGATATTTCTCCTAAAATGTCTTACAGGAGAAGAAATAAAAACAAAAACAAAATAGACAATTGTTAAAATATATGAAGAGCATGGAGCTTTAAAAAGAATGTAGATTGTATAGGGAAAACAATCTGGATTTGGGTAAATCTTCAATAATATTGACTTTTGAATGCAGTCTTGACAAATCTGATCTCAGTATTTGAGATTGAAATTGAGACGTTCGTAAGATTTTTTTCTCAGGAGCCTTGAGCAAAAGTTTTGCATGTAATCTCATCAATGTCTAGGAGAAATTTAGACATTGATGTACACTTACCTGTGATTATACTTTCTTATCGGTTAAATAAGGGTGGTAACAAAATGGAACATAAAAAATTGAATTAAAAAATATATTAAAACAAATATTTTTTAATTATTGATATTTGTTTTTTCAATCGAATCTAAAGACATGAATGGCAAATGTGCTCTTTATTATTTTATACAGTCTATAATCTTTTTATTATTATAGTTTTTTTCTGAAGAGAATATATAATATTGTTCAAGGTTTCTTGCCCAAAAATATTTATTTAAAAGAAATATTATGGCTGCCAAATGATTAATCGGGCGCATCCAGAACAAAAGTAATATATGAAAAAAATAATATATGTCTGTGTATTGTGCATATTAATTTTCATTTATAAAAACATACAAATACATGCATATATTTAAGAAAAATATAAAATATTATATATAATTTCAATTATTGATAAATAAATAATATGTAAATATGTCCTAAATATGTATACATGTGTATAAATACAAAATTGATATGCACAGTACACAGACATACATTATGTAAACATATATTATGTAAACACAAACTTTTGTTCTGGATGCGATTCATCGCAATTAATCGTTTTCTACTAAAAAAAAAATGTTGATCCATAGAATTAAACACTCTATTCAGTGAACCTTTAAAATATCTACTACTGGAAAGACAATGATATATACTGTAAATGCCGGTGGTTATACGTTAATCGTTCATGACATTGTGCAACTTGTTCAGGTGAAATGTTGGTAAACAATAAAGGTCTTTGTCATCAATGAATCATATTCTTCAGAAACATTTAGCCTATCTGCTGTTCTACAACCCCGCACACTTCAGAAACAATTCTTATCATCCCTTGTCTCACCAAATCAGTCCTAATAGGAAGTGGCATAATATTTACCTAGAGTAGCTAATTTCTCGTCCAGATTTACTCAGAGTGTTAATATGACAGCCGTAAAACAGAGGCCTATCGACGGCCATCGCAACACGCAAACAATTCGAGTCTGCGTGGGTGGATCTGATAACACTGTGCGGCAGGTGGAGCGTGAGAGCGGACCTGTTCTTTGTTGAGCCGACACAAATATAAACATACACACCAACGCACGTCACCTTTCACCGGCAGAGGGATTAATGAAGTGACGCCGCAAACGAGGCCTGGCAGTAACCAGGTAACCGAATCAAAACTCCGGCAGGGCTAGCAGCCGAGAGCGAGTGGGAGTAGTTTTGTGCTGCTGGCGACAAAGTCTCAGAGGATAATCCCAGTTTCTTTCTCTCAATCGCTATTTCCACTAACTCAAACCACAGGGGCCTTTATCTGAAACTAGCTCTATCACACACTCTCCAGCTGGAAATAACAAAAAAAGTACACCTTTTCTCCTTATGGATTTGCTGCAGTTGGAAATGGCCCTGGTGACGACAAAATAGTCATCGCAGTCATCGCAGAAAGGCTGTTAAAATACTATTTACATTTTCCCACATATCTTCTCACTAACACGCGCACGCGCCAAGCCGTGAAAAGAGAAAGACAAGTTAATGGCAAATAGCACACTGCATTTTCCTTTAGTATTTTAAGCCTGTTGTTTTGTTTTCACACGGCAAGCAGAAAAACCCATGGCTGATTATGTGAAGAAGGTGTGAAATTGTGATATTTGCATGGCTGGGGATATTAACTAGAGGCATTAGTTGTTGAAAAGATTCAAGGCTGGGCTCCAGACATGTTTTTAAATAATGGTTTAATGATGCATATTTTGCAAATATTTTCCAAGAGACGCCAGCAGTGCACTCTCTCTCTCTCTCTCTCTCTCTCTCTCTCTCTCTCTCTCTCTCTTTTCGACTACATTAACAGTCTTACTCTTTCTTCATTAACAGGCTCACAGCCCTTTCGCTATGCTCCTTTGTGTGCATTTGGAAAAAATCAACTGGAAAATAGACAGCATGAGGCAGCAGAACACACGTTTTGGTTTCTCTGTTCCTATATCTCTGTAATGCCGTCGCTCTCTGGGTGGAACTCGCTGAACGCCACTTTTGTGTTCCTTATTTCAACCATTAATTTACAAACCGTCTTATTCAGGAGATAAATGTGCTATTTTAACGCTGTATTTAAATAAGGCATTTGTCACTTGTCATGTGTTCCGGATAAAGTGCTCAGTGCGAGTAAATAGCCAATAAATCTTTGTGAATGCCACAGTCTATTTGAGTATTGTACTGACCGTGTGATGCCAAAAGGCCACACAAACATGTTGCAAGAATGTGTAGCTGAAAAAATCTGTAATGCAAACATGTCAACATGCAACGTGTGGAACATTGTGAAGCGTATTTAATAAAAAACGGAGGCTGTTTTGAGAGCAAAGGAAAGCCATGGCCAATATTAGTACAGTGTTTGAATATGTTGCCTTAAATCAGCATTTGTGCATGTATTGTGGCCATTCCAGTCCAATTTCAACAGAAACAAACCACAGGAATTACATAGTCACCCAGCAGCAATGTAAAAGAGAGCTGAATGAAAGTTGTGAAAACAATCAGGCTTATTCCCCCATATATTCATTTTTTTTTTCAATTGATGCTAAAATACATGTAAAAACTTATGGTGTTGTTTAACATGAATATGAACTTCTTTACAGCAAGATCCGCATATATTGCATCTTTTTTGTTATTTTGACTGGTTTGTCCTGTTTCAGTTTTCTGCAAAAAAAACTATTTCCACATCGAATTTGATAACATTATTATGCGCTTAAACACATAAATGAAGAGTTTATTTGCAAAAACAGATAACTCCATTTTTAAAAATGTAAAAAAAATCTCAAATGTATTATGTTTTTATTGTGTTTTATTGTGTTGGTTAGCTGTATTTTTTAAATATATTTTTACTTAATCAAAATAACCCAATGCAGTTTTTGCACAGGAAAAATTGGTAAATTCTGAAAAGATGAAAATAATTTTAGAGTGGTCTCTATTTTTTCCGCTGCTTTATTTTAAATATATACATTATAATAAATCTGTTAAATATTAATTTTGTTAAATGATTGTTGTATAGAAATTGGTTAAAAAGTATTCCTCTGCTCTATCATTCCCCATTTCAATTCCTGTAGTCTGCATAGATATACACTATGTCCCCTAATCTCTCACTCTCTTTGTGCCAGGCTTGGTTTCTCTGCTCCACTAAAGGCAGATCTCACCGGTGCAGGTATTGGCCGCTGTGAGCAGCAGCTGTCCAGGTTGCTGCTTTGGCCTAGAGTTACTGCAGTCAGGCACAAAAGCACAAACAGCAGGGTGTCTGGCCACACGGCCCCAGTCCAGAGACCATCAGGCTCAGACCTGTTTTACTACTGGACGCCATACAGACACCATCACAGACACTGCCAAGAAAACACATTCGGCCAATGAGAGCTGTGCCACTGGCAGAGAACGTGTTTTAAACATTCGGTATAGAGGACCACTGAGACCAGTCAACGCAAGAGAGGAGATTCATCAGTGCATCAGGCTGAACATTCTCATGGCAAAATACACAACAGAAAAACAGACACAAGAGATGGTGTCACAGCGGTGCAATACGTTTGTACATGATTAAAAACAATTAAAGTAAAGTGTTCTTCCATTAAATAATATATATTACCAAGCTGTTGGTCATTCTGTAAATGTTATAAATAGAAATTAATTGATTTGTAAGCCACACTTACAATTGTTGCTACATTAGATTACCATCAAAATATTCAACCATCAATTTCTAAAGAATAGTCACACTTCATAGAAAAATGTTGCACAAAAAAAGAGTTTCATTTGAAAATAAAAAGCATTGGAGAAGAAGTAAAAACGAGAATTACTTTGAACAGTTAAAGATTTGTTTATAGATTTACATTTTGCTGTCTAATATAATGAAAGTAATTTAAGCCTTATTTATATCATAATAGTATAATAAACATTGTTTGATAAAAAGATAAGTCATATGTTTATTAAAAAGTTTATACTTTGAGCTCTGCCAAATAAAGACATGAGAGCACACGTGTGCATCTGACAGAAACTAACGAAGACAGAAAAAGAGCTTAAAGCCTTTGAGAAGATCTGAAGGTTGTCTATCTGTTCTCAGAACAGTACGCTTGCACATCGCTCCAAGTCTCATGAATGTAATTGACCTTTTTCTGTAACGCTGCTGAGATTGGGGGGGGGGTGGGGGGTGGGGGGGGCAGTGACACAGAGACTAAACATCAGCCAAGCAAAGTTAATTGTCCAGCTGAACAATAACGCAATGGAGACTGCAGATATGAAAAGGGCATTCAAATCAAAAGACCAACAATAGCCTTTTCCGAAAAGATGCTGAACTCATTTTTCTAGCAGCAGTCACCCCCTAAACTACAACTACACCACATTCTCTACACCATCATGTGGCCCCCAGCACCCCGAGCCAAACCCAGGCTGTGCTTGTTTCATACATCTATTGCACCATCTAAAGCCGCATTTACACTGAAAAGACAGTGTTGTTGACAGTCATCCTATATTTTCTTCATCCCTTCCTTATTCATGTACGTGGTGCTTAGTTTGCCTTCCACATCGCGATGGATATGGTTGGCGAGGTGAATCATTCCTTAGCTGTTCTGGCCTGGCAAAGGTCAGTTGTTTGAAATGTCAGGCTTCAATGGAGCCAGATTCACATCGTGCTGTTCAACTGTCCAATTAAAGGGGGTTTGGCAGGGGTTGATCGGGAGGCGCTCTTCACATAGAAGAGCTAATGAGGGGCTACGACACGGAGAACCCCCTGCCCTCATCACTGATCTGCTGGGCCACAATAAGAGCAGTACAGGAGAGCAGGTTCTGACCCAGGAGTTACTCCAAAAACGATCTCCAAGGGCACAGAGGGAGAACACAGTCTGATCTCATTAAAGACCAAATATGCATAATTTCTCCATCTTTCATGATGAAATATACACACACAATAGTAGTAATAGTTTTATAATATTTCAAGTATACTTTAAATATGCTAAGCTATATAGTAAGTATATTTCAAGGTATTTTCATAAACTAAAAAAATGCTACAAGTATTAAACTAGTCAATTATTAATATAAGTACACTGTAAAAAAAAATCCCGTAAAAAAACAGATAAAGTACTGGCAGAAAATTACCAGTACATTTTCCTTTATTTTACGGACATTTCCATTAATGCTAAAATGCAAATGAATGCAGTGCAAAATGTAAAATACAGGTAAAACAACTGTAAAAATGAACACGGAAAATTCCTTCATATTAATACAGTATATTGTGCCCTATTTTTACGGCTTTTTTTTAGAGTGTAATCTTGTAGTATAATTGCACTAGTGGTACACTTAAAGTTTATAACTGTTACACTAACACCTAGAAAGTATACTTAAATAAACTAAAAAGTTGATACATTTAGTACCAAGTAGTATAAATATAGTACACTTACAAGTATACTACTAATACTTGTATACTTCCTAGAAAAAGCATAGGATTTGTCCAAATACCCACACTTGCAGTCTTTCAACTTGACCACTTGACTATTTTCATGGCGTATTTCCTGTATTTGGCCCAAGTGTTCAATATATAAACTATCACTGGAGTTTACACACAAAAAATATGCAACACTTTACGTTTTACTACGAAATAATATGTAATATGTTATAGTCAAAGCAGCTGTACAAAAACAAAGGAAAAACACGTTAGCCAAACATAGAATAAATAAAGATGTAACCTTAAAAGGTATAACTTACACTGAAAAGCTTTCCGCAACATTTCACGAAACCCGGACAAAAAGTCTCATGATTTATATTCAGAATGGGATGCATGATGGGATACACTTAGCCCTGAATACCGCTCCGAAGCAGGTGGGTTTAGTGTGCATAAAGGGCACTGCACTTTGGCATTTTTAAGACAAGGGACAGACTTGCGCTCTTACTTCCTGTCGCGTGCACGCGCTCTCAAGTGGCCAAGACCGCAAGTGGAGGTATTAGAACAAAGCCATAGAATAAAATATACTTGATCTTTACTTAAGTATTCCTAATAAAATGAACTTTAAGGATCATTCATACATATACATATGCTTGTTTTATATATATACACTGTATATCCAAGAAGGCATTGGATTTGTGCCTTTCGTGTTTAAAATGTAATGCAACACCACAGTATTCATAAATGTGTCTAATATGTGGACAGCTCGATGTGTCCTGTGTGCTGTATCTGTCTCAGTCATCTAAAAGTGCAAGCTGTTTTCCATACAGCAGGAAAACAAGCTTCCGTCACACTTGTATAGGACAAACACAGGTCAAAGGTCACCAGGCTCTTTCATACACTTTGCACACTGAATCCTAATAGGCGCCTGAGCAGCAGGCTTATGGAAAGAGATGGGAATAGATGAGCTCATTTACAGCTTTAATTCTTCATTTATAGCAACTAAAATGCCCCATTCACCTCATCAATAACTCACTAAGCCCATCTGTATCCCGGTGATCTCAGACTGGTTTAGTAGTTGTTCTTTCAACTGTTAGTTTTAATAACTGCGTTCGGGGAGCCTGTTCTAGATCAGCAAAAAGCACAACAGCTCTCCAGAGGCCCCCTGCAGCCTGCTTATGCACAGTTACAATACAATTGTGGAGATTTTATGGAGAAAAAGTAGTTTTTACTGCTAGCTGAAATCAGCAAATTACCCTCACAAACTGGCAAGCTCTATAGGGTGAAAAAAAGTCATTTTCATTATATAACCCAAAATGAGGTAAGCTAAAAGCCATGTTGCATCGCGCACGTCTTTTGTGAAGTTGTGAAGGTCAGCGGCACGGTCTTGCGTGGCTCTGGGTAACAGATGCCGAGCAAAGCTGGGAAAATTAGCCCGCTCCACGTGCCTTACATAAACATTATTTTAATCAAAGTGTATTAGACGAGGCAGATATTTGAGACATATGGGGACTACATTCTTGCTGGATCTCCCATCTGTTTCTCCCAGAGCTCTGACTGCGGTTCAGCTCAGCCCTCACACCCAGATGCATCGAGAAGACATTCAGCTTATAAACGGGCTGTATTCACTGCTCTGGGAGAGGCACAGT
The DNA here is from genome assembly GCF_024868665.1 of Triplophysa rosa. NCBI lineage: Eukaryota > Metazoa > Chordata > Actinopteri > Cypriniformes > Nemacheilidae > Triplophysa > Triplophysa rosa. The sequence continues at coordinate 17,534,446 of NC_079906.1, forward strand.
GAAAACGCTGACTTATTCCAGAAAAAGTTGCTTATTCTTTAGGTAAGGGAAATCCAAACAACCACACATTTTGTGTTCTGTTGTCAATGGTGTGGTGTGCATATGGTACGCACGCACACACACACACACACACACATGTCTGGTTTATTATCTCCGTGGGGACAGTCCATAGGCGTAATGTTTTTTATACTGTACAAACTGTATATTCTATCCCCTATCCCTACCCCTAAACCTAAAGATCATAGAAAACTTTTTGCATTTTTAGATTTAAAATTTATAAAATTTAAAATTTCAATTTATAAGCTTTTTTGCCCATGGGGACCTCAATTTTGGTCCCCACGGTGACACAAGTCCCCATGTGTTGGTGTGCATTCAGGTTTAGGTCCCCACCGGGATATAAAAACATGAACACACACACACACAAACTTAGCAGACTCACCAGGGTTGGAGATGGTCAGGAGATCTAGCCGTCGTTGTTGCTGAAAAGAAAATAAATAGACATCAGGCTTCTTCTGTCAGAGATGAAACAGTTATAGTCTAAGACAGTTTTTATTTCTTTTACTCAGGCATAAAAGTTGTCCTGTCTGGCTGTTAAGAACCCAAAATACTGTCCCTCTGGGGAGATAAAAGTGTGTCATGCACTTAAAATGTAATGTTAATATATGTAAATATACAGTAGAGTCGACATTCATTAATACTTTGCTGCCCTTAAAATTTTACACTTTTCTTAAAGGCCTGTTCACACTAATAGATTAATTCCACCCATTCCTTTAGACATACTTACATAATCAAAACAAATATATTTTTTCAACTTTTACACACAACCTTCTATTTAGCATGTCTGGACAAGGACATACATGCAGACATCTGTCAAGATAGCTCTTAAAACACATTTTTAATGATAACAAACTTCTCAAGAAAAACCTGTTCTGCAATGATATACAATATGCTTCGGTGGAAGTTAGTGATTTTCTTCATTAAGAAAAACTGTTTAATAGCCAAAATCCCAGAGAACTAAAATCCCCATAATCCTGAAGAAAGCTCCACTAATAGTTTTATATTGCGCCACGTGATTTGATTACATCATTCACAGTGCTACATGAGCTCACTGTACACAATCTCAGTTTTTGCCAATCTTCAAATATCTATTGCTTTAAATAAACATTTCTAATGTAGAAGATAAGCTTGCTTTACAGTGCAAAACCTTTCATTTCATTTTTCCCTCTATGAGCCAAAGCTGTTGGAAAGTATGGTCACACAATCCATTAACAAGTTAAGTAAAAGGATCTGTTATCTATGTCTGTCACTTTTTTTTCTTTCTGTCTTTGTTTTCCAATCTTTTTAAAGATCCTTCAGGCCACTTCTGATGCTGCTAACCGAATAGCGTTTGTGTGTTTTTGTGTACATAATCCATTGTGGTCTGTGAGTTATGCATTCATGTGCTGCAGTGAATGCGGGTGGTTTCCTCAGAGAGGGTGTAACAGAGGCTACAGCAATCCACACAGGTCACACTCTCAGATCAATAAGTGCCCAATCAAAGACTGATGCGTCCTCGATGGCACGCTGCGGTGCGAGGAGGACACACACACACATACACATACACTCTGCGACAGGCAGTTTAAGAGCTGTACTTTAACACTCTTGTGGTAACAGTGGTGCAGGTCCTTCAACGTGAGAGCCACTACACGCATAGTAGATCAGAGAGCGTACACTGATATCATTCTGACACGCATGCTCACACAGTTCTAAAGCTATATTAGTGAGAACCTCTCATATGCAATGGTTTTCATTCTAGGATAATAACATTTGATATATCCTACCCAAAAACCAACAAAACCGTGTGTGGAAATAAACTGGTTGATTTATGAAGACACACACAGCTTTTTAGTGTTCGGTCATTTCCTGGTGATTTCGTCACAAATAGCAATTATGTGATGAGGTTATGCAGCTTTAGCTGGGGTTTCAATAAAAAAATCATAAAATAAAAAGACTCGAAGAAAAGACTGAAAATATCATGAAAAAGAGTATGTGAACGTCTGTGAATGAACAGTCACTATGCACTTAAAGAGCCTTTCCTTTAATTAGCTTTTAAACTATGTATAATGCAAATAAATATTTAATTTTGAGGATTAGTTTGAGAAGATATTGTGTAATTTGTGTTCTCCATCCACTGAAAACATCACAATTACTTTTAAAATCCTTATCAAATGCTAAAAAGCAGTCAAAATAGGTAAAAATAATAAAGTAAAAATAAAGATAATATATTTTCTAAACACATGGAGTAGATGATAAACTCTTTTATTTTTCAGATCGCCCCCTGCTGGTGACACTGCATATTGCATGCAAAGAGTCTACTGTACATGAGATCCAGCTCAGGTTTGTTTCTGAACTGATCCTTAACAAGTATAGTGTAGCTGAAAAAAAGTATGCTACTGCATTACAACGCATCTTAATGTATAATATAAGATTTGTATAATATAATCATTTGTATTACTTTTTAGGGTAATGATTGTGTATATCCTTATCAGATAAATGCATATCTATATCTTTGCGTTACGAGCCTACCCACAAATACAGTACAAATCTTAACATGCTGTCTATGTAAAGTAAGCATAAGAATTGTGAAGACTAAGTTGGACAGAAAGAGTTATTTAGTGAATTTATATTTTAATAGTCCAACACCAAAAATACAAAACATGCATTATTTTGGGCTAAATATGCCTCTTTATTCTCTAATAATTTAACACTTTTTTTTTAACGTGGCAGCTCTTTATAAAACGAGTCTACTGTGTGTGTTGCTCGACTAAATTTCCTCTCCCTATCCTGAAAAAAAGCATCTTAGATTAAACTCCACACCCACACACAGACAGACACTCAGTCAGGCCCACTGACAATCCAAACCCGTTGAGAGCATCCTCTCTTCCACGCCAATTAGAGCATCTGAAAAAGGCCAGTTGCTCCATTCCTTTGATCTGACCTTTGTTAGTTTTGCTCAGCCTTGCTGGTACAGATCCAGCATCTCCCACAGAAAGTGAAAACAGCTAGAGGCTGCAACGATGCCCCACGCTGCCCTTATGTCGTCTCCATTGCACTCCTATGTGTCTTCTGACTTTTGCCTTTGGCCTCTTGATATCATTCCTGCCCTTGTGTGTTTAGATTGCTTGCTCACAGACACATGCATTGCATTATCTCATGCCAATCTTATTATAGTGCTTTTGTGCTGATTCGCCTTCTCTAGGATAAATCTATAAAGAATTCATACGGCTTAAAACATGCTTTAGCCTATAGTAGTAGCGTACATGCACTTTAATAATTCTTTATTTATCTAAATAATAGCTCAGTTGGAAAAAGCTTTCTTATATACAGTATATCTCTGGAATAATAAAAATAAACATTTGTCTATATAAAAATACTTAGTCATACTGTAAAGAGGTAAGGAAGTAATGGATATACTGAATACATTATAATGCATGATTTTGTAAATAAAGGCCTCGGGTCTTATTTGGGTTCTGGGCCGAGAAAGGGAGAACAACCCTGTTTTAGTCAATTCCTTGTGTTTCCCAAGAACGCAGGGAAATTAAAAGACATAGAAATAAAAAGAGTGTGTGTGTGTGTGCGTGTGTGTGTGTGTGTGTGTGTGTGTGAGAGAGAGAATCACATTAGAAGAGGCAATCCTAGGCATGAAAATAGGATTGTATCAATCTTTATCAAAGAGCGCCAAGGAATTCCCCCAGCCCACAGAGCCAGAACAGTGTCAGCCTTCACGGGAGAGCACACCGGGTGTCCTGGGCCTCACTAAAGCCAAAGGGTTTCTGAATGGAACGTAATATCTATTCTATTAGAAGACCAAATGACAGTCTCACAAGTGAATGAGATGGGGAGAGAGGGTGCGACTGGTGCCATAGATCTGGGAGGCTGAAGCTTACACACAGGCCATGACTCAGGAGAGCGCCGCTCACCTCAACAGATGCCGGGGTGAAAGCCCTTCATTCTTTGTTTAGAAAAACCAATGAGTTCGGTCCAATTGCTAGCGCCGAAATGAAGACATCAGAAACAACACACATACATTTACCAGACTAAATGAAGACATAACCTAAAGACTATTTTCATTTTTAAGATTTCAAGATTCCCTAGGGAAGGTTTTGTGAGATGTAGCTAATTGCTGGTGATTTTTTGTCCCAAAAGACAACAAATACCACTTTTTTTTCTAACGCATGCTACATTTTCCCTGATACTTACCTATATTTCATTTAGAATATTTTAAACTAACCGAGCTCCTGCTGAAACTTTTCCTCCCTCTGTCGACCTACATTCGGTCCAAAACTGCAAATAGGCCAGACGTCCCAAACTTTCTTCTTAAAATGTCATTAATCTTATCAGGGGCATCCACACATTTTCAAAAGAATCTTAATCTGTGCAAGGTGCAAAAATGCACGGCTGCAATTAAGGGAGCAGACAGTGGAGAAAAAAACACACCAGAAAAAAATCATTCATTTACTGGACCACCCTTCTTCTAACAGAATTAAATATTCATGCACAGACTCGCTGAAAACCCATTGCAATATTTCCCCCTGAATTTACTCTTCGTATTTGCAGATGATTATCCTGGGCGGGGCGGTTATTGAAAATACACCCAACAATTTTGAGTCTCATTTGGCACTCATGTAAGGTCAACATAATGAGATTAACCTGAGCTCCCCCACCCCACCATCCATTTAAAAATACATGTGGAGACTAAAATGCCAGATACACAGTAAAAAAGTTACATTTGCAATTTGGGAATGGGGGCAGACCTTACGCCTTCTGCATTTACGCGGGGATAAACTCATTCTGTGCCATAAACTATCTGATGGTGGGACTATGTCATGAATTATGAATCCCAGCGGTCGCCCCCTCCTTCTATAACCCCCCCCCCAGTGGTGATGAGGTAAGGCAGATTACCGCTGGACTATTTAAACCATCTGCCACAGTCCCAGCAGCAGGAGTCATCGTCCTTGCCATCAATACCCCACTGACTCCATCTGACGCCAACCTCACATCAGGAGAAAAATAAAAAGGGAGAGATAGGCGGTGAGTCAACAACCTGACTCACCTCATTTTAGGAAGGAAAACACCCCTGTGTAGGTGAGTCATCTGCAACCAAAACACACACACACACACCTTTTAATCTCACTCTTCCATCCTGTGTTTGGATTACCTTTCTCTCCTCTGGGGAGATGCTTTCCTCTTTAATAGCAGGAATCTGTGCGATGAGCTCATGATGAGGTCATCCTCCCCTGGGTCTTTTGCCTCACTGAGCATTTACTGTCAGATTTACAGTAAATCTCTTTGTCAAGCACTGAGCGTGTAATGATTTGCCATAATTTTGTGATTAAAAGCAAGATTTATATACAATGAAATCAATTTTTAATTTGAATTTAGATTATATATGAATGATGGAATCATATAACCAGCTGAATAATACAGTATCTTAAATTAGATTGTGTCATACATATCGTCGCTGTCCATCTGAAACCCTGTATATCCAAATGCGCAGTTTTTTAGGAAATGGAAAAAACACTGTCCTTTCATTAAGTTGACGAGCACTTTTTAATACTTCTTATTGGTTAGATATTTAAAACCCAGTGACAAACATAAAGGATGACTAATAACAAAGATTTTTGGCAAAAAATTTAAATCACAAAATATGAACATACGAGGTTGCAGAAAGACAGCAGCGATACGTACATCCTCTACAGTATATAAAGAATCTAACAAACATCTTGTCAACACAAAGGGATGCTCTTATCTCCTCCTGTTTACAGAGAGAAACGGAGAGAAGGATCAGACAAGTTTCAGTCCGCCGAGGTTTTCTATATCGCGTGACCAGGAGAACGTCCGTTTTAAAAATACACCGCATCAAATAAAAGATTCATTGCTTAGAAGAGCGTCCGCTCCCCTCAGACCTGAAATGCCTCGCTGCCCACCTGCAGAAAGGGCAGCGGTCCCAGCGCTGAGAAATCTAATCACCCCACAGCCAACTCTACATCCAACCTATTCAGCACTTAAAAGCCATGATTGAATTTCATCTTGATGCCATTAAATATTTATAAAGGCCAATTAGAAGGGCAGATCTTGCTGGCGGTAAGGACCTCTCTCCATCATCCACTTCTGTGCTCCATCAGGTCCATCCTGAGCAAGATCGCCCTGAGAGGCCGTAAGCCAGACCAAACCCTTCCGTCTCTTTCTCTCTCCCTCACTGACGTATGCACCTCGGACGAGAAATGTGAGAAAATGTGTCTGACCGGCAAAGAGGCTTACATGATCTAAGAAGAAAAGGACGTTGCATGTTACAAATTAGACTAATGCGAGGCAGCGATGACATCATGGGGGACTAAGTGCAGACTACATAATGCTCAATAAAGAGCGGAGCCGTTTCAGGCCGGACCCTCGGAAGACGATTCATTCCCCGCGGGACGTTCTGTAGTGTGATAAATGGAGCATCAAAGTGAGTTAAGTGTGAATAGACGCTGGAGGAGAGATAGAGGATGAGGAGATAAGAGGATGGACAGATGGAGAGGGAGACAAAGGAATAAAGTCAAGTAAGTGAAATGTGTGGTAGGTAAAAAAACAATAACAGTGTAATCATTTGTGAGGATAAAATTGGATTTATAGCTGCAGGAGGGGGGCTGATATCAATCTGTGCACTGATGTATGGAGTTCGTGTCTATATGGGGGTCTACAGGAGGGGGTGTGAAGTTTAAATATGTTCATTGGGACTTGCTGCATAATAGATTTGGATTGGCTAAAGCTGAATTCCATTCAAGTGACCATTAGTAGGCACTGCAGTGCACTTCAGGTGAGCACTACGAAGAATACAGGGCATTAGTATCTCGTGTGTGATTTGGTACAATCCACTGTACAAGAATCAACAGTTTATAATAAGTTTATAAAAAGTAATTTTTCCTTTGGTAGTCAACGGTGGCCAAGAACCGTTTGGTTACAAGCATTCTTCTGAATACCTTTCTCTGTGTTCATCAGAACAAAGAAATTTATACAGATTTGGAACAACTTGAGGGCGAGTAAATGAGTTTTCACTTTGGGGTGAACTGTTCCTTTAAATCATAAGCTCTTCATGGCATGTGTACACAATCTGGCACATCCTAAACAGTATGCCCATCAAACCTCCAACCCTAATCTCCTCTCTTACCCTTGCATCCCGACAGATGAAAAGCAACACGAGCCTACCGATATTTACAGAGACGTGAGATCAATGACCTCCCGCTGTCTCCGAGAGGAGTCGACAGGCTCCGCTGTGTTTCCCTGCCGCTGCTACGGGGGAGCGACGATTCCCCATCACGTGTCATAACCTCAGCTCGCGAGAAGGTCGACTGTACTTACAAAACGATCTAAAAAGGCTGAAAGTTACAATGACCCTCCCGAGACACCGGTGGAGTGTGTGCACTGTAATTTTCTGCTTTGAAATGAAAGTCTCTTTTGTTGAGCTTCAGAGAAAGTACCTTTCTGAAGCATCTGTTGCTATGATACCGAATGATAGAAATCCTGTTGTGCCAACAGCAAAGCGTTCAAATGAAAAAATGATTGCTCAAAAAGCTTCATGATTCATAACTCTGATTAACAAAAGAAACTGATCTAACCAAATTGGTTTTGAGCAGTCGTGATAATCTGTTGGAGTACATTGGTTAGTGTATTATCTAGCATATTACCAGTCTTCACTGACTGAAAAGTCATTTTGGGGAAATTGGATTTGCTAGAGCATCTATTCTGTGTCCCACACAGCAGAGCAGAAACACTAGCTCTGTATAAAGACTAAAGCCTTGCTGTCTACTGATCAATACATATATAGTTATATAGGGTATAGTTCACCCAAAAAATGAAAAATTCCTTCATCGTTTGCTCACCCTCATGTCATTCCAAACTTGTATGCCTTTCTTTCTTCTGGAGAACACATCATATATTTTGAAGAATGTTGGTAACTAAACCAACATTTAATTTTAGGTTGCCTTTTAAAATCTGGCATGGGGCAACTGATGAATATTAGCCTGTGGGCTAACTCTGTCTTATTTACAGTATCTGTACTGTTGATCAATGAGTACTGTCCCTTAACAACAACAACAACAAAAACAACAACAACATTGGCTCCCATTGATTTACATCAACTGAGCCACTTCTCAAAATATCTTCTTTTGTGTTCCACAGAAGAAAGTGTCATATACAGATTTTGAACAACGTGAGGGTGAATAAATGATGACAGATTTTTTTTTGGGGGGGGGGTGAACTATCCATTTAAGTACAGTTTGACCTTAAAAATACTAAAAATAAATATTCTCAACGCACAGATTTGTAAACTATAATACTGCATGGTGGTGCACCTGTTTAGTCAATTGGCCCATATGTTATTGCTTGTTTGTTTAAGCTCTTTGTATTGATTTTTTCAGGGTGACCCAATCAGAGGGCACGAGGAGGGCCGCAGCTATTTCCTAATCTGATTATTCCACATCTTTCATAAATCAACAGATGTAAAGACTCAGAGGTCAAGCATAAAAGCGCATCTCCGGACCAACCACGCCTGTTCTGGCAAGCTTCTGATGGACAGTGATTCTGCAGATTTCAATCTCAGAACCAGCATATATGTGGTCTCATCGTGACCTTAGCAAGTGATTATAAAGATATCAGTCTTCCCCCATTCAAGACTTAAAAATAGCTACAAATATGGCCGCTGAGTGAGATGACTTTCCTTAAAAGGACACTGGTTATGTCAGCAGAGAAGAAAAACGTTTAGTTATTTGAAGTAAGAAATACAGTCATTTGAGAAATGATTATGAAACAAAAGCATTTTTAAACATTTGAAAATAAAATTGCACTGCTGAATCATGTACATTAAAGCTATGTTAGTTTGCGAACACAGATGTGTATGCTTGGCCTGTTGTGTCCCTAAACGTGTATAGTTGTGTTTTTTATCGGTCCACTTTGAATTTACTCCATGTACTTGTCCATAACACAAAATAACATGATTTACAGTGATGACTGTAATTGCGTTCCTTGCTCCAAACAAAACTGAGTTCTAACGCTTTTCAGACACCAATGACGCATGAAACGTTCTCATAATCTCACAAATCTAAGTAACCATTGACTTTGAGTTTGACATTAGACCGCATCAGGCCTTTAGTGCCTGTTGCATTTGCAAAAGCAATTCACAGCCCTCAAGTAACAATGAACGAACAATAATGCATCATTGTGGCCAATTCATTAGCTGCCTGTAAAAAAGAAACCAATAAATTCAAACTGACTGAGAATTGTGATGTTTAAATGCCAATCATATTGTGTGTGTATGTGTCACAGGGATTAAAGGAGCTGGTCTGGCCAGAGCTCACGATCATCTGAATGATGGTTTCTCTCTCTAAACGCCATTTTAGAGGCATGGAAAAGCAGGATGCATTGTAGGACATCATTATCCTTGACAACTGTGACTAAAGGTGGAAAATGTTTTGGATTTACGGTGACAGGATTTGTCTGAGTTATCAATCTGTCCCTCTGGCATTCAGAATATCTCGCCGGGTGAAGCGAGTGAAACGTGAAGCCGTGTGCTAAGCTAATGACACTGTAAGGACAAAATCGCGTCTGCCGAGAATTTCTGGGCACCTTCGAAGCTGAGGTGATTTATGAAAGACTTTCAGGGCCCAAAGGCATGTCAGTCAGTACATTAGATAAGGTTTTCTTTTAAACGCAGCAGAAAAGGATGGCCTATTTTATGTTTAATACCAATATGAATGACATCTCAGCTGTATCTCTGAATAATGCCAAACCATGGGGCTTCAACATGCATTCAGATGGAAAAGAAAAGAGGCTGAAACGCTGAAATTTATGTCCTCTGCTGAGGGAGATAAGACAGGAAGTGACAGCATTTTTGTCCAATGAAAACGTAACACGGTAAAAACTGATAAGACTGCGTGACAAGAGCAACAGATGCTATTAGACTGATACAGACTTTTTAATACCTGGATTATATTGCATGCATACACACACGCAGACACACAAATACACATTCAGGTTCACACACACATACACCAAAACACACATTTACACCCCCACACACACACACGCACGCACACGCGCACGCACACACACACACACGCACGCACACACGCACGCACGCACGCACGCACGCACACACACACACACACACACACACACACACACAGAGTGAAGGGGCTCGATTAACAAGACAGTAAAGCCATAAACAGAGCAAAATTTAGTTGCCAGATTATCATGATTTATATGTGTACCGTTTGCATATATAAGGGACAATATGAAGTGATATTTCATTCCGACTATAATTGAGACGACTTTGATTTGTCGTCTTAAAACAAACTAGTCATTTCATCAAGACAAATGCTTTAATTTAGATTCAGATCATTTTACTGGACTTCACTATACAGTGGTTATTGAAGTTTTGAAGATCAGTTGGCAACAGTCAAGGTAAAAAAACGAACAATAATTATTAGCTTTTTATTAAAGGAACAGTTCACTCCAAAATAAAAAAATTCTATCATCAATTACTCACCCTCGAGTTGTTCCAAATCTCCAAATTTCTTTGTTCTGATGAACACAGAGAGAGTTATTTGGAAGAATACTTGTAACCAAACAGTTCTTGGCCACCATTGACTACCATAGTAGGAACAATTACAATGTAGTCAAAAAAGTGTCCCAGAACTGTTTGCTTTCATACAATCTTCAAAATATCTTCTTTTGTGTACAGAACAGAACAAAGAAATTTACAAAGCAAATTGTCCTGCTATGGTAGTCAATGGTGGCCAAGAACTGTTTGGTTACAAGCATTCTTCCAAACGTCTTTCTCTGTGTTCATCAGAACAAAGAAATGTATACAGTAAATGGCCTAGAAACTGGTCTTCAGAAATCTTTTTGGGCCATGGAACCTGTGTGGAAGTCTGAACTCTGCAGGCAGACCTGCGATAGGAGAAAGTTCTTTGTTAAAAAAAAAGAAAAAAAAGGCTTTTTACATTTACAAGATAGATGTAGTTAATATTTTTAAAAGGTGGCCTACGTTTTATGCATGGGGAAGAACTCTTTGTTCCAAAACACAAGGCCATGTGCTGAAAAAGTCATTCATATTCTTAAGTAACTTCGGTAGTTTTCTGTAGCACTTCATTAGATCTTTCACACATTTACAGTCGAGTGACGTGGAAAACCTGCAGCCACTTTACTGATGAAGTGTTAAGGTATGACAACAATATCTGTGCCTGTGATTACAAACCAACACAACTGTTTATATGCTGTTAATCCTGGCCTATCCCAAAAACATCAACAACAATAAGAACAAGAAATTAATTTGTAATAAAAAGTACTTTTGTACTTTGTGTGACTGTGTGCTTTAAAAAACATATTCTTAACAATTTAGTTAACTAAAAGGTTTTAACAAAAAGACAAAAATATAATTACAAACAAATTATAGTGCTGATGGAACTATTGTTATTTTATGATGTCCAATTCTATCTCATAAAAAAGTTTGGTGGTTTAAAGGAAAAAGATGAAGCAACAAAACTACACATCACCCAATACTATTAAAGGAACAGTAAACCTAAAAAAAATATTTTTTCCATTTGTGGAATTTGCAAATAGGGACCAGGGGCTGCTGAAATTGTGCAAAGCTACTTTTGTGTTCCAAGGAAGAAGGTTAATTTCTAGATAAACTGATCTCTTAAACAAAGCACAATATTGGTATAGGTGCATAATAACATTATCTTAATTTAAAGCTGTTTAGCAATACATTATTCCTGTGAGACTGTCACTAAAGATAAAAGTGGAGTGTGAGGAAAAAAGCGTGGGAAAGAAAATGTTACAGCTGGCTGGTAACCTTGGAAGATGTAAATTCACACCACTGCATGTTTCTACAGAAGCCTAAAAAGAGTGAAAATGAGTTTTATGAATACCTAAACACAGATACAACTGACAGCGATATGATGATAACCTGTAACAGACACCATTTGAATCCCCCTTGCACCAGCCCACACTACTGATCTTACCTTGTAAGCATGCAGTACCCACTCAACACAAGCACGCAACATATTCCCTCCCTGCACAAAAGCAACAAGAGTGCAGTAATTTGACGCATCTGTAATCACCTTAGCCGCATCCAGAGAGCCGCGCCTTAATTCTGCACGCTTTTTAATTTGTTTTCACAGCGGTTTGAGCAAATTGAATTTGTTAATTAAAGCCGAAAAATGAAATGCTGAACATTATTGAAGAGATGCTAATTGTGTTAGCGTGGAGATTGGGTTCCCTTGTTGGGAGATATGGGGGGTGGAGGGTAAGGGCCCAAGGGTATCAATAGCTGGACAAATCATATTAGAGGAGGAGAGGAGTCTTGCACAACAGACGGGCCATCAGCTTACGTGCATATACGATCCGTGTTTCTGACATTTCAATATGTCTGGAAGCTTCCAACATTTCAAAACCAAATTTCAAAACGAGCATTGCAAGACGTACAATCACACTTGCAATCGTGCATCATGACAAATTACCAGTCACAGCTGTGCTGATATAACTCAATAATGCTCCTTTGCACATGTGATATTGTTTTTATAAATAATAAACACATCTGGCATCTCTAAAATGGGGTCTGGAATATTATATCACCTCTTCCCAAGAGTGTTTTGTCCTGGGTGTTCCCACAACACTACTTTGCACAAAGGGTCAATGGCTTTATGATTATTGGCTTGAATGAGTATCTGTCCAACAGTTTCATTTTGTACGAGTAGTGGTAATGCGCATAAATCCTTAAACAGCTCATTTGCTTTGTGATGCAGGGACCCTTAAGCAGGCACTGTTAAGGGAGGAAATCCCTCTGTCACAGGGGGCTTAGAGAGCAAGGTTATGAGGACAGCTGAGCAGAGAAGAAAAAGAGTGGGTGTTAATGGCATTGCAGTGTCCTGCATGTGTCTGAATGTGCCATTGCATAGGTAGAACATTACTGTGTGCAGCACTTAAATGATCCGGGTGATTATGAAGCTAATTGCTGACAGTCCTGCACTTTACTGCACAGCCACTCGCATTAAACATGCAGCTCGAACCACAATCTTCACAGCAGAATCCCTCAGCCTGAACACAGGACGATTGGACAGAGAGAAAAAACAGAAAAAAATAATCAGACAAGACAAGCAGACAGAAAAAAGCCTTACGCTTTACGATTTTTTAAAGAATGTATTGTCACTCAAAACACCAATACAAAGATTTGGAGAAGGTAGAAAAGGAAGGAAGTAAAGCCTGACAGATAAACAGACACAGAGACAAAAACAAACGTAGACAGATGCAAAGAAATAAATGGAAAGAAAAAGACAAGAAAGAAAAAAGAAAAGAAAGAAAGACAGATTAAGTGTTAATAAATTAATCAATAACAGCGAAAACAAATAAACAGACATATACTGTACATAAAGAAAGAAAGAAAGAAAGAAAGAAAGAAAGAAAGAAAGAAAGAAAGAAAGAAAGAAAGAAAGAAAGAAAGAAAGAAAGAAAGAAAACAGACAGAAAGTAAGATAGAAAAACAAAAGATAGAAAAAGAGAGACATAGACAGACAGAAATAAATAAATAACAGACAAATACTGTACATGAAGACAGACAAAAAGAAAAAACAAACAAACAGAAAGAAACAGAGACATAGACAGACAGACAGAGAGAGAGAGAGAGAGAAAGAAGAAAGAAAGAAAGAAAGAAAGAAAGAAAGAAAGAAAGAAAGAAAGAAAGAAAGAAAGAAAGAAAGAAAGAAAGAAAGAAAGAAAGAAAGAAAGAAAGAAAGAAAGAAAGAAAGAAAGAAAGAAAGAAAGAAAGAAAGAAAGAAAGAAAGAAAGAAAAAATGAAGTAAGAGACAGACAGACAGACAGACAGACACATAGATAGCAGAAAGAAAGACATTAAAATTGATGAAGAGAAGGAGACAATAAAAGTGTACACATGGACGTAAAGTTTTAACTGTTTGAGTATTAGAGACAGTGCTCTTTTATGGGTCTTTTACTGGCTGAGCTTTCAAAGAGATCTGAGCTCTGAATGTGATTTGTCACCCTGTCCTATTCACAGATCAGTGATGGGACTCGTATGGGAAACAGGACCAAACCTGCCGGCTTTTTAAAACTATACATTTCCACTGAAAAGAAGTATGCATATAAAAGAATAATGCATACGTACAGAAACACAGAGTAGGGGCTGTTATGGTGGATTCTAGACGTGAATAAAACATTAGAACGTACAAAGGTGATTATTTGCATGTCGAGCACACGTTTTGACCAGCAGTCTATATGCAGTCCTGCTCGGTGTGACACTGTTCTTATGAAGCATCATTTCCAGGAACCGTTTTTCAGAGAGGAATAAAAACAGCTGTTACAGGCGGATACAATCACATTTCTCCAAGACAAATTTATGGACTAAAGTTTGCTGTGTGGCTAAAAACATTTAGTCTGAACTCAGTTCAGTATACACATTTCAAAATATGAAGAACTCACAAATCCTCTTTAATGTGACCAATCGAGAAAAGTGGCTTATACCATAATATAACATTATATTATGACATTACATTATAAACTTCAGGACATTTCTGCAAAACCTGTTAGATGAGCTAAAATAAGTAGTTGTTTACATATATTAAATTATTAAATACTGCAATTTGTTTCACAAAATTAGACCATTGTGTCTCATTTTAAGTCTAGAAAAAAACTGATCATGATATTTCAGACTCTTTATACATGAGCTCATTTAGATACATTGGAGTTGGTAAAAATTGTCTGTAAATGAGCAATCCACATATAAACATTTATTTACATACAAACATTAAAAATAGGAATCTAAACAGTCTAAACCAACAGTCTATGCACGGAAGGCTGTCTACCCTCTATATGTTGAAGTCAGGTAAAGTGGAGACAGTGAAGCTTCAGAAAGAGACTTCTGTGCGTGGGCTTGAAGAACATGTGTTAGCAAACATGCAAGAGAGAGAGAGACTGGTGTTTGCACACTGCAGCGCTCACACATCAAACATCGCAGGAGATTCAGTAGTCATGGCGATCTGACACATTTGCAGGTGTACAAGTAATTGTTAGAAGTCTTCATGTTTCACACACCAGGGCGGTAAGTAGAGTAAAATGAAAAATACAGCTGCAGGCAGGAATATACAAGCAAGCAGAGAGAATGAGATAAATGCACAGATGCAACACAACTGGCATCAATGCTAGGAATGAGAATCAAGTGTCATATCACGCATATCACAATGAACATAAATTCAACCTGACAGTTAAGGTTGAATTTAACCTATTTAGGACAGTCTTGATATCAAA
Organism: Triplophysa rosa; assembly: GCF_024868665.1. Taxonomy (NCBI): domain Eukaryota; kingdom Metazoa; phylum Chordata; class Actinopteri; order Cypriniformes; family Nemacheilidae; genus Triplophysa; species Triplophysa rosa. The sequence goes on from NC_079906.1 coordinate 17,549,785, forward strand.
CTTTCACTATATGATATTCCTGCAGGATTTACGGTAATATTGTTGCAATATCTATATAAATATCATCTCCGTTACGTCTGTATCCTCTGTTCCCTGATGGAGGGAACGAGACGTTGTGTCGACAGACCATGAGGATACATCAGACGGAACCACCCTGATGCGGGGGTTACTACGTGTGGAGCACTAGGTCCGGTTAGAGCCATGCGCTAGATAACTCAGCTGATAACCGGCCTAAGGGGGCAGGGCTGCTCCGCCCAGCCCGCCACCAGGAAGTGCTTAGTGATGGATGGAATGCCTATTCTTCACCCGGTGGGGGAAGAAGGGAGGCAGAATAGCACACTGACCCACCTAAGGAGGGGGGAAGGCGCTTTCGCAGGCGTACGCCCCACCGGCTGCCGGTCTCACCTGTTGGTACCATGCAAGACTCGGGCTGAAACCGGTTCCACACGGAGGCTGTAGAACCTCGCGAAGGTATTGGGCATAGCCCAACCCGCAGCTCTGCATATGTCTGCCAGAGAGGCGCCCTGAGCCAGTGCCCACGAGGAGGCTACACCCCGGGTGGAGTGTGCCCTCACTGCCAGCGGGCACGGGCGATCTTGGGACCGGTACGCCATAGCGATGGCATCCACAAATTCAGTGTGCCAGTTTCTGTTTGGAGATAGCCCTCCTCTTTTGCTGACCTCCAAAGCAGACAAAGAGTTGCTCAGAGCTCCTAAAGCTCTGCGTGCGGTCAAAGTAGAGGCGCAGCGCGTGTAATGGACACAACACGGATGGGGTTGGGTCTTCCTCCCCGGTGGGGAGCGCCTGCAAGTTCACCACCTGGTCCTGAAAGGGAGTGGTGGGAATTTTGGGTACGTAGCTGGGCCGGGGTCTCAGCATAACGTGAGAGTCTCCAGGCCCGAACTCTAGGCAATCAGTGGACACGGAGAATGCTTGTAGGTCCCCCTATTGCGGAGTTCCTGCATAAGCCCCGGGTCGGTCCTTCCCTCGTGCAGCTCTTTCAACGCCTTGGCCTGGTGGACCTGCAGGATGGCCATGGTGTGTAGAGCAGAGGCAGCTTGACCCGCGGCAGTGTAAGCCTTCGACACCAAGGATGCCGAAAACTTACACGCCTTGGATGGGAGCCTTGGTCGACCTCTCCAGGTGGCCGCCGTCTGCGGGCATAAATGCACCGTGACGGCACGTTCCACCTGGGGCACGTCGACGTAGCCCCTAGCTGCCCTGCCGTCGAGGGAAGTAAGGGCGACAGAGCTAGTTTGACGGGAACGCGCCGAGAAGGGTCTTACTAAGCTCCTCATGCACCTCCAAGAAAAATGGCACCGGGGCCGGGTTGGAGTCAGGGTTGGTCAGACCCGAGGTACCAAGTATCCAACCGAGAGCGTTGGGGGAAAGGCGGTGCGGTACACTGCAGCCCAATGCTGACAAGAAGGGAAAGTGACAAAGTCACTGACAAGAAGGGAAAATCCGCTGCACCGCATCGTAAGATTCCAGCAATCTTTAATGGAGACGATAGCATCAGATGCGAAGGCTCCGAAGAACAAAAGGTGAATGAATGCAGCACGCCGTCTTCCTTTTATACCCGGATATCCGGGGCGGAGACCGGCATGCAAATTTCATTAGAGATGATACCACATTCTGTCGACACAGCGTTGAGAGACCAACAGAAAGGGAACTATATATATACAGTATATATATCATTTTGTTCTCTTTTTTGGTCACATGAATAACGCTCAAAACATAAGTGTAAAGATGTAGAGAAAGACTTTGTAGCTACTGTGACTCTTATGATATTATGTGTATTAAAACCGCATCAATAGTCACGATTAATGCTAATATCAGAAATATTGCCAATATTGTAACACCCTTAAACCCAACATTATCAAGGAATTTATTATGGGGTTTCAAACCACAAAGTGGTTGATAAGGTCAATGGAAAAAAAATGACAGGTTTCCAAAAAAAGTTGAACATCCATAAGAAAATATGCGTACAAAACAGTAAATGTAATCAGCTCATTTTTTAAATAAGCACCTGACTGTTACTTCAGGCAAAACAAAGCTCTCATCCATGTTCAACACAATCCATTTAAGGCCTTGATAGATGCCATCAAGATGCATGCAAATGTCAATTTGCCAAAGGGTTGAAAGTAATGTGTTCAGTTTTCTGTTTACGGTGTTTTTCAGCACCCAGTGCATGATTTGCAATGAAGCCTTTCTATATTCTGGAAGGGCTCTAACTCTTGCGTCGGTCTGTGGTTGTAAAACGACATTTCGTCGCTCAGTGCAAACCATGAAAATAAAAGCATCCCGGTGCAATTTAGCGGAATTGTTTCTGCCCGTTGTTGTTACTTGAGTGTTTGAACAAATTTGACACCGTACTATTAGCAGAGGAAATTGGCAGTTTAATTTAAGGAAGGTTCAGAAGCCACACGTACACACACACATATTTCTAAGCAAGAACTGTATGAAGCAGGCTGGAGAAATCAGCACAAGCCATGATAACTTTTAACTCGGGCTTCATCTCTCTCGCCATCTCAGTCCCTCCTTTATTCATTCCTTTTTCTGACTGTTTTCATTAAAGTCTGCCCGCTGCAAGCTTTTCCGTAGCAATGTAATTGTTCGGGTTTAATGAGCTGGGAGAGAAACAGGAATTGCAAACCCAGGACTATTAAAAGGAATGATCGGATAAGTTTTGAAAGCAACAAGGTAAACAGCGGCTCGTCAAAACAAACAAGGGTTTCTCCTGCGGGATAATTAGGTGCTATAATTGGGATGAGCCGAGCGACGGAGAGCATGTCGGTGCTGAGGAAACGCGGGTCATCGTCTAGTCCTCCGTCGTTCCATTAGTCTAATTGTTAATTTCTTAATGCAGATGCAAATCAGGTGGCGTAAGACTGACATGTACACAAACACACAAAAACTCTCTCCTTCACACAGTTTCTGCTTCGATGGCAAGGCTTCATCTTGAAGTTCTAAAGAACTTCTGACAGCTCTCACTGGTCAGGGATTATAGAGGTGACATTAGTAAACAAAGAAACTCACCCTGGCACACAAAAACACACACTGCATATATGAGACCATGAGCGGTGTACATCAGAATGGCTACTTTAATATCAATCCATGGTGAAAAATAACTCAATCTTTCTTTTAATTTTCTCTTTTTCCTTTTTAGTGTGTATGTGTGAGAGTGTGTGAGGGAGGGAGAGAAAGAGGTTTTTTTCTAGTAAATTGAATTACCAACATTTTGACTTTCAGGCAGAGGAAGGGCAGAGGAGTGCTATCAGTGGTTCCAGATAGCATTGATTAAGATCAATTCAGTGTGTGTGTGTGTGTGTGTGTGTGTGTGTGTGGGAGAGAGAGACACACACACACACACGCACGTGCGCACACACCATGACTGCAAGTCTTCTGTCACACCACTAAGAATCAAACTTCCTTCATTTGCTCTGATCAGAGAAACTAGCCAGGGAGGAGAATGAGATTTTTAATTAGTACTATGGGCTATCTCATCTTGATTTGTGACAGAGACAAAGTAATCCCTCGGACCCCCATGTAGACTGACCACTCTGTCACATCTTTAATGGTTCCTTTGTTCTGTGTTATCTGTCTGTTCATTCATCAGTTTGGTTATGCCTGTCAGGTGCTTAAATCACTCATTTGAATATTAAAGGTTGTGATGGTTAACCTTCGGTTGGGTCTGCAAAAGAAGTTTTACGTAAAAGTGTTCAGCCACAGATGTCGTCATGTACTGAACTGTACACAAAACAGACAAAAAAGCACACAAAAATGGCAAGCTCTAATCTGATTGGTTGGTTTTGCAGATTGCCCAGAAGTTAGAGTACACTGATTTTAATGAACGTTAATCTAGAAGCAATGTTGCTTACTGGTACTAAACGAGTAAATAAGTGAATAAATGACCCATAATTCCTGTCTAAGTGGGTGGTTCTTGGCCAAAACTAGTAGCAACGTAGACAGTCCATAGTCAAAAGTCTAACTACTTAAGACTACACATCAAATCTCAGTCCCAGTAATGATCAGATTCATTATGCAAAACACAATTAAAAAAAGAAATGCACTAGAATAAGATTAGCAACTCCAAATCTCTAAAAAGCATTTTATAGCTCTATCAAGAGAATTTATGTGTCCATTACGTAATCCAACAAAACAAGCCTGTATTTAACAGATATAAAATAAAAAGCTCTTTTCGCATAATATTAAGTAGCTTTTAAATTACAGACCATTAATAGAATTTCCAGTAGAATTTGTTGCATAATGCATCACTTTTATACTATCCATTCCTGACTAAACACGAAAAGTTAGTGTGCTTTAAATCAGAAAACTAATTTTTGGCTTTGCATAAACATTTGCATTGTCAAGAATAGTGCAGACAAGAGTTAAATTCTATTATCAAATGACAATTTATCCATTATAGGACCCACAGGTCAAATCACTTGGTCAACACACACAGCTTTACAGAACAGGTCTGTTTCATTCCATACAAACACACCAATAGCACATTTAAACAGCTCTGTGGTTAAGTGAATGGTTGCATTAATGTTCATAAGTTGTGGCGCTGAAAGCTTTTGCTTTTCAAAAGCGTCTTTAGAATGAGACGAGAGTTCCATCACACTAAAACGCTAGATCCAAAACCCATTTTCTCAGGTTTTATTATAATGCTGACCACTTGAAAACTGATGATGGAAATGAAAAGTCAGATTCAACCACAGGATACAATATAATGTTTACAGGAAACGTGTTTTCTGACGTGATTTTTTATCAGCAAACGGGCGATACGGAACAAGATATCTTGACAGAGGCGCTGCCTCGAATCTCATTTAAAGGCAACGCTGACATAGAACCGAAGGAGACAAAACCTGCTATTGATCCTGTCCTGAAAGGCAAAGAGTCTTGTGTAAAAAGCCAGATTGTAGTTCAAAAGAGGGAAATGGTGGATGGATAGTGTAAGAAATGTCCTTTGTGCAGGAGAGAGGAAGGTTTCAAATCAGAGGGTGGCAGCTTGATGGTCTCACAATGGGAAACCACAGGGAGGTAAAATCTGACACCTGCGCCCTTAGCAAAGGTTACTGCCTTTTTAAATTTGCTCTCCAAGTGACCCTGTGCACACACGCACATACACCCCCATCCTTTCACTGGAGAAAACTGGTGCTGTGCAATGGAAAGAAAGTTTAATGTCTCCAATTCATAATCAAAATAATAAGTGACAGCTAACTAAAACCCGCTGCTCTCGGCAGGGTTGCCATGGGAACCGGAGTGGGGCTCGTGCTGGGATGTCATTGTTGGCTGTCAAATAATCCCTAATATTTAACCCCAGCTTTCTGGACTGGCCTAAACTTTATTGTGTGTGACAGGCCCTCGCTTCAAAAAGCAGGCCAGCATGACAATGACGCGAGAAATTTATCTAAACCTAATCCAGTTAAACAGAGACAGGGCTTAATATGCTTACGCTTTATGATGATGTCCTAAAACGGCCATTAGCTGCGTGTTCTTGGGTTAAAGCTCAGGGAGGGACAGAGGAGAGTTTGAATAGTAGATCTCAGCTTTGACATCTCTCTCGCACACAGAGATGTGGGGAGTCAGCTAGGAAACACCTCATTTAACATTAATTACAAAATGTTAATACTGGAGTCATTACCTTGACATTCTGCCTGGGGTTGGCATTAATCCTGCTGTACAGTAATACAAATTTACTTTCTTGTGTGAAACATTTATTAGCAGGTTTTTGAAGCTGCTTGATTACATGTAATAAAAGTCAATGGTGATCGTGTTTTTACTCAACAGACTGGATATTCCAAAGATTGGTTTGGAGTGTTATTAGTGTACATTTATACACATTTATACACATAGTTCTTTCCTGTGGCTCAGTGGTTAGAGCATGGCACTAGCAATGCCAAGGTCATGGGTTCGATCCCAGGGGATTGCACATAGTCAGAAACAAATGTATAATACAATGCAATGTAAGTCGCTTTGGATAAAAGCGTCTGCCAAATGCATAAATGCAAATGTACATTTAAAATTACTTTTCAGTTTTGGGCAAACTGTCTCAATTAAGAGTCACCTTAACAGGGAGATCCAAAAAATAAAATAAAAGAAATGAAATACAATAAAAAAGACAAATTAAAATCAAGTATCACATAAAAAATAAAATATAATTAAAAAAATTTTTAGAATGACATAAAAAATTAAATTATATAAATTAAGTTTTGATAGCATCACAGAGTGGCAGTCTTTGCACTTTATGATTTTTGAGGCAAAACAAGTCTTTTTTTTTAAGTAATTGCACTACATGTATAACAAATTATGAAACCAATTCAAGGTTAAAACATATTATAAAGCGCTATATACATTAAAGCTGATCCTGTATTTTAAGGTATAAGGCCCGTTCACACCAAGAACAATAGCTATAAAGATGACTACAACAATAACTATATTAGCTCCCACCCCAGCAGACGATAATAACTGCAGTTTCACATTTTAAATACGTGAGCTATTAAATTTGAATGGCATTTGATTGCCTATCAATGTTTAATCATTCATCAGCCGGAAAAAAGGCCCTCTGAAAGTGATCCCAATGATATCGTTCCTCTGTAAGCTCCGCTATTCTCTTAAGTCTACAATGATTTTTGAGAATGATCTTTACAATTTTAGTTTTTTGTGTGAGGGCCTTTATAGTCCTTAGATGTATAAGCAATACTTGGTCTGTATTTATAAAATACCCATAAATGTGGTCACAATTATGCATAAATGATACTGCGGTCATTATGATTCGATTACACGGCACGAAAAACACCTTTGCATTGCATTGTCGTAAATCTCCAACCATCAGACATTTTTACGTAAACCTGAATGCAAACAAAACAGAAGATAAATGTTTATGAACCGCACATGCCAAACAGGGACGAATGTTACTGTGGTTTATTGGACCCGTTCTACAGAAACCGCCTTGCTGATACAGCACCATCTATAAAAGCAGAGAAAATGTGCTAGATTAATGCAGTTCGCGGAGAGAAAAACAATATTCCAGTTCTTTCACAACAGAGTGTGATAAATAACAAGTGACCATGTGAAAACAAGCGAGAACAAATGAAGTATGAAAGCCCACCTGCCCGCCAGACCAGGTGCCTGCTCCCGACATCAATGTGAATAACCTTCCCTCCCCCAGCCCCCCTTTCTCATTCTCCCAGAACCCATTGCGTGAGTGTATGGTCAGGCCGCCTCGGCCGATGTCCTCTCTCGTGAGTCCCTCCAGACCGGGTCTGGCTGTAATGAAAAGCAGACCAGCGTCCCTTTCAATTCCTTCGGCCCGGGTAGACCGGCGTTAAAAGCAATCGACTGACTGAATGGAGTCACTATATCACAATATGCACCTTACGGCACCCCAGACACACTGCATCCTCCGAGAGAGAGAGAGAGAGAGAGAGAGACCTGTGTATTCATCTTTCCTTTTTCTCTCTCTAGAGTTTAACCCGGGTACGAGGTGGATTGTTGATTGGGGCGGGAAGGAACAAGAAGAAAGCACAAAGCTGAGGGACCGTGGGCCTTTTTTTGTCCAGGACACTATAAAGGAGAAGGTTGCTTTGGGGACTGAAAACAGTGGAAGAAAAGGAACGTTTGCACAAAAGGAGGAGTGTGGGCACAGAAAAACACGTTCAAGTTTCTGTGCATGGGTTTGTGTCCTCGCTTGTGCATTGGTGGGTGGAACAGTTGCGCATGGTTAGCGGTGTGTGAGAATCTGTGAGAATCTGTGGTGTGTAAGAGGCTGAAGCGCACAGCTGGAGGTGTGTGTTATCAGCGTTCTGCAGTCGCTGTGTGAGGCGGGCCGGGCTGGGACGAGGGCAGAAACTGGAAGGGCAAAACTGATGGAGTGTGCCCAGGATGGGTGGCTCCAGATGCAGGGATACTTCACTTCAGTACACACACTGCCTGCTGCACACCTCTGGAGCACTGACACACATTTACATTTATGCAATTGGCAGACACTGTTACCCAGAATGACTTAAAGTGCATTCAAAGTATACATTTATTAGTGTGTGTGCTCCCTGAGATTCATGACCTTGGCAATGCCAGCGCCATGCTCTACCAACTGAGCTACAGGAAAACATGACATCTAAACACACACACACGTACACAGAGAAGACTTTGCAATTTTACAATATTTTGATATCTTACACATGCGTACACCCTGTCACTCACAACACCAGGTCTACAAACTACCATCGACGCGTACTACAATCTGCACAGCACATCAGACATTGAAAATCTGGAAAGGATCGTTCACCCTTAAATGGAAATGATTTCATCATTTACCCTCATCTCATTCCAAACCTATGCTTTCTTTCTTTTGCGGAACACAAAAGATATTTTGAAGAACGCTGGTTACCAAACGCAGGGACGGATTAACGTGTCCAGGGCACAGGGGCCCTGGCAGATTTAATATGTGTACATTTTTCATTTATTTTATTTTATCAATAAAGAAGTGCTGAATACTGTGGAATAAAAGGGATTCTTTTTGCAGTTGTGAAGTATTAACCGTAGCGAATAAATCAAATAAATAATCCTAATGCATTGCCGCGCTGCTCAGAGGGAGTAAAAAAACACTGCGTAATATAAGCGTGCAGAAGTCACGTGTACACGACAGTAGAAGGCAAAATGAGTTTAAAACCACAGAAATGTGTCAAAGACATCTCAGTTTGCTGTCTTTATGGCCACTGAATGCAGTCTTGTGAGAGCTGGATTTGGATTACGTTGCGGAAGAGTTTTCTCTGAGGAAATCACGAAAGATACCTCTCAGCTTAGTTAAAACCAACTTTTTTATTAAGATAACGTTAAATGCTTTGGTGATTGATATTGCTTAATTTGTAATGCATGGACTGTTAAATGCTCGTCTTCTTAATGCAGAAATGTAAATTATGCAAGGAATAAACCTATTCCCACGTAATATGAGTTGGAGAGGTCAGAAGCTTTTTTAGGTGTCGAGTACTGCGAAATATAAATAAATCAATTTGTGTTGTTTTTTGTGCATTTTATACACAAGATGTTTTTCTATTCTGCTGAACTACTTTTATACAGTTTTTCTATGTAAACACGCTCTAGGCGGATGTGTTTAACTGCGTCTCGCGCCATTTGCAGCATCTCTCACATAAGCGCTATGGTTTTAATACGCTGTGTCAAGTTGAAATAATTACAATTTTTACACAGTGCAGCACATCAATGTCAGTTCCACAGCAGTTGACCAATCAGAAGACCCCGAAGGTGGGACAAGTGTCGTAAGCTTTTGTTTACAATAGCAACTTGGCATATGGCAATTTCTGTTATCGAAAGAGTGCCACGAGCACCATTCCTGAGCATTGTGTCATGCGTTTTTAGACGCGAAGATGTGTTCTGTGTGAACCACTCCTCCCTATTTTGGGGCGATTTAGCCCTTTAAAGAAGTCAACCCTAAAATAAAAATGTATTATGTTTAAATACTTTCTTTCATTCCAGCTTAATATGCAGAGCTACTTTGACTATAGGGCTTGAATTGGTTAAAACCCCTCAAAATGCTAAAGATTTCAAACAGCATAGGGTGAGTAAAAGATCATGTTAAATCTTTAAAAACTCTGCTGAGTAAAGCTCCACACACATACTTTACAAACCACTGTGCTGCGATTTGCTGGCACAATAGTCTTTTCATGGCTCTACATTTTAGAAAAATCTAATTTATTCTGCAGCACAGTTTGAACACACAGGACCCCCCTTATACTGCGCAGCCAAATGTCACAGCTCTGTGGACGTTATCAGTGGTTATGTCAGTAGTTCAGCAGATTTGCTGGTTCTACTGATGCTGATTTCTGACAGCTCTTTGAACGATGACAGCTGCTAGTTGATTGACAGGTGTCAAAGAGAAATGACTCAGAGATCTGTAACAGCACAATTACATTGAAAAACGTGACTTCAAACAAGAAGTCAAATCTTAAAATGTCACTCATAAACCTTTAAAATGTTATTAATATGAAAACAGCCCATAAATCATGTAAATAACCTATACATTTAAACTAATTACTTAAAAGGTTTGTGAAGTTGGTGTCATTGAATCTTTGAAAGAGTTTCCATATAAGCAAAAACATTGCACAAGGTTGCACAGCCAATCAGGACAAAAATAAATCAGAAATTCTAATGGCTTTCAATACAAATGTCATTATAAACTATCAAATGTTTACTACTAAACCATTAAAAAAATTATTTATGTAGTGTATTGCAGATCATTATAATGTCAATTAAAACCAATACAATTCCCGTTAAAATCATTAAATCCATTAGTATTTCTGTGATGATTTGTATTGTCTTCCATCAGTGTATAGCCAAGCCCACTACACAAAACTGTATAGTCTAACACTTGGTCAACAATATTATTTTCAGGCCTCGCCGTTACACAATGTCACACATGTTCTTACTTTAAATCATTGGGAAATCTTTTATCAAATCAACTTGAAGATTGTAAACTCACATGAGAATTATCATCCACAGCTGCCCATTTTAACTAAGAAGAGAAATACCACCATTTCCCTATATGCTGACAGAAATCCTCCACCTCAGCTCTGTTGGTAATGCGGAGTCCTTATTGATCCAAGCCAAATTAAATACACCAATACACACAGTGTTACGACCTCCAGAACCATAATTAGAGAAGAAACAAGCAGAAAAACACTCATCCAAATTCACCTTTGTCATCCTGTCGGTTGAGCAGGTAACAGAAACATCTTGTGTTAGGAATCAAAAGACATACACTAATGATCTAAAAAAGACCATCTGAAATAAATCCTCCTGGGAAAGTTCCTATTTAAAGTATAGAGAATGTAATGCGGACATCGCTTCCTATGTTGCAAGTTGCAGTGGCGCCGCCATTTTGGGATGTTAATACTCCACTGCTATTATTGTTTTGATATGTACCGTTACTTGTTTTGTTTGACATATGGAGAAATCGAAAGTGAAAGAACCATGGGCTTTTCCCGGATGACTCTGCGTAATGCTATTGCCGTTTTTAACACAGCAAGATCGACCTACCATAGTTATATTTCCTAATCAAACAAGAAAAACAAAACACTGCATTGAACGCACTAGCAGCCATCCTCCCAAGATGGCGCAACATTCAACGCGGTGTGACGCCGATTAACAAGCTAGTACAAGTTTAGAAATCATAATTATGATGTGTTAAGGCTAGAGTCCCAACAAACGCCAAATCTCAATGGTTGTAAAATTCAGTGGGACTTTTCTGGCAAAGTTATTTTAAAATACATTTTTAAATGTAATTTGTAAGGTTTTTTTGTCAGTGTCATGTGAACCAGCTCTTAAACATCTGATGTTCTGCCTAGAATAGAAATGTTGACAATTGTTATATTTCATTTCTCAACAGACTATTTTATAATTCTTGTGCTGCCTCAGAAAATGATCATGAACTCTCATTTAGACATTGTTATTATAAATAATCTGAATTGTGTTCCTCCATGAGTTATTAACTAACAAACATTTGGAAACTTTAATCATGATATATCAAAACAGAATATACATAATCATCCATAACATTTTCCCCTCCATCAATGCATTTTCATATTTTTGTCTCTTTCTCTCTCTTTCCACCATGCCTAAATATGTTTCTCACCCATCTACAACAAATTAAGTTTCCCCTCAAAGTGAATTTCAAGCTTGGTTGCTTTTGTAGGGTGAGTAACTCACTTTACATGAATTTTTTTTCTTTTGGAGTGGAATGCTGCATCATTTGTATTTCTCCATTCTCCCTCTTTTTCCCCTTTCCTGAGCCCTAAATTTGGTGGAAGGCAATTACACAGTCAGGAAGGTGTCTTTTTAACATATCATGAAGCCCTAAAAGCTCTAAGAAGCATGCTTGTTTTTCCATTCTTGTCTTCACTTTTCTAGCCAGGTGTGAGCCTATGGATAAAAAAGAGGAATACAAATATTTCACTGGGAATTGCCTGAAAGAAGCATAAACCATATTACAGTATAGCCACATTGTCCGTTTATGTGGAACTTCAGGTTATAATCTCTCTTGTGATCTCTTCTATCATCACTTTTTTTCAGCATTGATATCATAACTCTACCCCATCAGCCCTTCTGACCCAAAGCTGACAGCTCAAACCCTTGTGAGATTTTAGGATCCGTGCGTTCAAGACCAACAGCAACGGAAAAGGGCAGACGGGCCCCGGCCCTGCTTAAACCTGGCAGAGTTAAGTGAAAGATACGAACCCACGCTGGGAGATAAAACCGTGTCAATAAATCCCCCTCTCCTAACCAGATCCATCTGCCGACCTCTGCATAACAAACAGCTCACAAAGCACTTCCAAAATATTGAAACGGAGTTAAGCCCTCAAGGTGTGAGCCATTTCAATTTCAAAAAATAAATATTATCTTTGACTAAGCAAACCTTGCATTACAATGAGGATCATTTTACTGTTTCAGGAAGATGAAGAAGGAATCTCAGCCGACGAAGAGTTTGCGGTGAGATGACTGAAAGCCATCTGTACCTGCTGGCCGTATTTATGACCTCTCCATCCAAGCTGGCTTGAACGTGCCTACCGTTCACTTTGATCTTATTACAGCCTCAAGAAAACAATATTCTGCTGTACTATTGAAGTCTGTTCTATTTTCTCCCTCTCTTTTCACTCCATTCGCGCTTTATTACGGTTCTCCATATCAGCAAGATGATTCCTCTGCTGCTGGTATGGGAGTCTCAATATGCAATAAAGCAGTAGTATTGTCTCCTGAAGGGCCCATTGGTCTCGATAAAAGGCAGTCTCGATAAAACGAGGTCACATCAAACTCTTTATTTTCAATCTAATGTAAAATAACCTCCCCGCAGTCAAGCGGAGGTCACGACTTATCCGTGGCCCTATCCAGAGTCAGATTTGTTAAGAGACAGCATTCACACTGTTAGGTGTGAATGGAAAAGACAGGTTCCATTTGGCACAAAGAGAGAGATCGCTGGCCCCTGGTGCTCTGAGAGACCAGAGGTCAAACCCCAGCGGTGAAATGAAGTTAGGCTTACTGTAAACAATTCATATGGACATAACATTAGCTGTGTAATACATACAGTACATTGCATTTTATGCATTATTGACTTTTTATAAATTAGTATATACTTGCTGTTTTTTTACTTTTTTTTTCAATTCTATAGACAGTGAAAATATAGAGAAATTATGCATTATGTGTCTTGCCTGTGCATGGGTTCTATGCCTTGGGAACACACATACTGATATACCTTAAAATGCACTATAAGCCGCTTTAGATAAAAGCATTTGGCCAAATGCATAAATGTAACGTAAAAAAATACAAAACCAAAATATGCTCTGGTTACATTTTAACCACATTATGGAGGATTCCATGAAGCCTTGCTTATCATATGCTTGAATGACGCTGTCACATCTCATGAGTTACTATAATATTGTATATGGGTGTAGCAAAAGCAATATTCTGAGATATTTTCACACCGCATTATAAATTACATACCTTTCTTTGATTGTCAAGCAACCAAACAGACAAACAGTAATGCAATTTGCCACCAAAGAGTTTTATTGTTTTTTTATGTGAAACCTGTTACTCACAACACAGCTCTACCCCAAAATATTTGCACCGTTCACTGTGTGAGCATCACTCCTCAAAGCACCGTGGGAAGACATACATCTCAAATGGCTAGGTGCAGGGCTGATAATGAAGTGCTTTAAATCTAAAAAGTTTTTGATTAAAAATTAGCAAATTGCATTCAGCAGTTCTGTTCTAAAGCAAATTGTCTGCAGGATTTTTCCTGGTAAACACATTTTTTGGGGAGAAACTATAGTTGGCAAAGGCATTTGAAGATAAGAGGCTGTCATGAATCCTCCTGAAGAAAGGAAGAACCTTTCCTGAGCTATGCAAAGTAAGCAAAGCAAAAAACAATGTTACTACTTATATTTATATTTTTGTGTGTATGCTTATATTACTATGGCTTAAATATATAACATTTACATTTAGTCATTTAGCAGACGCTTTTATCCAAAGCGACTTACAAATGAGGTAAACAAAAGAAGCAATTGGAACAACATAAGGACAACGAAATGTATAAGTGCAGTAGAACTGGTTTCATATAGCCTACCACAATATACAAAGCTATTTTTTTTTTTAGGATAGAAAGAGTAGAAACGAAATAGAAATCAGAACTAATCGGTCAGGTGCTGACGGAAGAGATGTATTTTCAGCCGATTCGTAAAGATGGCCACAGAATCTGCTGATCTTGTAGCAGCGGGCAGATCATTCCACCAATGTGGAACAGATCCAGAGAAGGTACGTGAGAGTGATTTTTTCCCTTTTTGGGATAGCACCACAAGACGTCGTTCATTTGCAGAGCGTAGGGATCTGGCGGGTAAATAAGTCTGTATTAGCGAATGAAGATATGGCGGTGCCGAACCAGTGGTGGTCTTGTAGGCCAAGAGCAGAGCTTTGAATTTGATGCAAGCGACTATAGGGAGCCAATGTAATTTACTGAAGAGAGGAGTGACGTGTGCTCTCTTCGGTTCATTGAAGACCACGCTTGCCGCAGCATTCTGGATCATCTATAGAGGTTTGGTTGTGCAAGCTGAGTGTCCAGCCAGTAGCGCATTGCAATAGTCCAATCTGGACAGGACAAGAGCCTGGACTAGGACTTGTGTAGCATGCTCGGACAGGAAAGGTCTAATTTTGCTAATGTTGTAGAGGATAAATCTATAGGACCGGGTGGTGCTGGCAACGTGATCTGTGAAGTTTAGCTGATCATCGATTACCACTCCCAGGTTTCTGGCCATTCTGGAAGGTGTGATGGTTGATGAGCCTAGTTGAATGGAGAGGTTGTGATGAATCTTTGTGTCGGCCGGGATTACAAGCAGTTCTGTTTTTGCAAGGTTCAGCTGCAGGTGATGGTCCTTCATCCAGAGCGTATTGTCACTCAGGCATGCTGAAATGCGTGCAGAAACAGTCGGATCGTCAGGCTGAAATGACAGGTGGAGTTGTGTATCATCCGCATAGCAGTGATAGGAAAAGCCATGTTTCCGAATGACAGAACCTAGGGATGTCATGTATATGGAAAAGAGCAACGGTCCAAGCACTCCGCCATGAGGCACCCCTGTATTGAGATGTTGGGACTCAGAGACCTCACCTCTCCAGGATACTCTAAACCCGGGCTACTCAATTGGCGGCCCGCGGGCCGAACCCGGCCCTCGATGTAATTTGTTCCGGCCCTTCAAGTAGCACAGTGTGAAAAAGAATCTATAAATTTAGTTCAGTCGGGAATGGACTGACGCGCGTCTGTTCCATTCAGCACGAGCTGCAGCAGCACAGAGCAGGAGTCACGTGACATTAGGCAAGAGGCGCGACTCGCAAGCCGTCTCTCCTGTGAGACGCGGTAAACAGGACGATGACGGACTAACTTTTATTAGTTTCATTTCTGACATTTTGCTAGCACGAATAGGACCACCATTTCAAAAATACAGAGGCAAGGGCGGAGAACAGCGCGTTGGAGAACAGCGTCTCTGTAGGTTAATATTGTTTCACTGAATTTCTCTTTTTTTGTTATGCAGTTTTAAAATACAACACATGAACATGTTTGAATGTAGAAAAGCCTGCTTAGGCGTCTTACAATGCACCAATGTTTTTGTTGTGCAGTTTAAAATACAACATCAGCACATTTAAATGTAGAAAAAAACTTTGGGTGTCTTATGGGGCAAAAATACAACATACGGACTCCCATAGTTAACTTAGGACCCTATGATTGAATCGCGGAATCCAGGCATATGTTGCTGTATAACGCAGAATGGCACAGAATATGGCAAATGTATTGTTTCAAAAAGTAGCACCGAACAGCTAACACAATTCAAATTGTGCATGAGTAACTTTAGAAATATTCAGATGGTGTGTAAATATGTAATCTGCAATTGTTTTGCATGTGCTGTTGGAGCTATAAGAGAACGCATGCACATGACCTGTTTCCCTGTTTCATGTGAGAAAAAAACTGTCAAACTAAACACCCTTTGCGGCGACCCGTCAAAATAAAAGTCTGGTTAACTTGAACAAGTTACAACACACCCACATTTTACCACACCATCCCTCTTGATTTTTTTTATAGTTCAATCACTGAGTATATTATTTACTTTAGTAAACTAAAGCCCTGGTAAACTAAAGTAAATGTGCTAGTAAAATTATACAAAATTAGAAACTTATTATAAAAAATATTACTTACATTTAAGTAGACTAAAAAACATTTTTTTCTATTTTTATTTTTCCCTGTACGGTTCAACGTATCTACTGCAGGTTTTTTAATATAGTTTATAAGTGAATACTGTAGTATACTGAAGTATTTTTTCATGTGGGCAAATATATTGTATAGTAAAGGACGGAAAACACAGAATCCAGAAAAATTTAAACAGAAAAAACAGAATTTGGGAAAAAATAAAACGGATTTCATATTGTTGTCGTGTCATCCCTCGTATTGCAAGCCATATCTCTCCGGCCCCTCATTTGGGATGCTTTTCATGAACTGGCCCCCATGACAAACTAATTCAATAGCCTTGCTCTAAACCATTCCAGAGACACCCACAGCATTGGGGGTCGACAGGAGGAAGTGGTGGGTAACGGTGTCAAAGGCAGAAGATAGAACCATTAGAATGAGTACAGATGATTAGAGGCTGCTTTTGCCAGTCTCAGGGCTTCAATGACAGAGAGCAAGCGCAGTCTTGGTAGATAGACCGCTCTTGAAACCAGACTGGTTGCTGTCCAGGAGGTTGTTCTGCATGAGAAAAGAGAAGAGCTGGTTAAATACAACACGCTCAAGAGTTTTGGCAATGAAGGGGAGGAGAGATACCGGTCTGCAGTTATCTAACAGTGCAGGATTAAGAGTGGGTGTCTTCAGTAGCGGGGTATTACGTGCCTCTTTGAAGACTGTGGGAAACGTACCAGTGGTGAGAGACGAGTTGATAATGTGGGTCAGAGCAGGAGCAACCACTGGAGAGATGGCCTGGAGGAGATGGGTGGGGATCTAGCGGGCAGGTAGTCGGGTGGTTAGAAGAAATGACCTTGGAAACGTCATCTTCAGATAAGAGCGCGAAAGAGGGGAGCGAGGATGTGTCGAGGGTTTGGGCGTACTCAAGAGGCGGCGGCGCAGAGAACTGACTGCTGATGGTACATGTAAAATATGTATTTATGAGGTTTCATATACACCCAAGTTTTTAAAGAACAACCAGTTCAAGAGCAACATTCTAATGGACCATACACCAGGTGCTCACCAAGAAAAAAGATATCATATTTCACCCAAACAAAAAAAACACTCATTTGAGAGAGACTGATGATAGAATTTACAGCCAGTGTTTGTGAGAGCTCATATAATAGAGTCATTGACAAATAGGGAAAGTCTGGCGAGCTCTTCAGAGGACAATATCTGGCAGCTGGTGGAGAGCTCTTCAAATTACTAAACCTTTTGGACAGGCATTCACAAAAAAATTGACAAGTAAACAGCAGTGTAAATGAAAGACGGAGAGAACGCTATATAACAGATTCTGCATGTGATGGATCTGGGCTTGATTTCTGCTTTGCAGTCCATAAACAACCAGATTTCATGCGATTATCCATCACTGTTTCACAGCTCATGGATTCTGCCCCCTCTTCGTCTCATACACCTCCCCGTTTCTTCTCCGCCCTCCCTTCATCTCTGCGGTCCGACTTTGACCTTCTCTCTTCACGCAACGCAGATCTGTTATTGATTCAATCTTGGCACGGGGTGTACAAACACAAAGATAAACCTGGGCGTAAAGAAAGAGAAGGCGAGAGAGAGAAACGTGCGGAGGCCACGGATGCGTCCATCCGAGGAGCTTTCCATCCTTTATTCCTGCTAACAGGCTCCTGAACAAGGTCCCCTACTGTTCTTCTGTCTGCAGGGGTTCAGTCACCATTAGAACAACAAAAAATGACCTCCCCCCTCAAACATTTGGCTGTGGCTTCTACATGGCTTACCTCTTCTCTTCCTCCCCCTTTCCTCTTCCTCACAGCCAGCCATCCCCTTTTTCCCATTTTTCAGTCTAAAGGGCCCACGAAGCCGCCCCGTTCACACAGAGAGCAATGAATGTGTATGAATATGTGGTCCACATGTTTCATGACACTCTGGGATCCAATTATTCTAGAGCGATTTGAAGTTTTTCCCAGGCTCTGACAAAATCTGCAGATATTTTGCCTTCTTTTCTGTGTAGATTTTGGCAAAAAATATGCAAAAACCAGTACAATTGATTTTAACATGATTAAACGGAGCTAAAATGTTCAAAGCGGTATTTTAAAAATTGGCAAAATGAATAAAACAAACATGTAAGAAGTTTGTATATGACAGACGTCCCGCTGAGGTCCTGGTTATTCTAGATGGAATACTTGCGCAGCTGACACAGTCAACTGGGAATTTTGATTTATGTTTGCCATTAAAAATCTTAAACGCTTGCGATCTATAACTTTCATCGTAGCACTCTAACATAACCACCGTCATGGTGCCAAATAGCAAACTTAAAACCCACTTTTTGATATGATAAAATAAATAATTCATCTTTGTCAACTAAACGTCTGTTTTTCAGATTTATTAAGATAATTTCATTTCGCCTTCAGCTGCTTCTTGCACTGTTGCCTTGTACTGATGAAACATGAGAAATCTAACACTGCTTCAACCCACAGCCCAAAGGTGCAACTTTAAGATGGCCATTACAGAGCCAGTAATCACAAACACACACATTTCACTCCACCTTCTATTTGAGGAGCTATTATTAAACTCGCTCAAATATGTACTAGCCACTGGTGACGGAGGATAAAAGGTTGAGGTAAAAATGCTTACCTCGCACCCTCTGACTACATCCATAAACCTGCACTCCGTCAACCCAGAGACAGGACCCTGTTTGACTGCTTAACGTTCACCCTTCACAGCTAACCAGTCAACTCAAATCACATTTTAAAGTGCTCAGTCAATTCCAGAACCAGATGAGCAGAGGTGAGGTTTTTTTCAATCTGGGTTTTTAGATTTTCAGGATTTTCGATTAGAGGATGCTAACGGTAGTGGCTGACTATGTACGGCCGCACCAAAGATTGCTAAAGTCTTACTGTTCTTGGGACATAAAGTTCACTATGGCTATGTATTTTAATTTAATGATGTTACGGTTCATGTTTCTAATTTATTAGTTCATACAAAAGTCTCAACAGCACTGAAATACGTTACATAAACAACCATGAAATTCATTGTGCTCTGTACCTAAAAAAAGTAATGAATATACACTACCGGTCAAATGGGAACTATGAGGATTATGAGGACTCTGAGATTGTGTTTCGACTGAAAAATTTAAACAAAAAATAAATAAATTGTTATAATTTAGCAAATTTATCATTTCAAATTTTGCCTAGAATTTGCAGAAATGGTATCTTACCCCAAGATGCTTTTTAAACAATATTAAAGGAGTTCCCATCTATTCTTTGCTCTTACCGGCTGCTCTTTTTTCATTATTTAGTCCAAGTCATCCATTTCAAAGTCATTTTTTATTAAATAAAATTGTATTAGTTTAAAATGAAAACAATGTAATTGTATGTGCACAATTACATTTTTGTCTATAAAACTAATTTCAGACATTTAAACATACACCTTCAGATGAAAACCTTTTTAAAGACAATGAGACACATTTCACTTTTGACTGGTAGTGTACATTCTAAAAATAAAAAATACACACAAAAAAGTGCACCGGTTTAGTTCTACAAACTGAAAGCCGTCTAAAATTATATTTAACCTGGAGTTTCAGGACTTTTATACAAAATAAATATGTTAACCTTAAAGATATTGAGAAACTAGCGCTTCCCAACATTTCCACAAATAAGAACGAATGAATATATATGACATCATTCTGTTCTCAGGCCTTTCATCAAGTTTTAGGCTCTGGGGTAAACTCAATTCTATTGGCCATTTTTAAAGGGGGAGGAGCCCCTGAATATGTCCCATCCTAACTTTGTTTTACTGGAGATTATGTTAATATGTCAAACAAAGCTACACTTCAAGGCACTTTAGTTGGTCTTTAATAACTCAATAAGTTCATTTATGTCCTCTAAAATATATATAAAAAATGTATATGTCAACATCAAATATGTCTAAAGTCTGTCAATCATGTGAAACATAAACTCACAGATGTAATTTCATCCCAACCCTTATTCCATGACGGAGGCTTCTCATCATTTAGATTATACGCGGGTTCACGCTTCACTACGTCCAATGGTCCAACACACAAATATTTAGAATAAAATATATTTAAGTGCCCATTTAAACCACAACCTGGCTAAGCTGTATGATACTGTACACACACACACAGCTGGGGCAACCGTCCCCTGGAGTTTTACAGAGCGCCTCTGAAGACCGCGGTCCCCGTGGAGGAGATGCGTCTGCATCTCACGTTAGAACAACTGGAAACCTCAAAGATGAAAAGATGAAGGACAACAACACAGCAGCCGTCAGCTGCCCCGAGTCTGCTCTAAAACAACCGTCTCACATAACAGAGAGAGGTGTGAGAGAGAGCAAGCCATATAAATTATACAAGAAAGCAGATATTTACTCTGGCAATGTGTGTAAAAAGAGATTGACAAGGGATTTGTAAAGGCCATTTCCACTAGTCATAGATTTATATGATCTCGTCAATCATTCTGTGCGGTCAACCGACCTTATTGGACAACGGTAGCACTAAACAACGGTAAGCTCAGCAGCTTCGCTTGAGGCTGTTCCCTATGGAAACTTTATGCGCCATAAAACAGGAAGAGAGAGAGAGAAAAATCTGGTTATAAAACCTCTAGGTTGGTTTGCAATGCACAACATTCTGTTCATTGCAAACATACAAATCAAGCTGATCCTGCAAACAGACATTGGAAATGATGGTATACGAGTACAGTACAAAAACAGATTCAACTGTTGTTCGACTCAACGGTTCGACTCAAGTATCCTGTTGCTCTCAGATATGCTAGAGAGGACCTGTGCTCAATCTAAGACTAAATAAAATGCTTCTAATATGCCATTAACATTGGGATTGGTGGGATTTTATGTGACTTTGTTTCATACGAAAATGCTCCAAACAAAACAAAGTGATTTTTTGAGGCAGTATTCAGGATATTCCGCTCTAAATTTAGGGACCAATTCTCACTATTAACTAGTTGCTTATTAGATGCCTATGTTTAGCATATTGGCTGTTTATTAGTACTTATAAAGCACATATTAAACATGACCATATTCTACTTCCCTAATCCTACCTAATACCTAAACCTAACAACTACCTTACTAACTATTAATAAGCAACAAATTAGTAGTTTACTGAGGCAAAAGTCATAGTTAAAGGTTTATTAATACCGAGAATTGGACATTAAAATAAAGTGTGACCAAAAAAACAATTACCTTACAACCACCCTGTGAATCTGTGAATCATTAAAATAACAGCCTCATTTTCTGGATATTAATATAGGACTTTCATTCTCCCCCTGTACTTTCTACAAACATCATTATGAGCTTCAGTGCTTAGAATTAAATTTGTATTTCTATAAAATGTATACTAAATCTAAATCTATATAATTATAAATACAATGTCATTCAAAAGTGTGAGCTGTATCACTTTTATCAGCAAAAAAACAACACGTTAACCTGAAAAATGTTTGAATTTCTTAGTATTAATACAAAAAGGGACCAAATCCCAATATACAAATGTGGTGGCATAAATTGATTCATGTAATTCCATCAGATTTGAGAATGCTCCAAAATTCATCTAGTGTGTATCAAGGTAAGCAAAAGACTACAAAGTAGTAAACATGGCAAAATCTAAATAATGCATAATAAATATTTTTACTTATTAATTGTTTTTTTTTTATCTTAAAATTATGTTTGCAAAAAAGTTTAGTTTAAAATTTGAATCTCAGAATTTCAATAAAGACTTTTGAATGAAATTGTTTATATACTGTAGTTTTAAATCCTGGCTATATAATACTTCCAAATGTAAAGAGAGAGAGAGAGAGAGAGAGAGAGAGAGAGAGAGAGAGAGGAAGTGAAGTGCTGGTCAGGCCCTCAGGCTGGATTCTGTCTGTCTGCTTGTCTACAAGATTCAGCTCTTTGTTGCAGTAAGTGCTCTTGCTAGGCTGTCAGATCCACAACTCTTGCTTTATCTCTATCTCCGGCTCCACATTTAGAGAGAAGCAGACGCTTGGAATTCAAAACAACAGCAGCCTCCGCAAGGATGTGGGCTCGAATCACGTGACGGGTCTCTATCGAGATTGACGGGCTCTCTGCCAGCTCGACCAGACTCAAGGTTGCATGAAAGAAGAGATAGAAACATGGGAGTGTTGTCTAGACAGCAGGTCATCTGAGTCATAACCAGGCCCAGATGGAATATGCCGACTTTTTCAAGCTTTTTCTGCTCTGATTTCAGAACAAAACAGAAAACAAAACATCAAACTGAAGAATACTAATACAGATTTTGAAAGTTAACAGCCTAATCAATATGTCGTAATGTTTAATAAGGAAACACACAAGAGGTGCAAGAATGCATACTAACTTAACTATTAATCACTAAACATTTTGCAGAGTGGGTGTAGAGTAGATTCTGCGTGGGCCCAGTCATGTAATGTTAGCATCACCAAAGTATTTAAAAGACCCTGAAGGTCTCTAATTTTATGTAAATCAACATATACACATAATATTCAATTCTGGTTACGTTAAATATGGAAATTTCAATTCAAATAGACTGCACTGCTCGTACTGTTCATGTATCTACAAGTTACACGCTACATGGCTAAATAATTCAGATGCATAAACGCAGATCTGCAAAGAGCGCGAAGTGCAGATCTGAATTTGATCTCTTTTAAATATTCAGATGGCCCGAGCGTTTCACGCTCATATGTGGATAATGCATTTTGATGTGCAGCCTTCAAAACAACTTCATTCTCAATTTGCGTGAATTCGCTGATGCAAACTCGCCATTCAAGATGGGCAACAGCGAGCAGACGAGCTGACGGTAGAAGAAGCTTCAACGCATAATCATCCATCAAAAGGTGTAACTGTCACAAACTGCCATGCTTCTCTGTCTTTAAAACGCTCTTAGAGGACTTTGATGACTTAAGATCCAATAAACAGATGTGATGATTGCTGCTCAACATGACAGTCGAATTACGGGTCTGAATGTTAAAACAAAACCATGCGAGTCAATTGTAGTGAAACGTGTTTGTCCATATGTGTTTATTTGAGAATGTCTGAACACACCCTTGATCAAATCCGTCGTTTAAGACAGGCTCACACACCAATGCACTGATCAAACCAAACCACAGCTTAAAGTGAAAGTCCACCCAAAAATGAAAATGTTCATTTACTCACCCTCTTGTCATTTCAAATCTGTATGACTTTCTTTCTTCTGCAGAACAAAAAAGAAGATATTTTGAAGAAAACTGGTCACCGAACAGCGCCGGCACCCATTCACTTCTATTGTATGGACACCAAACCAATGCAAGTCAATGGGGGCCGGTTAACAACATTCTTTAAAAGATCTTCTTTTGTGTTCTGTGGAAGAAAGAAAGTCATACAGGTTTGAAATGACAAGAGGGTGAGTAAATGATGACAGAATTGTATTATTGGGTGCACTATCACTTTAAATTCAGCATTTGATGGCGTCTATTGGAGCAGAAAGTCACAAATCCTATTTTTGCATTTCACATTGTAAGACAAACGTCTTAAATATGTCCCTCGCCAACTGACTTTTTCAAAGAGTTTGACCCTGTGAGCTGAAGGATTAACTGAGCAAAGGAGGTAATTGATATGTACAAAACGTCTCTTTTTGTGATACATTCTTAACATTCGCTTGCCTCATTGAAAAGGAAAGATATGAGAGACACAATCTTTCTTTAATGAGAGAAATAATCCCAGTATTACAAAAATCCAGTCCTCAGTGGTGCTCTACCTACTGTATGTGTGTGTGTTAAATTCCTCACAAGGCCTTTGTTTAAGTACATCACGTCTTTCTTACATCCGAGAGTGTTTTACTACTGCAGTCCAAGCTGTTGTAGCCTCATCCTGCTCTCTCTCTCTCTCTCTCTCTCTCTCTCTCTCCCCTTCTCTCTCTCCTTCATTTCTGCAGGTCATTAAGAGTGTTGTACTGCCACATTCCCAAGAACAGAGGACATAAAAAGACAAATAAGGCCATAAAATGCCTCTATGCCCATGCATACAAATACACTCTCTCTACTCTCTCTTTCTCTCTCGCTCACTCTGCTTTTTTCCCCCGTCCAACACTTTCACTCTTGTTTTATCTGCTACATGAACTATAAAAGTCTTGCATAAGGAGGCATTCTACATGCTAATGAAATGGAAAGGGAGCCACATTGGCCCAAAAAGTCTTTCGACACTTAAGCCACACTTACAAATGCATGAATGGCATTATAAAATAAAAAATCAAACCAACTGGCATCTGTAACGCTAGTCCTTAACTAACTTCATGTTTCTGATATGACTATATATTTTGCCACACGCAGATCTACACTGCCGTTCACTACAGTAAGTTTAGGATCACGTATTCATTCCTTGTTAATATTTGTTCTATTGTTGAATAATAAAAACACATCAAAACAATAGTGTGATGAGAATTATGTTGTGAACTTGTGACTAAAGAAAACTAAAACAAATCAAAGCTATGTTGTATTTTGGTGTCTTCAACGTATAGCTAACATGTCTTGAATTTTCTGAATTGGCATTTTATCAGCCCGTTTCTTCAGGTCTTATCCTGAGATGCTTTTCAAACACTATTGAAATAGTTCCTATCTATGCTGGGCTCTTATGTCCAAATCATCTAGAAAAATAATATCAAATATATAAGCTAATGCCTTTAAATCGAATTATTTTTAAGATCATAAAAATACTTCAGTCAAGCGATCCTAAAGTTTTAAACCGTAGTGTACTTATAAAGTGATAAGTGTCCTCATTCATGCCAAAGGCAGTAATAATATCATCCACATTCATTGATTATACAGGTGAAAAGCAAATATTTAAATCATCCACCAAATAGTCATTTCCTCTAAGAAAATTTCCATAATGCAATTGTTAAAATAACATTACCTCGGTAGATGAGTAAGCCACGACAGATAAAACACTTGGCACTTTTTAACTTAATGGGGAAAAAAATCAATTAATAATTACCCAAAAGTTTAAATATGGCTGTAATCAATTGATTACTTTCAAGAGAGAAGCTGCATGATATTAAGATTGCAGAAATAAATGACTGGCCAAGTCTCTCTGTTTTCTTTTTTTTTTGGTTGGGCAGGACTCTCTGCATAGCAGAATACTACAGATTGTGAAATACTGTATACATGAAGTTGTTCAGTCATCATTCAGAAACAGAAGTACAATAGTGTAGAAAATTAAAAATAAGATTAGGGAGCTATGTTTGACACAAGATGCAAAAAGCATGCAAATACTTTTAATATTTTGTTTTAAAATTTCACAACATTCTCTTTGTGATTATTTGCCTAAAAATGTGTGCCTAAAATAAAATAAAAGCCACTCACTTTGATATTTTGTTATCTAACACAACAACGTTCATGCATTTTTTATTGCATTTTAAGTATTCAAATATTCTTCGGAGCCCCTGCTTAAATTATACCCTGCATACTGGTTTTGATTTTGTATTAAAGCAAAAAAAAATAATGTTTTGGTGTAAAAGGGCTGAACTCTGAATTCAAGCACAACGAATCTCCCAACTGTGCATTGGTTTAACATACAGTTTTTCCATGTATTTTTCTCCTGATGTATTTGCCCTTTCAAAACCCAATTCATGTGAAATTGATTTGGTTACATTGACACCATATTTCTTATCAATAAATGTGCTTTCATCAGTGGTTTCCCGTGTCTGGCTCTCCCTGACGAACGTGAGAGTGATGAAGGCCCTAAAAGAGGCTTTAATCTCTCAAGCATTCCTAATGAGTTTTTCCTCTACAATTATTTGATAAGAGCAGAGATGGGCCTGTAGGCACTGTGAATGATCTAGTACCTGTGCAGATACACACACGCATACACACATCATGCATACTCACACTTACATGTGTCCAACACCTCAAGGTAAATGTGTGTGCAATGCATAGCAGATACGGAAAGTCTGTACCACAATAAAGAAATGACACACGGCAGACAGACGCAAACACACGAGCAACGCATGCAGTGACTAACCACGCTGAAGCCCAGCTGCTCGCGCCGCAGGTAATCGAGATTTCTGCGCTCCAGGCTGGCCAGGTAATGCTGCAGACGCGAGTAGGTGTAGGGGTAGCAGTAAGCGAACTGATAAACGTCGTCCTCGTGGTCGAAGCAGAAGGCGAAAGACATCACATAGTTCCTCCTGTGGTCTGGGCAGCGGTAGTAATACACATTCTTGGCCGGCAGTCTTTGCCTGTGACAAACAAACAAAAAAGAAAGACAACGTGACCCTATTTACTTTCTTAATATGCATCACTAGCGCACAATGCATTGGTGCTTGTAAAGGAAGTATAAAGTTAAAACAACATAAAAACAAACTACTGTGGATGGAGCAAAATATATTAAACAACCACATCATAGATGACAGAGAAGAAAGTACAAGATAAAAGACAAGAATAAATAAAAGGAATAAAGAGACTTGGAGGCCGATCAATGTGAAATGTGACTTGACTACATCTCCTAGTCACTCACATTACTGTTGTTTATTTAGACTCTCCTCTCTGTCTTTCATTCTTCCCTTTTAAAAATCTATCCAAAAAAGCGATGCGATTTGCATATAAAATGATATGCTACATTGTTAATCAGTATTATGTTCGACTGCTCAAGAGAAAATCTGCCAATCCGCAGAGAGAGAGAGCGTGAGAAAGAGTGAAGGAAAGGCAAAGAACGGAACGGAAGAATGGAGAGAATAACATGTGGATGAATAAAGATGAGAAAGAGAGACCAGATGAAGATGTCAACGGCCCAGAAGCTTCTACACAGCCATACTGATAAGCAACCTATAGTCCTGCAATCTCAATTCTTTCTACCCGTCTCTTGAACTTACATATACCTAATGTGCACGGATGTGCTTAAGCTGGTGTCTGGTGTTTCATCAGTAAATTGTAGAGGGTCATCATGATTTGGGGCTGCTGTACTTGTTATCCTCTACGTATACATAAATGAGTTCCCTAAGTTAATTAGGACATTTTTAAGGAGACCAACTGAAGCTCAGCAGAAGTGTTATGTAACAGGAAAGTGCCTCAAAGTGCGAGAGTACCTCAACTACAGAATGGCTTCAGCAGAAAAATACACACCTTCTGAAATGGTCCAGTAAGTCTCGCCTCTGTCTGATTGAGATGGTTTTTAATGACCTTAAAAGAGGTCAGACATCCCAGGAACATCACTGAACTGAAAACGTTGACAAATAATAGCTTTCCTGTAGCTCAACTGAGTAGGGCAATAGCAATGCCAAGGTCATGGGATTGTGTCCTAGGAAATGCACCTTCTGATAAAATGTTAAGTATAATGCATAAATGCTAAAGATAAAGACATGAAAACACTGTTTGTTTATTTGGTTGGTTTAAAGGAGACATGTTTGCCTGCCGATGAACATGTATGCAAAAATCCAGGTAAATAAAATGTATTTTTATTTAACAGTATACGTACTTTACAATAAGGTTGCATTAAGTAACAGCAACTAAACATGAGAGAAATGTTTGTTAATGCTAAGTTTTAATGTTTGCAAAGTCCTATGTAATTGTTTACATTTGGTCACTGTGCAATTGATTTTAAAAATGTATTGGTAAATGTGAAAATTAACATGAACTAAGATAAATAAGTGCTGTAGAAGTATTGTTCATTGTTAGCTCACGTTAGCTACTGCAGTAACTGATATTAACAAATACAACTTTATTGTAATGTGTTACCATATATCGTTGCTTTCCTTCTGAAACCTCACATCTCCATATTTCGTGGGGGGTTTTGTTCTCCATAAATCATTAATATTAGTCCCCCTTTATGTTTGTCACTGGGTTTGCAAATATCTAACCAATTTAAAGTATTAAAAAGGGCTTTTCAACTTTGACAACACAGTAAGCAATCATTGAGAAAGCTCAGTGTTTTTTTAGATTTCCTGAAGAACAGCCAATGTGGCAGTGTTGGGTGTAACTAGTTACTAAGTAATTAGTTATTGTAATTTAATTGCTTTTCCCTTGAAAAAAGTAAAGTAAGGGATTACTCTTATTTTTTCTGTAATTTAATTACAGTTACTTTTGATGTAATTAAACTAAATACTTTGTGTAATATGTGTGTGTGCAATAGTGGAATTCACATCAAAATTCAAAGTCTAACTTTAAAATCTGTGCTTTAATGTATAATTCTCACATTTGTAATACTTTGGTCAGTTAATAAGATACTTTATGTAGTTTCATATTATTTATTTGAATGAATTAAAAGAGCCCTTTCATGCCTATCCTTGAATCACTTAACTAATCAAGGTTGATATAGGATATAGAAAGTAATTATTAATAAGTAACTAAATACTTTTTGGAGAGAGTAATTTGTACAGTAATCAAAATACATGATTGAATATGTAATTAGTAACTAGTAATTAATTACTTTTTGAGAGTAACTTACCCAACACTGCAATGTGGACATCCGATACAAAACACTTCCGGGTACCCTACTAAAATACGTCATCTCTGAGGTAACGGATTGTTTGCAAGGCTCTTTGCTGCATTGTGATTGGCTGTATAAAAGGACATGCTCCACCCTGATGTAAACCCAAAGAGTGTACATAATGAATACATTATAGCAATATAGAACTGTGCAAAATAAATGAAAACAAATCATTCACACACACTGTCTCATTCCAGACTCCTCTGCCGCTGAGAAGAAATGAAGGTGAATTTGTTTTCTCTCCAGAGAAAATGAAGGCAAATGAACTATTAAACTGACTATTCCTCTGAGGTGTAGGGCTGATATCTTTATGTGTTTCAATATTACATTAATATACTAGATCTGCTCTAAAGCATGACAGTCTTAAAGTCAGCTTTACATCCAAAATATCACTTTCACAAATCTACAATGCGCCAGATACAGACCAACACTTCAATCACACAAACGTAAATGACATTTACTCATCATATACCGTGAGTATACATATAAATGTGTGTGTGTCAGGGTTAACCGTGCTTGCTGCAGTATTTTGCTTGTGTTTGACTGGGGTTAGGTTCACGACCCGTGTCTGTTCGCCGTGCACCCCGAGTCGACCAAATACGCACACACCTCTCCCCACACCGGGTTAATGAAACACTGTGACACCTCACTTTATTTTTTTTATTTATCTGTTTGGGCATTATCCCAGTTCCTCTCCAGCGTTTGACCTTGTTGGCTACTGAGCGAGTCGTGGCTATTGATTTTAATTACCCAGCGGGAATTTACTGCTCGCCTTACCCGCGCCGCTGCGCCACTATTGGTCAGAGAAAATAGCT
Source organism: Triplophysa rosa (assembly GCF_024868665.1). NCBI lineage: Eukaryota > Metazoa > Chordata > Actinopteri > Cypriniformes > Nemacheilidae > Triplophysa > Triplophysa rosa. Next base: position 17,579,314 of record NC_079906.1, read on the forward strand.
TTGTGTGTTGCTCCTCTATGGTGATAGAGAGAGAGAGCGCGCTTGGTGAATCTTGAACCTGCTGGGCGGTTTTCTATCTTTACCGCAATGCATCTTCTATCCCTCTATCATTCACTGTTTCTCTCCTCTTGTTGTGGCTGCTGGTAATTTGTTTTATCTAAATGATAGTGGCCCATGCCTCCCTGTGCTGGTGGATGTGCTACACTGCCCCCGTTCCCAAACACATTTATCTCGCTGTGCGTCTGAGGGGAAGCAAAAAAGTTTGGCACACAATATAACCTACACACACACGTGGCTTAACAGTTCAGCCATGCCCCCCAAAACGCCACACACACAAGCTTCTCACCCTGAGGAACACACACGGTCAGATTTCATTCTCCAGCTCTTCCTCCACGTAGAGAAACATTCAACGCCTGGAGCTCAAGGTCATCAGTTTAAAAGAATAAAAGTTTTTCTGAACTTGTAACAGAAATAGTTAAGAAATCGAAACTTTTTTTCAATTGGAGCGGGAAAGGCTATCAATGACCAGCGGTAGCGCTTGTATCTCTATTTGGCCCCAGAAAGCCTGTGTGCATGCAAGTCGAACGTCTAAAGCATCTACCGAGGTGTCATTCTCCATCGCAGCGCTTTTCAACTTCGCTAGCAAGAACACGACGGGGCCTTTGATGCCGCGGCGACTGTCGACTTGCCTCTGAAGGGAACTAGACGAAGGGGAAAATTGCTGGCTTTCATACGGAGCGGGACATCTTGTCTATATTCTCAAATCAATCAAGCGTAGAGGTCATCACAGTGGCTCGCGTTTCCCCGGTCTCTCCCTCTCATTTTCTCTCTCCCGTATTCCTCTAAGAGCACCGCCTGTCATGTGTTTAATGTTCTGAAGGTTAAATGGTTTCAAATATGAGCATGAATCTGTCAAGTGACACAATTCTTCTCTCATCCATCTGACAACATAGCTAAAAACTGAAGGAAAAAAACCCCGGATCTATTACATATGCGGATATTACATTTCATCACGACAACCATACTCTGTGTGTTGAGGTACTGTATATGTGACCTCTTTAGAGGTTAGTCCATTCTGTCTTATGGCTTTTAATATATTCTAACGTCTAATATTCATTGTTGCAGATTTTCTATTGTCATCTTTCGCTCAATTTTCCACTGTAAAGAGGGAGTGGAGTGGCCCTCCTATGATTGATCTATCATTTGGGACATGAATCAGACTGGAGGAAAGCACTGGATGGCACAGTTACTAAGCAACCTCACTTGCTTTGTGGTCAAGCTGTCCGTGTGCGATGGTATGTTTGAAATGAGAGTTTTTTGCCGTGTGAATTTGCCGCGTGATTCACCAAATGCCAAAAAGCAAACGCACGTGGAGGCTCAAAGATTGGAGAATGAAGGGCTCTCGTTGGTCCGTGTGGGCACACAGGAAGTGCAGAGAACCGTCTCTTTAACATCAATGACAAACTAGGCAAACCTATACCAATTATGGTGTATATGGAATAGATTGTTTTTACATAAACCCCAAGTCATAATTACAAGTGGAAAATGCCGAGGTACGTAGATATGTCATTGAGAGAATGATGGTAGATTAAATGAATGCTGCCTGTTGTGGATGGTAAATTTGTGGAAATTATGAAAGTTTACTTGACCTCGGTAGATGATTTTTGTGATTTTTTCTCTCTTATGCAGAGAGTTATAGAAACACATACCTTTAATTGGACATATAGGCAGTTTCATCGGACGCACACAAACTTCCATTCTGTGTTTGGTTATAATATAACCATTTATTTCATATAAATGTCTTATTAATATTAATTTATGTTAAAATTTTATTGTATATTAATTGTATTAAATTAAAACTACTCAACAGTTATTTTTTTGTAGAGGTTTACCGGAAATTACGTTTGGGCCACATAACATTTGTTTATGTTGTTGCGCTGAAACCATCTATATAATTACAATTTTTACAGTATAATTTTTTTCTATCATTTTATTTTATATATAATTATATATATCTCTAAAAATGCTGGGTTATTGTCAACCCAAGATTGACCACAAGCTAGGTTGATGGGTTGGGTTATATATATTTAATATTAATATTATCTATAATATATTTATATATGTATATATATTGCCTTAAAATAAAAAAGTGGCTTTACAAGTCAATTGAATTTAAATTATATAGAATTTATAGAATATATTGAATTATATTAAAAATCTATAGAAGTGCACTTTATAATATATTTATGAATCGTAAATCCTTTCCACAAGGATTTAAATGCACCATAAACTAGATCTTTTTTTACTTCAGTCTGCAGAGAAAGCACGTGTACCGAAAAGAACTTTAGGGGGCTACTAAATCCTTACACTACACCGTTTAATTTTACTAATGCTAAGTGAGTCTGTAGGGCTTTAATAAGAAGAGGCAGATTAACTTTGAGCCTATCGTAATGTATTGCTAGATCACTAGATTGAGAGGCATAGCTGAGTTTTAGCTCAAGTGTTTATGAATTCTGCGGAACAGTATTAGCTTGTATATCGAGTGCTATCGTGGTGAAACATGTGAAGTGTGTGCAGTGAGCACAGAAATGCACAAACGCACGTTAGAAACTGAGCTGCAGTGCTCTTCACAAGCACACAGGGACACGTGTAACAAGAACGCGCTAAGAACCCTGGCCATCACGTTGCCTTCACAGCTCGTAAATCATTCGCTCATTACAGCTCACATCATAAACTTACACCCATGAGAGAGAGAGAAAGAGACAAACTCTCAGGCTAATATATTCCAACCTAGCGCTCTTTACAACTGCTGCCCGATAAGAAAAAAAGACAGCGTCCGGGCATCTCTGGGGTGATATTTGGAGGATGATAACGGGACATTAGAACGCCAGCCGGGACATTCAAATGCACCGCCACGCATCTTCAAAAAACAAAACAAAGACAGGATACGGATATTCTCGAGTGTCTGTGTTCAGATTAGCAGTAAAATTAAGCAGTCCGCATGCAGAAGTGCTGCAGAGATGGAACATATTACTTTTGAACAATTTAAAGGGGAATATTGGGCATATCATTTACTTATCCTCATGTCATTCCAAACCTGTATGACTTTCTTACTGCAGAACACAAAAGAGGATATTCTGAAGAACATTGGTAACCAAACAACATTGAGCCCAATTGACTTCCATTGAATGGACACAAACCACAAAGACAATTGTCGAAATATCATCATCTGTGTTCTGCAGAAGAAAAAAGACATACAGGTTTGGAATCACATGAGGATAAGTAAATGATATTCCCAATATATTTCATTTTGTGAGAACTGTTCCTTTAAGTGGGTTTTGTGTGCTCTTACCTTGGCCAGCAGATGGCCATCGATGTTGTGTTTTGGTGCTCAAAGCAATGCCCTGCCATTTTTCCAAAATGACTTATGTTGCATCATCAAATAATAAAAAGGAAACAAGGGACACACCCTGTCTGCACACCCGAGGCTCATGTGACCCTCCTTTCATACTCACTAATGCGTCATTGGCATAATACTCCACAACACCCAAATGCAGAGCTGCGTGTCCCAGGTGGCTCATCCCATCTGCAGCAGGGACATAATGTGTGTGTGACAGAGAAAAAGTGTGAATAGTGTGTACAGTGAGCCACAGGCAGGCCGAGAATCAGCAGTGGTGAACAGCGGTGATATAATGCGTGTGTGTGTTTGCATATGTGTGACCCCACGGTGGTAAGTAGCTGCCCTGCCGTGCTGAGGGATGTCTAGGATAATTATCATAGAGCAGATGAGCCCTAAGAAGCCGCCAACATGGCGCCATGCCCTCTCATGGGGCACGGGGCAAAAAAAGTGACACAGGGCACACACACACGTCCACGCTGACTGTAGGGGGTGGAGCAGGTGTGCGTAAGAGAAAATAGGGTAATAACCAGCCAGACAGTGAGACGGCTAAGAGGTGCCCTGGTGTGATTGTGTGTGTATATGTGTGTTTACGTGTTTCTGTGGTTTGCCCACCCTCCCCCAGCTCTAGAGGGACATCGAAGATTATGAGGGCGCAGCTGGTGTCGTCATAATTCCCATAACAACAAATGATTTATTTAAGTGCTACTCTACTGTCCTTTGAAAAAAGGCGTGTCATTGTTTCCATGATAAAATCACAGTTTAATGTCAAAGACAATATCATTTGTTGTTTGTGTGACACATTTAAAACATTCTGATTCTTAGTTTCCATATATTAAAATCCACTATATGGCTCGTCCCACAACGCTTATTCTGCGGACATAAATCATAACATAGCTTGTTGAGGAGAGGTGTGCTATTATTTTTCTAAGAGATAAGACTGAAAAATACTAAAGGGGGGACGGGAGCTGTATCTCTGAACCAGGATGATGCTTATGATTCGGGGCGGTAAACAACAAAACAAAAATAACTGCATGCAACTCCCTGTTGCCCCCACAGCATCAGGATATTGAGTTAAAGGTACAATCTTGTCATTTCAAAACTGTATAACCTATATACCTATATACAAACAAGTACACGAGTGTGTGTAAAGAATAAAAAGTGTGCGAGTAGGGGATGCTATGATGCAGGTGTGCAGTCTCATGTCTCTCTCCCAGGGGACAACTGAGATGTGTTGGCTGACTGCATCAGCCGAGTAGGTGGAGTGGACTTCAGGAGACAGCCTGGCGCCAGTCTGCACTCTATTCCCACTTTCTGTCTTACACACACACACACACACACACACACACACACACGCACATACACACTGATGCAACTGGAGAGACTGGGAGATGGAAAAACAGGAATGAGAGTTAATGCAGGAGAGATGGCAGAGATACAAAGTGAAATCCATCCACATTAGCTCCATTAGATGTGGGCATCACATTGAGACTGTACACCAGCAGCATCACTGGTCCAGCCCGCTGGCTAATGTAGCCCGAGGCAGTGCTGGAGTGAGGATGCTGGGAACAGACAGGGTTTTGTATTCTCCTAAACCTAACACAACATTACGTATGTTTTGTCAACAGGCAAGATTTATACTGCCACACTCAGGTGCAAAAAAGTTTTAGTAGGAAATACATGCAAAAGTACATTAGTTAGACAATGAAGGACAAATTGACAGATGCGGTGCTTTAGTGCAAACTAACAAATATTTTGTGTGTGGGGGGATTTGCATATTTTCTTTAGTAAATTGGATGTTTACACAACACATACAGCCAATTAATATTAACTTAAGTAAATATTATTCATATTAATTTCAAAGTTATTATTAAGACATAAATTTGTTGTTCATAGGAGATGTCTGAATGTGCTCTGAAGCGGGTGACATCTGGTTGTGCTGGTAAAGTTGGGTGATGTTTGCTGCTGTAATGAAAGCAGAGATGAGCAGCAATGATGTCAGTGGTGTTTTTGTCAGATACCGCACAAGGTGACTCATCCAAGATCAAACCAATATCACACACGGCTAAATAAGGCCTCAAAGGAAGTGATATCAGCACAAGACGGTAAAAGCCAGCTGAAGGTCAGAGGGCTTAAAGCCAACACGGTGTGAGAACCACTCACAGAAATATGAATGAAAGTAACTATAAAACTCAATACGGCTGTCCGACTGGAAGCCCCACCCTTCAGAGAAAACAGCCTATTTCCTTTCTGATATATTTAGTATAGCGTAGAACAAGCACAAGACATAACAAAATGATTTTACAATAAGTCTTTTGGAAAATTACTTTCACGTAAATTAAACAAAAACAATTAAGCCGTTAGGATAATTCAGGTTCTTGATGCTACAAAATACCAGCACTTCATAAACGGTTTTATAAAAACTAGAGAACAGAAAGTTCTTTGTGGAACTTGTAAAGGTTTTTCTATTATTGTCAAGCTGAAAAACATGTTTTAGTTAAAATCAACCTTTAAAGAGTAAAACTTTCTGTCAATTACAAAAAAACATGATCTTTTATATTTTTATCACAGAAAAACTATTTTTATCCTCCCATTGTAAACTAGAAATTCTAATGCCTAGAAATACCAAACTGGTTTATTTCACATGGCTACCTCTTTTAAGTCCAAAATCAAGAACACTGCCAAATTCCAAGTGCCTAATTCTAATCTTTAAAGCAATTTTTGTATTTGTCATAGCCCTTACTCTCTCGTCCTGTAGCCTGTCCAGATCTATAAACCATCTGTCCCTTGCCTGGCGCAGCTTGCAGCCTGTCTGACCATATCCCCGCTGGCAAGAGTGCCAGCTGCAAGTTTGCTCTCCGCATCTCTCTCTCTCTCTCTTTTACCCCACCTCATGCAACCCGCTTCATATTTGGTGCCCACATCCAGACTGGTGTCTCCAGATGCCCGGGGGGGTGAAGGGGTTTGGGAGAGTACGCTGCCTCCTAGACACCAGATGCTGCCAATTAACTTCCCTGCCACAGACTCGCTGAGGGAGTGTGTGTGTGTACACAACACAGGGGCAGGTGGGAAGATGTGGGGAGGTATTTGTGGATAGATGTATGTATGTACAGATTTTGGCTAGATTTGTAATGGTCAAGTTAAAAATTTGTAAATATAGCAAAACATTTGAGGAACTGACTTTAAAGGGGTTCTCAGTATTGGAAATACTAAAAAAATGGACAACATCATCTCTGATTATGTCAACAGATTTGTTTGAGGATTATAGGGTACAATAAAAATTCTCACCTGAGAATAAGAACCATTGGGGGGATATGGGGACAATCCTCTCCCCCTATGCTTTGGCATATTCTCTCTGTGCCGCATGCCACACTTGAGCCTTTGAAACATCTCAATTACAGAGAAACAACAGAACAACCAACCAACCAGCCATGTCCCTCTAAGTCCTGCTTAAATCAAACAGATAAGATCCTGCATAAGCTTTTAGTTCAGGTTTAAACTCCATTTAACATACACAGAACTTTGCCTGCTCTTCTAATATCGTTCGATTTATTATGTAGACATATTCTAACATTCCCCACCCACATTTCAATGCCTATTCAGCATCCGCCAACTGCTTCATAGAGGTCAGCCAATCATAACAGAGGTCATTTACATATAATATACACATACATTAAAGATGCAGTAGCAAAAACAGCATTTCATTGTAAGAGTGAATATGAGGGTGAAAATGGATAGTCATGTAAAACTAAATTATGATTGCTTCTGGAAATGTGAAAATTTTTAGGGGACTTAAGAGACAAATAATACAATGAAAAGTGTAGAATATGACCCCTTTAACTATTTATTTTCTCATATATTTCGAAGAGAGACAAAGTAATATCTGTTGTGGCCCTGTTATAAAAGATAAATGGGTCAATCTCATGAAGAAATGCCTGGGTCATATTTCATCCAAAAAGGAAAAAGAGAAAATAAACAAGGGTGAATAGAAAATAGAAAAAAAGAGTAAATTCGGCACCAATTGACTATTGGAAAGAGTGAAGTGTGCAAAAAGGAAAAACTTCTTTTTTAAACAATTTCTTTGTGAACCGTTTAATATCACATGTTTTATTTTTATTTATTTTTTTCATTTTGCTTCTCCTATGGTTTCAGTTTTTTTTATGAAGGTTTAGTGGGTCTGTGCTGAGTATAAGTGGAGCAGAGAACGACAGTTTCAGATGTCTAGCAGCAAATGTGTTTGATTGACATGTGCGCGGATCTGGACAACAGTATGAAAAGCAGGGGCAGCTGGGTATTGGCCAAGGTCCGCCCGCACGAGACACGCAACCAGTTACACACGCACAGGCACAGGCAAACATACTCACATGTTCAAACAAATCAGATCTCTTCATTCCTTCAAAAATATCTCTTCATTTTATGTCAGCAGTTAGTTCTGGTCCTCTAAACCAATTTGACAGCAGTGCTTATATTCAGTACAAAAGATATTACGTATATTTCAAACTACGTAAAAGTCAAAATCCACCATTAGTAAAGTGCACTCTATATCAAACTGCAGCAGGTAAATGGTAACAACCCTTATGGCATGAAAACAATTCAAGCAGATAACTGATGGAGAGAGATTACATTATAGCAGATTGTAACTCTTTCTCTATGAGCTAACCAGAGGACATAGTGTGCTGCCTAATTTCATTTTGAGAGATTAAAATGGCAACTTTGTCTCTTTCTGTCTTACATTCTTCTATTAAAGAAGTGACATATATTACTAGTATAAGAGGTGCGAGGGAAGTTTGGCTGCAAAGCAGGAAGGAGCTTGGAACTGCGGCATTATGCAGTAAAAGGTAAATCACTCAGCCCGATGGAGCTCCACAAAGCCATTTACACATAAAGCACTTCTGCATGCAAATTTATAACACACACCGGCCTGGTACGTGCATGGGTTTGACTGAGTATAACCTCTTTGTCTTCTGGATGTGCAGTACACGATGAACAATCAAGCATCTATATATATATAAATAGCTATAGATCGCTATATATGCGGTTGATGAGGCTGATGTTGCTCGGATCGAAACGGCTTATAAAGTCAATAGCGTTAGTTTGTTGTTGGAACACAACCGTGTTTTAAACATTCTTCGTATGTGAAAAATCCAAATGAATGCGTGGAGTTTGTTTTACAGAGGTTGCATACCTAGCCGACAATGTTTTTTACGTTTTGCGCTATTCTATGAAAACACGCCCAGCCTGCTAATAAGCTTTTCTTTTGTGCCGTGAAACTGTACTTTAAGTAATTACACATGAGGGAAAAAATGGAGTAATTAACCTTTAGTATTATCATAGAAAATTGACTAGAAATATTTCATTCACCTCTCTGGTCGTTATTGAAAACGCCGCTTGCTGATTCAGACAGACAGGATGTTTTTTTAAACCACAAATAGTTTATTATAAATCATTTTTGACCCGTAGTGCCCAAAAGCACAGTCTAATTAAGCACATAAAGTCCTTCATCTCCAGAAAAGGTGCGGCGCTCTGGCTGGGTTTGATAACATAGATTCTATAATTGTAATATCCCTCATTTATACGGCACCCATTCCTCCATTCTTCCTAGAGAATAAGTTGACGGATCGCTTGCCATCCCTGTCATTTTGCATCATTAAGAAATTAGGCCTCATTATCAAAAACACACACCTATTCTCTTTCCAACAGCTGCCAAATGCCGCTTTCCGCCACGAGCCCATCAAACCTGGGTACCACGGGGGCTACAAATCATGTTGTGGCTGGAAATCGCTGGTCTATACTACATGCAAACACCCATTATCTCCCTATAATGGTGGAGAGTTCAAAGTGCATCCTTGAGGAACTCACAAATCAATACTGAAGGCTTTCATTGTCTGTCTTAATGAAGGCAAAGGGCCATGGGAAAGGAGAGCAAGTGACCTTTTATGTACTCCATACATGCATCCATTACACTAACCACAAATTAGACATAAACGATATGCATGTATCGATACCATTAACTGTGTCGTACAGTTTATACACCTCAGAATTTAATTTATATTTAGTTTGACAAGCACATACTGTCACGAGGTCTAAAATCATGTTTTCTATCTGGTGGAAATATATATTTAATGCGTTGTCAGCTAAATGATCAAACAAAACAGCACGACGTACTGAACAGACGCTACACGGCATCAAATTAAATATGACGTCTACGCTCACAAAGGACCGCCGTGCTGAGCGTTGGTTGTAAAATAAACCTACAGGGAAATTTTTGCATGTTTTCACATATATGGGTATTTATGATTATCATGGGGTTTATTATTGCATACGAAGAGAAACGTTCGATCTCAGAGGTGAGTCACCTGTTCTCAGAGAACAGAAGCAAATGGAGCTGTGGTTAATCTGAAAATATGTTTGGGATATGCACTTCACCACTCGCCCGGCCTGAGCTATAAGATCCAACACCGGCAGGAAATGGCATTCAGCCAGAACGGAGATAAAACATAATGCAAAAATGCCACTCTGCCCGGCCTTGTCATCCACCATGTTATCCCTCCTTCCCTCCAGACTGTCAGCGTGTCTACCCCACCCCCCATTTCTCATTTCCTTTCAGGAACGAAAGAACAGGACCCCCAAAATGAATAATGAAAGATTGGCATCAATGTTTTATGAAGTAGCCACCATATTATTTTGAAGGAAGGCAGAGATTAATGAAAATATCACTTATTTATTTGTGTCTAGAGGAGAGAGAGAGAGAGAGAGAGAGAGAGAGAGAGAGAGAGAGAGCACAAAGGAGAGGAAGAAAGCGAGAGTTGTAGCATATTAGTGGAAAGAAGACTTCAGGCTATACGGTGACCACACACCCTTTTCTAAAACCCACCGAGATCTTTCACACATACCGCCGAATCCTAATGGACAGCAGGATGGATTCATAAAAATATCAACCCCAGGTCAACGATACGAGTTTATTGAGCGGGAAATGGAAGGGAACTCTTATTACGCTTTTTTCAAAAGGCCCAAGTTGGATGAGTTATTCTTCGAATGTGATTTTGAATCAGGTTTACTCAAGGGCTAGGGGAACCTACGAGGTTTGAAAAAACATTAGTGGTCACCATATCAACCCAGCTACACAGGTGAATCTTTCGAAAATTTTAGGTTTTAATGTCAGACTGGTTGGGAAACAGGTAGAGAAATCAAATAAAACAATGATTTATGGCGCAAATCAACCAACAAATTACTTCGTGTATTTTTCTGTCCACATTAAGATGAAAAAAATAAAAATGCATTTTAACATAAAAAAAGAAAATTAAATGAATGGGAATCAAATGAAAATCATCAATGAAAATAATGGCCATTACCAAACAATGAAAAGTCAGGACACAATATGATCATGAGAAAATGTATTAAATTGTCATACAAATAGTGACAATTTAGAAAAAACAAAAATTTGTTCGAAAAAACATTCTTGGGTACAGTATAGTACAGTTTGCTATTAGATTATTAATTGCTATTAGATTATTAATGATAATCTTAAACTATAATTTATTTTATTATTAAGTTTATTTATTTTATTTAGCCTTGTTGTGCAAGTTCTCTGGAGCTTGTGCAGAGGCAGCAGCTTTTGCCAGAGGGGAACTGGAATCCCCTGGTTGGGCCTGGGTTCTCCTGAGTTTTTTTTTCTCGATTAGAGTTTTGGGTTCCTCGCCACCGTTTGCATACTGTTTTTGCACTATCTGCCTGACCGGGGGGGCTGCTTTAGAATCTTAAAGTTTTACTTAATTAATATTGCATATAGGAATTTATAGTCTGTTATATTTGACCTGTGCTTCTCTCTCCTTTATCCTAAATGTGTGCTCTCACTGAGCGTGTGTGTGTGTGCGTACTTGTCTGTGTACGTACGTGTGTGTGTGTGTTGTGTGTGTGTGTGTGTGCGTGCGCATCCGTGTGTGTGTGTGTCTCTGTGTCTGTGTGTGTTGGTGCGTGTTGTGTGTGTGGAGTGTTTTGTATGTGGGTGTGTCTGTCTTCTGTGTTTTCAACCTTTTCTTGTTTTTGCAGGTACAACTTTGATTGTTTTGCTTGTAGTCAATGTGTCTCATGTACAGCTGCTTTGTAACAATGAAAATTGTAAAAGCGCTATATAAATAAAGTTGAGTTGAGTATATATTTGGGTATGTTTTTTGTGAGATGCAGAGATAGAGAGAGGAGAATTGTGTGTGTGCGCGCACCAGGCCTATAGATCAAACAGAAGGAACATTTAAACAGAGCAGGTGCCTCTGCCGCGTTCACTCAGTGTAGCGCACGCATCTTTAATAGGCCACACCTGAGCTTCAACCACATAAACGCACACAATGATCACAGCTGAGCCTGTGCTACTGCAGTCGCATTTCCCTCAGCCTGCTGAGTCCGGCTGGCCGCTGTCCCGTCCTGCTCTCCAACGAAGAGATTACAGTACCGCCATCCCTCACTGTCTGCTTACCACTTTCTGCGTGCACTGGATGACTTTCATTTAAACCCATCGAGCCTGCGTGGTTCCGCGCCCTGCCTGCTCGGGCCTATTGTTCATTCATAATAGGGAGGGGCTTCGCTGCATTGAACTGATTGCTATTGCGCGTTCTCGCTTGCTCTGTAAGAAATAACAGTTCACAAGCGGAAAATAGAGAGCGGAGAGTTCGTGACCACAATTTTTCTTTGGGGGTCAGAGACGTTTTGGACTGTTTTCCTTCATGCTCAAAGCGCAGACGTTTACATACAATCACACGGCAGAATTCGTGTTCTGCAGAGTTTTTAATCTTCATTCTATGGTTGTCAGAGCTTTCACTGAGCCGTGTGTTAGCACTGCAAGGGGATTGTGTGTAAATGCTCGATTTGTGTACAACTGCATTGGGCACAATTCTGAATTTAAAAATCACCTCATTTTAAAATAATAGTTTGGTTTTTAATCATGATTTATGGATTTAGGGTAAATTGTCACTATGATGAATGTGTCATTCTTATTTTAATCTAAAGTATAACTACAGGCTAAACCAACTGCATACACATTCCTTCAATTGAAATTCGAATTCAGCATATAAATTTGAATTGAATTAACATTCTCAATTATAATCTAAATAGCACACAACTCTGATGTACACGAGTGAGTCCAATCCAGTGATGTACAGCAGTGCGACTTAAACAGCTCTTGCCATAAAGCTGTCAGAGAGCTGGTGGATAAGAGCGGTCGGGTACGACAGCACCCCCGTCTCGCTCCTTCTCTCTCCTCCTCATGAAACGCAGTAGAACGTGAGGATTTGTTTCTGTGGCCCAGAGAGCAAGTGCTGAATCACAGAGTGGCAGGAAAATTCAGTACTGACCCCAAGCACCCCTAACAACTCAACTCCGACACCATCTCTGTACTGTACAGACCTAATTCTGAAAGAACGCTCCACATAAGCTCTGCTGCTGGACCAGTGCTCCCTTTGACACCGTCCGACAGGATACACAAATGATTTCTGGGTGTTTCCAGGAAAACATATTTGTCTTAACAGAAAATGAGCCAATTATAACAAACTTGACTAGGACCAGTGAGATTACACTGTGGGCGGGGCTACACATAAGAAGTTCTGGGGAGGACAGAAAAGACAAATCAAGTAAAATGGCTCGATATATATAGACCGTTTCATCGGACATATATGTTATTATTAATCTATATTATTATTTTATTGTATAATAATTGTATTAAATAAACAGTTTGTTGAATTTTGTTGTATGTTCAATTTATTAAATAAACAATTGGATGAATGGTTCCTGTAGTTTGGTCGTATTAAAGGAAACCGTATGGGGCATTGACATCTAGCGGTTGAGCTTGTCGCAGTCTTAATTCAAAATATTGGAGAGGCAAGTTTAGCCAAGTAATGGTTCTTCTCGGTTTCTTTTGCTTGTTATCAGACATAATCTTCAGGCACTCTATTATTTGCGAATATTTACCGGAAATTAAGGTCAGTCCACGAATGCGTGCATGCGCAGTAACGTTTGTTTATGTTGTTGCTTTGAAACCGTCTATCAGAGGTGGGTAGAGTAGCCAAAATCTTTACTCAAGTAAAAGTGCACGTAACTAGTAAAAGTCACTATTTTAAAAATTAAAAAGTGAAAGTAAAAAGGTATGCAATGAAAAAACTACCCAAGTAGCTAGTTACTTTGTATCTGATTATATACTATTCATAAAATTATCTTTTACTAATGCCAATATATTAACATCATATTTTAATCAATATTTGTAATTATTATCATAAGCAGATATCTTCGCAATATACACACAGAGACTATTAGACAAACACAGAAGAAACAAGCATTTCTGTAAATTTCATCTAGTTCCAATGTCAATGTAGCCTACACAACTTATTTAGAATAATAGACAATGTCAAACTAAAGTGAACCTGCAGAGTTTTGCGTTTACAATGCACTTAACTAAACTCAGATGATCTAGAATATCTGCAGTGCTCTCTTATACGAAATACAAACTGATTTTAGACGAAATTAATGTTTTCTCATGTTGTGTCATGTGTGTTGTGAAAAGCTTTTATTTGTAAACACAGTAAACAGTGAACCACACGCCCATTAAAACGTTTTTTTCCTTCTGTTCTCCAAATGTATATTTCTGCGCATGTTGCTGTGCATTGTTCAATTAATGCTTTCAAAAGAATCAATCACTCTCAATACTCTCTCACTCTTTATAAATCACCATCAATCACTTAAAATGCATATTTTAAAATCAAGCAACGAAGGAACGTCACGCAGTGTCAGATTTTCTATTAGAAATATACTCAAGTAAGAGTAAAAGTACACACTTTTAATGTTACTTTAAAAGTACATATTTTCCTAAATGTTACCCAAGTAAATGTAAGGAAGTAATTGTAACGCTTCACTACCCTCCTCTGCCATCTATACACAATATAGTTTATATCATCTGTATTAACTTCAAAATGTTTTGCGCTGGTGGTGATGATGGTCATCTCTCTCTATCCTGTGGGCACTGGAGCATGTGGCATCACTCCATTCACATCTTTTTGTGAGCTTTAGGCCCTCTCACCTACAGTAACACACACGCACACACGGGACAGGAAGAAGTGCGCTGGCACTAGGAGGTCGTCTCCCTCTGGGCTCTACTCCATTTTACTTGAGACTTGAAGTGACCTTTGCGGTGCAGCTGCAGGTCTTATGATTTATGTACCCAAACAAAGAGCAGTACAATGAATTCTAACCAGAACCACAGTGTGTGTGTGTGTGTGTGTAGGTGTGTGCGCGTGTGTGTGAGTGTGTGTGTGAGAGAGAGAGAGAGAGAGAGAGAGAAAGAGAGTCAGTCTATGGAAGAAAGATGAATGGAAATGTAGTTTAGACACAGAAAACACGAACTGCATCTGAATGCTTGTATTTCATGTTTGGAATAAACAGATAGAGCAGCATAAGAAGAGGATAAGTTCTGTTATACAAATATGAAGCGTCTGTCATTATTTACTCACTGTCACGTTGTTCCAAACAAGTTTATCTTTCCTTTTTCTGTAAAATAAAACGTTTTTTTTAATCGTTTTCTAAAATAAATGCAATAACATGAAAAAGCACTATACACGTCTTTCAAAGTCATGGCAGCAATTTTGTAAATTACCGGCTGGAATTAAAGAGCCATTCTTTCTAGAACTGGACATCACTAAAAGTAGTTAGTTTTAGAAGATTTTTGTCTGTTTCTCACACAATCACCACTAAATACCTTTAGAATGTAATGCGTTAGAAATCCACCTTTAAAAGGGTTTGAGAAGGGTTTAAAGGAACAGTAGGTAAATAATGACATTATTTTCATCGTTGTGCGATGTCTCTTTTCAATTTGAGGTTTTAATTTAATGATTTTAGTCATTAAAAAGGTGACAGCAGCATAAAACGCTCCCTGAAAAATGTCCCAAAGGGAAACCCATATTCCCCTGGTCAGACCTTGTTAGATAAAGTCAATTTTGGCATGATTCATAATGATAGTGCAGGCTGGTTTCGCTGTGGGAGAGTCTCGTGGGTGGAGATGGTGGTATCGGGCCATGTGCAAGACATTGATTAGCAGATAACTTTCAGAACGGCACACTTACCATCTGTTGACCGTGACGGTCTCGCATTTGAAGCTAAAGCATTTTTAGCAAATGACTCTGGATAAGAGCGTCTGCTAAATGCCTTAAACACAAGTTCAAAGGGTTCAAGATGGTCGGCCAGACTGGCACTTAGCAGCCCAATCGTTTGGGGTGTCAGGTTGGCTGGGCTGCGTGATGCTTGCCTGTGTGGATCTGGCCTTCAAGACGGGTTCCTGAGAGGCTAGTGAGGAGATGTGAAGCGGGAGATGTATTAGTAATTAGGCAGTAAAGCAATTCATTAGTATGAAACTGCATCAGGGTAGCAGGGGAACTCTGGCAGACCTGGCTGAGGCTGCCGTGCTAGAAGGGAGTGGCAGAGGGCAACCCACGCATAAGAGCAGTCGGAGATGATGGAGACCCGCCATCTGTCCGACCACAAACTTAAGCGAGCGGGTCAACAAAACAAAAATTCTGTGGTTTAGAGCTATTCTTCATCAAACGCACACAAATAAATACTTAAATAATAGAGCTGACATTCAAAATCTTTGTTTGCTGCTTTAAGTTTTGAGTACAATCAAATTGGTTTTACAAGTCATTGCAACTTACTATTTTGAATTTGTTTTTACATTATTTCAACTCATCAAAATAATACATTTCAACTTAATTTTATAAGTTATAGCAACGTATAAATAGCAAAAAAATACTTGAAATTACTTGTAAAATCATTTTTTTAATGTATAGATGCATTCACACACTGTAAAATATTGTTGGTTGCCTTAATATTTTAGTATAATCAATTTGTCTGTACAATTTAAACGTGAAAGTATAAGATGCTAAGTTGAAATGTTTTAACTTATTTTGATGAGTTAAAGAAAAAAAAAACATATTTTACTTGATCACATAGGCCTATTTATTACAATGTTTTAAAACAAATTTCTAAATGTTGACGTTTTTACTCTCAAAATTTTAGTTTAAAGATTTGATCTGTAACTTTAGCCTTTACATTTTTTGCCATCTCTCTTTGCAACATTACGTTTGTAAGGTTTATTGGTTTAAGCAAATAAAGCCAAACTGACTCCCATGAAACTGTTCCAACAGCTCAAATTATAATTATTATAAGCTTACTGTAAAGATAAATAGGTAAAGATTCAATTGACTGATTTTTATGTTAACAAAAAAAAAAACAGAAGATCCCTGTAAACATGACATGATGTAGCAACACTGAAGATAACACAGCACTTGACCATACAGAACTAGAATAAATTACTAGGTAATTTTAAAAGCGATTGTATTGCACCTCAAATAACTGCAAACTTTTATACTGTGTGTGATATTGCCTAAAAATAAAAAAGTGTTTAAGATCCTAATATAATGTACATAATATACGTAATTGAAAATACAAGAATGGGGCTGATGTAATTGCATTTCCTTGTAACCATTCTGAAGCAACTGTAGCTTATATAGAGATCCAGGAAACAGAGAGATGAGGCATGCTAAGCTTCAGAGAGATTGTTCAAGTGAGCCTGCTGCAGGCCCGAAGCCGTGACTTAACAGGCTGTTTGAGCTCTGACTTGAGATGATGTGTGACATCAGACACTCTCTGATCAATGAATCCACAGAAGACAACAGCTAAAAAAGTGAATTTACAATTATACACAAACACACTTGCTTTGATCCCGCACATCGAAGCGCTTTGTGGTTACAAAATGAACGTGTTCAACAAAAGGTTTGGCTTTTCAGGAACATCAGCTTGAAAATGATAGTGTGTTAAACCGAGGCCTTAAAGCATGAAGAGGAAAGATTGGCTATTAAGACTAAAGCAAAACGCAGTCTCGCATTACGCAACGCACAAAAGACATATTAAAGAAAGACCTTTTTGCTAGTCTAGTATTTACTAAAACACATCCCCCATTTCCCCTTCCTCGCTCACCTAAGCTAAAATTAAACACATAACCAACATGACTCCCAGCGACCTTCTATAATAGACTACGTGCCCTTTGTTTCTCCATACATTTTCTTAACCTTATCCATCGGTTATCTCTATATCAACACAGGAAGGGCCAGTCACGACTTAAATGATGTTGATATTGATTGGTTGACCAGTTTTAAACAAACGTTCTGGTTTTGATGGTTCCTGTGATGAATTTTAATAGATTTTCCATTGATCACATGAGCAAATATGAACTGAGTTGCAACACGACCGCAAGTTTTACCTCACAAGCTCTTTTAATCTTAAATGGAAGGGTGCGCCAGGCAGCCTTATGCAGCCGTATGTCAGTGCCAATATGAATGAGACCGGGTGCAGTGCTAAAAACGGAAGGATGAATGACACTCCTTCCCGTACGACGCCTTTAATCAAAGCCTGTTATAATTAATGCCACACTCCATTGCCCAAAGAAACATCTTTGTCAAGGCGCTAGCTGCCGTACAAGTTCTCCTCAAAGACACAATAACAGGGGCATTCTAATGGCTCCTGCCCGAAGACTCCGCCACCTACAGGCACAGCTTTATCACGAAAACCTCTCCTATCCAACAAGTCCATAAAATATTTTATCACTCTGGCGCTGGCTAACTTTAATAAAGCCAGTGACCTTGAGGAATCACCCAGGGGAGAAATGAAGCCTCTCTCTCCAAAGCAGCAGATGCAGTTGGTCCACGCAGGGGTCCTTATCACAGCTCTTCTTAATTACCTTCTCTAATTTCAACAGTTTTCAAAATGACCTCCGCACCAGCACATGACAGCCTGCTTTAATTAAACAAATGAATTCGGTGCTTATCTAACAAGATCAAAGTGCTCATTTGTCACACTGATAGTTAAGAATGCTGATAATGTTATCTGGACCGGACTGAGTTTTGCCACACAGAAAGACTGGTGATTTCATCTTAAATGAATGTGATAATATAGCAAAGATTATTAATGCCTGTGGTATCAGATTAGGAGAAAAAGACAAAAAGCTGTTTGTGCGTTCACGTCAAAGTAAAAGTTATTTAACTACATTTTTGTTCCGTTCCGTTCCGTTCACAAACTGCTTCGTACAGATAATGCTCTCACTAAATAAACCACATGAAACTGTACTACAGTGGTTTTAAACTTGATAGATATTACCAAAGATATTAATATTAACAAGATGTGTCACTGCCATTGAAATGAATGGGGAGGAATGCAACGCTCAATATGGCCACCCTAGCAAAGCGTTGCGCATGCGTAGTATCTAAAGCAACATGAAAAATAATGTTTTTAAGCACAATTTGATCATAGGAAACAAACGTTATGGTACAGTTTATGTCATTTTTAAATGTTGTTTTTAAATATGTCGTTACATTGGGATTTTAGACGGAGATTGTAGAAATATCAGCATTCCCCATTCACTCTTGTTTGAATTACATAATAACTGCCCTAACTGACCGGAGGCACGTTGCAAACATGGCCGCCGAGTGGCACGACTTCCCTAAACGGACTTTGATATTACACAATGGCCCGGTTTCACAGACAAGGATTAGTTTAAGCCAGGACTATGCCTTAGTTAAATTAGGATATTTAAGTCGCTTTTATTAAAATGCCGTATGAAAAAATATAACTTGTGTGCATCTTGAAACAAAACAATGGAAATGACATATTTTAAAATAAGTGAGGGCAATTTATTTTCCGTTAAGACAGCTCACACTTTTATTTCAGTCTGGGACTAGTCTTAAGCCTTGTCTGTGAAAGCGGGCAAATATGTGTTAGTGATGTCCAGTTCACAAATAAATAATTTGAACAGTTTCTTTACGTGAACCGGTAGAACCAGTACACCAAATCATATTACAACATTTAAAAACACCTTTCCATCTTAGTTATTTACTTTCAGACATTTCAAAAATCACTCTGACTTGAAATAAGCCAATAACCCAGAGTACATACCGCCGCTGTCCTTCTGAAAGCCAGTATTTCATATTTTTTACATACTGTAAATCATTATTTTCAGTCACCCTTTATGTTTGTTACTAGGTTTTGCAAAAATCTAACCAATAAAAAGTATTAAAAAGTGCTTGTCAACTTTGACAACACGGTATTTAATCATTTCATATTTCTTGAAAAACAGCTAATTTAGCAATCGGGGCTTTTAGAAGGACAGTGATGATATGATATGTATTTAGTCAACTTTGCCTCTTTTCAATGTGCTCCAGAAAAGATTCCGGAAACAGCTCCTGACAGGTAAGCAACCAATAATGGGGAGGTCTGGTCACGCTATAATCAAATGAATAGCACACTAAAGTGTTCTTTAATCACATCCCCCACAACTCAACTCTACTGTAATAACGTTGTGTACCGCCACCCAGAGACATCACAACATCTGTGTGGTTTTATCATTAAAGCGAATTAGTATTTTGTGACATGATCTCACAAAACAGGACAGCAAATCTACAGCATGATGTTTTTCTATTGATTCAAACTTTTGAAATCTGACAGCTACTTGTAAAAGCCTTTTCTATTCAAAAGGTTTTGTTGAAATATGACTTTCAACTTTTTTTTAAAGTACCACAGGGTTGCCATTAAAAGAAATATCGGAAAATCATTGGCCACTGCCATGATGGTAATTGGGTATAACCATGCACTCAAGCTGGCATGGTTTGAGGATTAATGTTATCTCAGCATGATTTGAGATGGTTCCAAAGAGCATCGTGTGTGAGAAACAAGAAAATTTGACCTTTTGAGAGAGAAGGTAACATGGCCACTGTCACAAATGTGTTGCATACATTTGACTAGATAACAAACAGCCACACTCTTAAAAAGGTTCTTCACAGTGATGCCATAGAAAAATCTGTTTTGGTTATAAGAACCATTTACTCAAAGGTTCTTTTAAGACCACTTTCTTTCTTTCTTTCTAATCTAAATGACCTTTTTCCACTACAGAGAACCTTTTGTGAAACAAGTTCAGGATATGTATAGTTCATCCAAAAATGAAAATTCTGTCATCATTTACTCACCCTCTTGTCATTTCAAACCTGTGTGACTTTCTTTCTTCCGCAGAACACAAAAGAAGATATTTTGAAGAACGTTGGTAACCGAACATTGGTGATACCCATTGCATTGCATTGGTTTTGTGTCCGTACAATAGAAGTGAATAGGTACCGCCATTGTCCGGATACCAACATTCTTCAAAATATCGCCTTTTTTCTGCCGAAGAAAGTCATACAGGTTTGAAATGACATGAGGGTGAGTAAATGATGACAGAATTTTCATTTTTGGGTGAACTGTTCCTTCCAAGATTCTTCATTAAACCACTCATCCCTAAATGGTTCTTATATGGCATCTTGAAGCAGAGTGCAGATAATGATTCTAAAATAAAAAATAAAATATTATTCTTATGATTCAAGAATCCCAAACAAAGCACAGGGACAAGTTATCTGCAGAACAGCGCAGCGCTATCATGTTAATAATCCACAACAGCAGCTGAGGACAGAAAAACAACAACAGCATGACAAATAATACCTGCTTGATAATGCACCCGAGACACTTCACTGCATGATCAAGAGTCTTAATGAGCTGGCCGAGGAGATACTTGGTTGGCAAATAGAGGGAGTGAGGAAAAGAGAGTAAACCAGACAGGGGAGAGAGAGAATGCCAGTTTGACTGAAGACTCGCTCTCTTCTACTCCATGCCGGAGGGTAGAGCTGAAGTCTCTTCAGGAAGCAGCAGGCTGGATCTATGGAGGCACCTCTCTGAGACACAGACATCTGCAGGCCTGACAGCCTCTGACAAATGAGAGCCGGTTAAAGCTAAACAGCTCACTCTCAGCACCCTTATCCCAAATGAAAGAGCCCCGACACACACACACACACACACACATAGAAGCACACACACGGGCGGGCTGAGGACCTGT
Source organism: Triplophysa rosa (assembly GCF_024868665.1). Classification (NCBI taxonomy): domain Eukaryota; kingdom Metazoa; phylum Chordata; class Actinopteri; order Cypriniformes; family Nemacheilidae; genus Triplophysa; species Triplophysa rosa. Next base: position 17,600,652 of record NC_079906.1, read on the forward strand.
CAGCCACGTAAGAAGACTAGATGGCCTCAGGCAACAATCTCACACATTCAGTGCCGGAGGTAGCCAGGGGGCTACACCCCAACACAGCATCCATCCATATGACCCATCAGAGACGGAGAGAGAGGAACTCTGCGCTAACGACTGATTTCTACACGTTCTTGTTTGTGGCTGAGGTGTGAAACAAGCTGTCAAAAGAGAGCAGTGCGGGCCCTGTCTGCCACCAAGCCGTTCTTGAACTTGTTAAAGTGCCATTCCGCACCCGTTCAAAGCATGACGTGGCACGGGACCCTACACGCGCTGAATGACGCATCGCTCGTCGTTAACGCCTCTGAATCAACTGAAGGTGCGATGAAAATAGAAAGGGATGTCTTGTTGCACGCTATTGGTACATTGATACAATCAAAGGGTCAAAGTTGGGTTGGTTAGTATCAGCCCTGGGGGTAGTATCATTCAGTAACCAACGAAAAGCTTTCTCCATTGACTGTTATTCAAAAGCAGCACCATATTCTGAAGATTTTTTTTGCTCGCATCAAAATAATTCAAAAAATATGTTATCAAATATTTGCACAAAAGTATGCATCAAAATATGATTAATATGCAAATAAGATATACAGTAGACATTAAATTATATAAGATAATGAAATATTATTTTCCATATATCATTACATAATTTATAGTTTTTAAAATAGGACGCAAAATATAGAAGGATAAATTATGGATAAAGGAGGAGAGAGATCCACAAGGAGACATTTTCCATTTCATAAAGCTATGGGAAGAGTCTCTTAAATGAACTTTTAACCTCTCCTTCTTCTCTGCTGAGCTGCTAATACTGTAATTCACAATGTCTTATCCTATCCTACCCATTTTCTTCTGTGTCTCCCTCAAGGTCCACTAGCTGTAGGAAATTGGTATTTGTAATGTCCTCCATTCCAATGTGGACGGTTGATTACAGGTAAATGAAGTACAGAACCACAACCAGAAGAGTTTTCTCTGTGTCCATTAGACGCTGGAATTACAAACTCAGCACATCCTTGTGGACTCAATATCATAATCAAATTTACATTAGGAGCGGTGCAGTGGAGTGGTTAACGGGCTGATATCCAGAAAGTTGCCGGTTGAAGGCGAGCCGCTGAGCTGCTGAACTTCTGTCATCATTCACTCTTTCTCATGTCATTCCAAACCTGTATGATTTTCTTCTGCAGAACACAGAAGAAGATATCATTGACTTCCACCGCATGGACACAAAACCACAGACATTTCTCAAAATATCTTCTTTTATGTTGTACAGAAGCAAGAGTCACGAGGGTAAATAAATGACAACATTTTTATTCTTGGGTAAATTATCTCTTTAACACGAGGTTGGGGAATATTTATATTCTATAAAAAATATTTGAGAAATTGAGACTGCTAATTGCTTAAAGGGATAGTTCACCCAAAAACGAAAATTCTGTCACGATTTACTCACCCTCAAGTTGTTCCAAACCTGTATAAATGTCTTTGTTCTGTTTAACACAAAAAAGATAATGGATGAAAATAGTAGTCAAAGGTTCCCCAGAACTTTTGCTTTCCGAAATTCCTCAAAATATCATCTTTTTTTTGTGTTAAAAGGAACAAAAATATATCTACAATTATGTTTCCTACTATGGTAGTCAATGGTGCCCCAGAAATGTCAGTTGCTAACATTCTTCCAAATATCTTTCTTTGAGTTCAACACAACAAAGACATTTATACAGGTTTGGAACAACTTGAGGGCAAGTAAATCATGACAGAATTTTCATTTCTGGGTGAACACCAGGCAACACAGGGTTAAACAGTCGTTCACATCAGGCTAATTATTTTTCTAAACTGCTCTGAATCAAAACTTAAAACAAAGTTTGAATTAATTTGGGCAGTAATGTCTCCATAACATAACGGGCCATTTGAAGAGATGAAAGACAAGTGTCTTTCATGGTGAATTTCAAAGGGAATTACTGTGCAATGTGTATCACTAATCACACTCTCAGCCAGTTATCAACTCTCTTGAATATTACAGCCTCTCTGCAAAGAGCAAGTTATCACCCATCATTAACCACTGACAGAAACAGACAGAGAGACTGCTGAATTTAATGGAGGAGACTGCATATATAACAAAACATATAAAACGATCACATCTTTGAGTGAGAGAATATTCACACTTAATGTATACATAAGAGCGAGTGTGTGTGTGTGTGTGTGTGTTTACTATTATATAAGGGCAAAAAGAGGGATAAGATACATACTGTGCGTCTGTGTAGTGTGAGAGACATCATTATAAAAAGCATTAAGGAATCCAGGGCGCAAGCAGCACGATATGCTCATACACACACATACACACGCATACACACACTCACCAGGGTCCCACACGGCACCGCTGTAATGGGTTAATCTGGGGGCCTCTGATGGAGAGCTCTCACACACACTCAATGGCCCAATGATCATTTTAATAGACTCCCATCACTCCGTTTATCCTCTAGCAAAGACATCACACAGAGCAAGCTGTGCATATATCGGCACACAGAAGCATCTAAAACGGAAAAGTCTCACCCTTTTTCTTATATTTTTACCCCCAATCACACTTCCAAAGTAATATCTCAGAGTTTCAGAAATGGTGTGTACGTGACCGTATCTGGGATGAAAAGGGGGATCTGGGAGGTGTTTTTCAGAGATGGGTGTTGAACCAGGTCTAATACTCTTTGCTGGATTGGTGAATCCATCTTAATCAACGCGGCTCTCTGCCTTTTGCCAGCGCGAACGCCGGAGCTATTTCACAGCCCGCGCTAAATATTGCACAATATAATGAAATATTATCAGCTCGCAAACAAGACCAGACATTCAGCATTGACTTTCAGATTTTGCCTCGCTTTTTTGAGCAAACAGGGCGCTTTTGAAAAAAGAAAAGATGCTTTTAGGTAGTGTTATTTGTTGTGCGGAAAAGGTTGGTTCTATCAAAAGCAGACCTTGTGATTACAAGAACATTTCATCTAGTCATTTTATCAAAGATTCAACAGAGGAAAATTTGGCTGCATTGTCAGGCGTCCTCTCCCGCCTCTTTAATTACATCCCGAGTTCTCGTGTAATTATTTAAACACGGGTTCACAGAAAACCGCCTCCTAATAGTTGCGAGTATCTGAGTATCTGAGTTGTGACTGCTGTCATCGGTTTTGACATTTTATTCTGGAAAATTACATGAGCTTCGGTCAAAACATCGGAAATGCATAGCATTACGTTTATCAGGTGAGCAAACGCATGAATCAAAACAGCAGTTTCAGATTGCAGATTAAGTTTGTGACCTACAGGAAAGTCACATGGCATTAAAAATCAAACAGATATGAAATTATAATAACTATATAATATAACTGTATACTACTGTATATGTCGACCAGGCAACAATGGCAACACACACAACCAACACCATATTGGTCTGTTCAGAGACACTCCTGGCACAGAAAATGAAGTACACACAACATTTAAAGCCATTAACAACGGAATATAAAACTGTAAAGGAAGTACAGATCAAATCTGCCTAATTTTATTCCTTTACGTTGTTTCGTAATTTCAAAAATGAGGAAAAATGCACATTTTGTCCCTCTCAATCCCGGCTACATATATCACCAGGAAAAAGCAAAGAGACAGCAATAAAAAGTGAAAGAATTGTTTTTCCCCCTTCTCCTTTTTCATTTCCAAGGGGAAATTCAGTGAAAGACAGCAGTGCAGTACTGTAATATGTTTAAGTGGGGTCTGTAGCTTTGGGCTGGGCGGGTGATCCAGCCACCGTCAGAGGGTCAAGCCACTGTAATACTTATTCGGTGGAGAGGCAGAGGATGTGCTGTGCTTATAATGTTTGTTTTGGAGAAGAGAGAGGAGAGCTGGGTGCCTGCTCTCTCATATCAGCTCTGGGTCCAGCACAAAACAACAACTCACAGATGTTTACTGGAATACAGTTTTGATTGATTCCAAAGAATGTTATTCAGCGACGTGCCGAAGGGAGAGTTTTGTGGAAGAATTTCACAAAACTTAAGCACACAAGTAAAAACACAAGTAAATAACGCAATGATATGCATAATGGGTGTATGCATGAATTAAAAGTTCATCAAAGAGTGATCCAAAACAATTTAACTTTTCATTTTAAGTATGAACCTGTTGAAAAAATTGACAATTTCAAAATTATTTTTAGTTTTTATGAATTTACTGTGTATGTGTTTAGGTAAGATGAGCATTTTTGTTTAATCCTGTGAACTGCAACAATATTTCTCCCAAATTTCAAATAAAAATATTGTTTCTATTTGCATTTATTTGCAGATAAATAAAACTGGAGGAACAGGTCGAAATAATAAAAGATAAAGTAAAAAATGAAAAAGTAAAAAAAAAATGTTTATGTCATATTACCTGGATTTTTATCACACTGTCTTTTACATTGCTGTTGGATGACTTTATGACACTCCTGTGATTTGATTTTGTTGAAATTTAACATGCACTAGACTGGAATGGTCACATTACATCTAGAAATGCTGATTGAATGAAAATTTGGAATGGTCTCTTAATTTTTTTCCATGGCTTTCAAGATATCCTTTTGTGTCCTATGGGAAAACAAAACATAAGTCACATAGATCTGAAACAACACAAGATATTGAAAACACAATGTTACGTTTTAGTTTTACATTGAGACGGATCTTAGTGTTGTACTTTGGAGACACAAATGAGACCTTTTGGTTGTTTTGGAGAGATTCCACATATTTCTGTTCTTTTTATTCTAACATACATATGACCCACCTGCTGCTCTTGATCTGACAATCTCTCAATCTGTCTCCTTTTTGTCATTCTATCTTTCTCTTTCTCTCTCTCTCTCTTTCATACACATGCATTTTGTTTCATTAGAGCACACAGATGCGCTGATGCTTATGAGTGTTGCCAACCTAAACCAGATGGGACCAATCTATATTCAGATTAGCTATTTCCCTTCATTCATAATAATCCAGAATGTTATCCTACGGTCTCTGACAGTTGGCTCACATTGATCACCCTACACTCTCTTCACCTCGCGTGCAGCCAAAACAACATAAAACACTGCAGTACACCACATAAACTCATTTAAGCCATCTTACTCTGATATGTGATTAGTTGATAGAGAGGTTAGAATTACCATGAGGCGCTGTAGAAAATTGTGTTTTAATCCTATAAAGTCACCTTTAAAGGTCATCTATGCAATATGCCAATGTGCTCCAAAACATGATGACTCGATTTTATAAATTTAGTCTCTCTCTTCTGAGAATATGGACTAGAAGATATTGTTGACTCACTGTTGTCCCATAAAATGTTATCTATAATGAAAACGCCTCTTCTCCGATACTATCTATTTCTGACTAACAATAGCTGTTGGCTATTTAAACAAAACAAAAAACTACACAAGCCCTTGAACATGTCCCACCCAAACGTCCTGCTTCATCAGAAATAGAAAACTGTCCCCGTCATGCCATTTCACTGGGCCCTTTATCTCCGTGAGGAATCAGCCACAGAGACAAACTAAACAGATAACGTCAACTGGATAGAAGCCACTGCTTCCTCAGACATTCAGATTCCGTGTAATTTGATTGGTCGCCTGCATTAATTCAGTCAGATGGGAGATTTTAAGATACTGCGGTCCCACTCACCCTCAGAGTGCATTTACTGCATCTCTCGTGCAGCCGAGCAAACATTTCATTTCAAAAACCACCATCACAAGGAGGTGTATGCGTAGATGTTTATACAGTAGATTGACAACATATTCACACATTACAGTTCAATTGGATGTCTAGCTTCTGAAGCAGCGGCGATGGTAGCTCATTAGCAATGTCTGAGAGAGGGCTACTCTCAGTGGAAGAAAAAGGGGATAAAGGGAAGAGACAGAGAGAGGAGAAGATGAGAGAAAAGGAGGAATGGAAGGATTGGGCATCAGCGGATGGATACAATTATGGGAGAGTGGCAATTCTTTACAATTCATCTTCAAAAGCGTGCGAGAACGCTTGGAGAGGTCTGCATTCTGCAGATACAGGCCGCGGCTTTACTCTGTGTCCTACCACTCAGTCTGTTGACACAGCAGTCTTTCTTGACATTTTTATTTGCCATGCTTTCCATCTGTCTCCGTTGAGAAATTATACACTTTCTGCCTGGCTTTCCCATCTTGTCCGCCTCTGAAAGCATGCGGAGAGCTTTGTGGAATCGCTGAGATACCCGCAATCCCTTAGCCGAGGTCAAAGGTCACCTCACAAGTGTGCTGAGCGTGCCTAACAGTAACGGGTGGCTTGAGATAACACAATCTTCGCACAAACTTACACTTAGAACCAAATAGAGGAAAGTTTTTTTGTGCAGAGATTGCTCAGCATACTTAGGAGATACGTCAGTTCCTTGAATACCAACTTTGCCACAGATGTTTCTCCTAAAATTCACGCTAAAAGGAGAAATAATACATGAGATATTTATGGGACAATATTGACTTGCAGCAAGAGTGTATAGCTGTTAAATAAAAACATGAATTCACTGACCATTGACTGACTTCAGTGTCTTGGCATATCTGATCACAGAAATGGTTAAGATTGTTATGAAAACGAAACTAATTGAAACGAAAAGAAACAAAACAAAGCACAAAACAAATCAGGGGTTGGATTCACAAAACATTCTCAAGAAGAACATTCTTCTTAACTGCCATATTTTTTTAAAAACTGTAATATAAGAAAAAAGTTAGGAATGTTTTGTATTCCCGAAAAAAACCTCTTAAGGCAATTCTTACATTTTTTCCTCAAGATTGATTTACAAGGCATACTGTATGTCATTTTATTTTTCTATGAAAAAAATGAAGATGTTCTAAAGAAAATATTTGATAACTTAAGAAGAAACATTCTCATGAGCTTTAAGAAGAGCTTTAAGCACCTGACCGAATAGATCTGACTTCTATCTCTTTACTCTTTCTATCCAAAACAAATAAAATAAAAAACCTTAGCTTTGTATACTGTGGTGGGCTAAATGAGACCAGTTTTATTGCACTTATGCTTTTCGTTGTCCTTATGTTGTTCCAATTGCTTCCATTGTGTACCTCATTTGTAAGTCGCTTTGGATAAAAGCGTCTGCTTAATGACTAAATGTAAATGTGAGCTTCCTATAATTTGTCTGAAGAACAATCTTATATTTTGTCAACAGTTTTCTGTTTCGTGAATGCGGCCCAAGAACAAAACACAAAACAAAACAGAACAAAAGAAAATGAATGCAATTTGAGACACTGCTGAGATCTCTGAGACTAGAAAGCAGGAGAATTAAGCAAAAGTCTCACAACCACCTAAAACAACTAAGAAAGGACGGAGATCGCATTTGTAATTTCCCTTTATTACGTTCAGGACTCAAAGACATGCCAATCAACCTTGAGGGGGCTCAAAAAGGCGATACCCATGATGCCAGAACATTCAGCTCTTCTCCTCACATGCCTCCTGCGGTTTATTAGATTGGAGTGGGAGGGATGAATAAAGCAGGTAAAGAGGCAGGTACGTCTGAAGCTAATGGTGAAAGCAGCATACAGTAATCATCAGACTGCCGGCCGCAGAGATGCAACACTCAAATAGTTCATTATAAGATGACACAACCAATTTGTAGCAGGGGCGGCAGCAGTCTTAGAAATCTCCCCTGACAAAAGCATTTAGATTAGACTGCTTTTCAACCAGGAAAGCACTGACACGAATCAGTACGCTCAACCGGGGGAATGGAATCTGTTTTAATTCTCCTCCAGGCAAACATAAAACTGTCCAGGTAAGTCATTTATGTAGAGGGAGAGGAACAGTTTCTCCAAAAAGATCTCTTTGTCTCGCCAGCTCTCCTCTCGCATGAAGACGATTCATCTATTTGTTACATGCTTTCCATTATTTCTCTTATAATCTTACTTTACTTGCTGGGCTCATGAATGCTAATAGCACTCACGGAACAATTGGGCCGTGTAGATTATTCTGATCAGAGAGCCACTCGCTTGCCTATTTTTTCAGCAATTGTAACACACACGTGAATGAATCCTAGATGAAACTGTTGTGTGAAACTGGAGTGAGGTGCCATTTCATCTAATAAATACAATTCTGTAATTACATTCTGAAAGAAGCGCTTGGACCTAGCCGGCTATGAGATGATGATCTCATCTCAGCCAGATCTAATGAACTCCAACAAAACAGGTTCTTTTTACCCCCTCGTCTCTTTCTATTCCATTTGCTCTATTCCAATTTTGACACAAATGTAAAGCAGATGATCTGTTCTTTAGAATAAGAGCTTGGGTCTCTGTGTCTCATCACGGTACATGCAGAAAACCCAGCATTTTTCCTCAACACCACACTTTTTTGGAGGCGCGTGCAGAGCCTAAACTCCAAAAAGCAAAAGAAACATTTCTAAAATGCAGGCGCGGGGAAGGAAAGAAACCATCTAATCCTGGAACACAAACAAAAAAGACAAGAATGTTGGTTATGTTTGGCAGGAACTAGGGAAATTCAGGAACAAAAGAAAGAGGTGTTAGTTTGCTAATGTCCCTTTGAGTTTCTGTGTAAATATTTATCTCTGTTTCCCCACACAGAGTTCAAGTGTCAAAATGTGAGATAAATAGCATGCTTCTCTCTGCAGAATTAAAGCATTAGCCCTAAAATGCAGGTCACTGGGGACCTGAGGCTAGAGGCTCTGTTCTGACTGCTCTGTTTCCAAGAAGACTGTATCAAAGGGACTTTTTGTTTACGCCATCTAAGGTTGACAGAGAATGCGTAACACAAGCTTGGCATTCGTGACTGGCTGTTAAAGACATTTTTATTTAGGGAAAAAGCGCACATAATGATATTGATAAAAAAATCTATGATACAGCAAGTGTTCAAGGAAGAAATCTGGAGTGATGCTTGTCTGTGAAAATCTTAAAGGGATAGTTCACACAGTAATGAAAATTCTTTCATCATTTATTCCTCATGTCATTCCAAACCTGTATGACTTTCTTTCTTCTGAAGAACAAAAATGACGATATTTTGAAGAATGCTGGTAACAAACAACAATTGGTCCCCATTGACTTCCATTGTATGAACAACACCACAGATACATCTCTTTCAAATTGCTTTGAATAAAAGCATCTGCCAAATGCGTAAATGCAACTGTGTGTTGCAGTAGATTATGTTAGTTTAAATCTGCATGGCGGACAGAGATAGTTTTGGATCTTCATTTGAGTCCGGGGGAACAGATTCAGTAAACTCGCCAGTCGCTGTGAATCAAATCTGTTTGGAAATGAATCCTTAGGCTCGGTTTTATTGCTCAAATTAGCCGAGCCGGTCCTTGTCCTGTATGCCCTTAATTAACACGCTTTCAATTCCCCTATTAATTAGTACAAGCTATTAGCTATTTTACATCACTCTTCATTTGTCGACAATTAAAGGGCCAATTATTAAAAGCATGCCACACGGTTAATTGTGCGAGGGGTTGGGCAGCCACATCAGTGTGAAGATGCTGGAGACCAGCGAGAATCAGTCAGAGCATGCAGAAGATCCCTAAATAAGTCAATGCATTCTGCTATTTCCAGATGCTGTATTGAGGACTGTGGAATACCTAAGGGATATGTATCAGTTATTCAATATCAATATGTATATTATATATGTATTATACATGTACAGTCATGATCAAAAGTGGAACATGTACTGTATGTCTTTGCCCTTTATCCAATGCATTTATGTTGCAAAGTTGTACTTTGGGTGTAAACCAAAGCTCAGTTTTAAGAATCTTTAAAAGGGTTGGCAAAAATGACACATGCACAAAGCTTTGAGTTAAGGCCCAGGAGATAGTTTTGTTTTTCTACGCATTTGTTGTAAATGATAATAAAACTCATATTCCCTGATGTGCTGTAGCCTTTCTACCAAATCATTTTGTCAAATAAATACCTTAACCAAGTTCTGTCTCATTGGCTCTTTGGCTGCTGATACAGAAGGAACCAATCAACCAACCGTGTGGTAAAGTTATGTCCGATTGGGTTAGACTATTAGTTTCATGCCAGAACTTTCTCTGTCATTGTAGTGTTTTGTCCATTTTGCACCATACTACATGTATTTTTATGGTTTAATATAAACCGAGGAGGGGCATTAAAAGCATATACTGTACAAATATGCCCACCTGGACATCACTTTTGGCCACTACTGTATACAATTGTATACAGTACATATACAGTATATATTTACAATTTAGTACGCAGCTTCTCACTCAAGTAAGCCAATGAAAGATTAGAATTTAAGTGATTGTACGAGAACAAGGAGAGCGTGAAGTGAAAGGAGAGACATGAAATCAGCACAGCGACACTCTCAAAAACGTGTAAAATTGGTACCTTTAGCTTGTCACTCGGGCACTACCATTAAAAGGTAACAGAAACGTAATTGAACTTTACCTACTCCTAAAGGCCATATTTTCATACATCTTAAGGTGTTAAACGGTACAGCAGGTGTCCCTTCTGAGGGCACTGCCCCAGTGACAAGCTAAAGGTACATATTTTTTCAGACAGTGTATTTAGGAAATCGGTGGCTGTCTATTGAATAGTTGAACTAATTATGCTAAAAATGTTTGGAAACAGAATGCCGCAATTACCAAATCAGAAACTTATGAGAGTTATACAGTAATCGGTCCAGATCATACTGCTGGGTAGTAGATCACTATGAGTAGCCTACTACACAAAAGGGCACCTGCGGAAGTGCTCAAATGAAGTGTGCCATTTGAAACAAAGAGACAGAAAAGGAACTTGTCTAGTTTCTTGAGAACTGGAGTTGGAAACCTAGGTCCACACAATGATTATATTATACAGCAGCATTATTACCTTTAAAAAGTACCTATACTTTTCAAAAACATAAGTGCAAAGCAATGGAAAAAATAAGATTAATCAGTCTAATGCACTGCAGCACAAATGCATTCCCATTTAGAAGTGGACCCCCTCTTGGCCACTATAATCAAAGAGCAATGCGAGCCATTACGAAATTACTTCCATCTGAGTTTCTGTGCCAAGCTCTTCCGTCTCACATTGGCATTCACAGTGTCAGATGTTTGGAGCGACCCTCAAAACTTTGAGCCATAAACCACGCCTGCACAGAAATCCAGCGTCAGTGCCTCTCGGAAGGGACAGAATGGGGACACGAAAACAAAATGGCTTTGCGGTCTGATGGCAAATCTAAAAAGAAACTCATTGAACCCCAAACCGTCTTTCTGCTGGCCATTGTGAGCTCTCATAACAAGGCCGAGAAGGCTCGTTGTTTTGCATCCAGTGCACGTGTGTATGCGACCACGGTTTCTAAAAGTCTGAGAGCGCTGTGAAAATGCTATTTTGACTCGTGAGTTGTATTATCTATGGATATCCGATTGGAGAATGATCCAAAGAGCATCTTGTGCCCTTAAAAAATGTTAGCAAGACACACTTCTAAATCTTTCTTAAAAAAAACAGCACATTTCTGACTCCAAATAACGCAGCAGTCACATTTATTTATTTGTTAAAGCAATGCTGAAGAAAACTCCCATAACATCAAGATCCCACCTTCAGATGCTTTCAACAGTAAGGTGTACGGGTGCTGTAAGACCCCCTGGGCGACCAGAGGCCCATGGGCTCTCTCTAAGGTGAAAGAGTTTTCTCTCCTCTAAGGTGAGCTTCCCCTTCCCACAGCTTAACCAATCAGACTGAACAGCAGGAGCCAAATGATTGACAGGGCAATTACCGCTAGCAGCCTCTCCGGTGGATCCGGAGACATCTCCAAATACAATTTCACTATTTTGTTACATCAGACGTTCACAGGAAGGATTTAGTACAAAAGCAAAATTGCCAGGCGGACTCATGGTGGAGCAGTCCTGCTGGTGAAAACTTTCTTATTGTGTGTGTGTGTGTGTGTGTGTGTGTGTGTGTGTGTGTGTGTGTGTGTGTGTGTGTGTGTGTGTGTGTGTGTGTGTGTGTGTGTGTGTGTGTGTGTGTGTGTGTGTGTGTGTGTGTGTGTGTGTGTGTGTGTGTGTGTGTGTGTGTGTGTGTGTGTGTGTGCATGTGTGTGTGTGTGTGTGAGTGAGTGTTTTCATCCATGCTTTTTTCATAAAAACATACCCTTGGCCAAGGTTATTTCCCACTAACCCCTGTGCTATTTTTGAAAGACGTTCTTTTTTTCTGGTAATAGTTTTGTCTCTTTGAGGAGTGATAAAAGAAATCTTCGCTGCTGGTGAAGGGGAGAGAGACACCATTAAACAGTGTCTTTTTTTTACAAAACATACAGTAAATGTAAAGGCAGAAGTGGATACTTATGGAAATGAGTTTTTTACAGCGAGAGAAGAAACCAGCTCATCTCTATACATTCTACGCTATGTAAACAGCCATTTCTCCACGCAGCTTTCCTGCAGGCATCTGAATACACCTATTTACAAAACTAAACACAGAAATTCACATTAATTCACAAGCGACCGCTCTGCGGCTTTGTGCTGGGAGATGAAAAGCTCTGTTGCAATCACAGCAGCCATCCCTCACTGTTCTTTGAATCAGCATCCAATGTGGATCTAATAGCTGCAAAAGTTTCTTGTTTTTTCGGCACGCTCTCCTCTGCCTGCACTGCATGCTGGGAGCTCCCAGCAGCATCTGCCGACAGTGCCACAGTGCTCTCTATATTCACAGAACCCCGAACGCCAGAAGCTCAGTGACACTTCGTTCGCTGCGCTTTCCGTTTATGCCGGCACAGAGAGCCGCTTGCTAATTCTCCGCTCTATCAGGCTAACAAATAAGCGCACACTGGGGGGGAGTGCCGGCTCCCTCTCAGAGTTGAGAAGGTTGTCACCTTGGAGTGTGAAAAACAGGGAGGGGGAAAGCTTTCCATAAAAAGAGTTGAGAAAAAAAGAGGGGAGGAAACACAGAGGCAATTCTGTGGAGGCAGCTCAAACTCGTATTACATTGTATGCTAAAAACATGCAGATAAACACAAATCATTCTTGACTAAGACTAACTTATGATGTTTGGAATTGACAACTGTATTTGCAAACAAGTGTAACTTGCTGTCTTGTTTTCAACAACAGTGAACAGAAGAGACCAAACAACTGTCTTTCAGAATAAAAGTAGATTTTGCTTCTTTTCCTGTGGTAACTGTACTGTAGGTGTATTGTAAGGACAATTCAACACAAAAATAAAATAATAAATACAAAATAATAATAAAAACTACAAAAATAAAAACTGAAATACTTAATTTAAATTTTTATATTTAATATAATATAAAATAATAAACAATTTAAATGTCTCAGTTTTGTTTTTATGTACTTACTCAATAACTGATTTTGGTTGATTTTAACCAAAAAAAGTTATGCACTGCAGCTTTAAAGGGATAGTTCAACTAAAAATATATATATTAAATTATTTGTTCACCCTCGTGTCATTTCAAACCTGTATGACTTTCTTCTGCAGAACACAAAAGAAAATATTTTGAAAACGTTGGTGATCAAACATTGTCCCACATTGACTTCCATTGTATGTCACAAAACCACTGAGGTATTTCTCAAAATATCCTTTTGTCTTCCACAGAAGAAAGGCTCATATATAGGCTTCAAAAGGCATTGTTTACGGGTGTTTTGGGTGAACTATCCCTTTAAATATTTTGAAACGATGAGCAGTAAGAGTATTCACAATGCTCATACTGCAGTGCATGCAGGGAGATGAAGTCACAAATAAAAAACATCACAAAAATAATAATTAATAAGCAAAGTCATGTTCGCCCATCAAAACTGACAGTACCAAAATGTCATTTTAAAGATCAAAAAGAAAAATGGGCTACACACATCACACTTTACTAGGCTATAAGTTCCTGTAGCATCTCCAACAATTTAAGACAAAAGCAGATCTGCTTGAAAGAGCAGGTTGCAAAATCCCATCTGAGAAAACAGAGAGTAACTAGGGCTAAGAGATCCAGTCATGCAGAGGAGAACGTGGAGGTACAGTCTATCCCACAAAAAGCACCCAGCATCTCAATATGACCACGGATCTAATGTGTCAGGAGGATAAGCAGTCAAAGGTGACTCTCTCTTCTTGAATGATAAAAGGCTCTCAGTTCTGTGAAGAGCTTACAGCCACTTCATCCACCCACTTAAAAAGCTATAAGTCCACGCATCAGTCCTGCTCATTGCTGTTAGCCTTCTAAAGCACCGCTACATGGAGCACGGTATAAAAGCGCTGCACCTAGAACCAGCCTAAAACAAGTCCGGTTGACAATAGCCTTAGATGAGACATCCATGGGCTGTTTACAGGAAAAAACAAATACATGTCTAAAAGCTAAAATGCACAAAATTTGCAAGGTTCATGGGTTTAAAACATTATATAAGACGTAAGACATTATGCTTAGAATGGAAGTCTGCATTTCCACAGGTATCCTATGGGACTTGATTAAATTTGTTGTGGAGATGATTTTACAAGTTGTAGGCGAGCACTCTGAAGGTTCCTATAAATACAATGGGATTTTGAAACTTGCTATTTTTTAATGCACAGGTCACACATCTCTGCGGTTCTGGGAAGTCCAGCAAACGTCTGGGAAACTGCTCTGTTTCAATTAATTGATTCAAATTTGACTTAAATTGAGCAGGGGTGGGCGGGAAGAAAGTATTTATTTGGAGCGGGTTGACACCGTGTTAAATTCGGCGGAAGTTGGCGATACCTGGTGGGATAGAAAAATCTGTCTCGTGGGATGGAAAATCACACTTTTTTGTGCAGATCTGAGTTTGGACACTTACTGTAGTAGCAAGTAAACAAGATCCTTCAGCATACCTGAACAGCACATTCTACCTTCACCCATCCATAAACGTCACCAGAATAAGGTCAATTTAATGTCTAGCTGTGTCAGGCTCACAAAGGACACGGTGCTGTGACGCAGAGACCTAAGAAGAATATGGTATGTCGGAAATTCTTCTTCTATGGTTTCGCTTTAACTCTGAGATGTTGCTTGTCATCTGTTGTAACCTGCTCTTGGGAAACAGTGTTGAACACCTCACCTCAACCCGATAATAACTACACCCGTTGCTCAACTGTGGGTGCATAAACACACATACATACCAAAACAAACACACACCTATGCGGGTTCCAATCTGTTGCCTGTCTGTCATGTGGGCCAAGAACAGATGAACTGCGGCACACACACATGCACACGCACACGCACACATACCATTACGCACACACACAACTTTAGCATCAGCCAGCCTTAAGGAAGAACGGTCTCTGCAGATAGAGATAAAGGTTTCAACTTGCAGGTTAAAAGTGACTTTTTCCACAGATAAAGGCAGCAAAAGCAATCTGTTCTCTTTTCTTTTTTCTTCAGCTGTCTCTCTCCCTCTCTCTCCCACGCTCAATTTTTGTTCTTGACTTTATCCAACGCTGCATACAGGGCTGGATCAGACAGTTAAAGCTGCTCTTTGCTTTATTTCATATCTACTTGTCAAAGAGAGATTAGCAGTTTTTTAGCTGCACTTCGCTGTCAAGATGGAAAATGAACGGCAGAAAGAATGTAAAAAAAAGCACGGGCTACAATCAAAGAATTTGCTCAAGAGAAATTAAAGATGTTTAAAATATCTAAGACATCCATTGGGAAACAACGGTGTTTTAATTGAATCACATTCAAATGTCTTGCAATGTGTCGATTTGAAGACACTTTTATCCAAAGCAGTGTATTCATTTTTATCAGTATGTGGGCAGTGACAAATGTGTCCTATGGTGTGTGACATAGCAAAAATTTTAAATAGCATAAGAATGATTTATCCTCATTGTTCATTTTTTTATTTTTGCTGTCACACCGTACGACACATATGTGTTTTCTGTGAATCAAACCCACAACCATTGCCATACCAACCGAGCTATAGGAAAACTGGATTTGATCTACCACAAAATCCTGTTTTGATAAAAAGGATTCTTAAATGGCCAATTTCCCCAGGTACATTTTGTAAGATGCCACATACCTTTCCTCACATATAGCCATTATAACGTGTGTTGTTCGCGTGTGAGCGAGAGACGGCGTCTATCTAAATAGATGCAAACGTGTGTGTGCAAGGGCCCCCTTTGTGTCACAGCATGTTGTTTTCACACCTCTATAATTGGATGAGAAATGGAGAGGATCGCCTTGCGTTTGTGTGAGAATTAGGTCTTTCCTCGCCTTATTGAAGTCCTAATGCTTGAGCCTGTGCCGTCGCGGCAACGGACAGCGTGTGGTACGATCAGCCCACCCTGATCCAGCCTTCTGATGACTATCACTGTGGCATTTGTACGCAGAGGTGTCCCATCTCTTTCCGCCCGCTATTCAGAGTCTCTAAATGCTACAGGCTTATTTTCCCACCGCGTGCCGCAAACCGACACAATCGACGGTCCTTTGAGCTCCAGATTGGTATAAAAAACCCTGTATGATTCAAACAATGGCTTTGATGTCGGAGGAAATAAAAGAAATGTTGTCGAATGTCAATCTGCTTCCTTCGTGCCATGAAACTGCTGAAAAGTTAGCAAAAACTGCTTTATTTTCAGTTTGCCAAAAAGTTCAATTTCTAGGAACGGAGGGGTCCGTGCGAGTGCGTTTTACAATAAATTACAGTGCAGAAAAGGACTGTCAGTAAGAGTAGACATAAGACGGATTCTTCCCTTAAACCCTAATTGAGCTCGACCATAATTCATTTCTAACAATCGCTTTGCTGAGCGCAGCTCTGTTAAAAGTGAGCTACAGCTCCAACAACTTCGCCATAAACCCCCCTGCACGCACCTGAGGGAAATGTTGAACATGGGCACGTAGGAGACGTCAACTTGACTGTGAAATGTTTTGCAGTGCATTGTTTTCCGACAGCATCTCCATCTAATTGTCTTGTCCCATTAGGCCGTGACCAGGGTTTGGTGGAGGAAGACAGGCTCCCTCGGCAGACGGCTGCCATTTGTCTGAATGCCCTTGATCGACTCGTGACAGATGTCAAAGTTTCCGTTGAGCGGGTACTGTCTCCGTCACATGACCTCTGTTCGGCACGTCAGGATTGCGCAGCGTAGTGGCTCTCGTACTGATACACACGCTCATGCACACTTCTGCATCCATCAGTTCCCTGCTATTACCTCTGACAGGCCTCACCTGCCCAGGCCGCCTGGCCCATGCAAATGCAACCTGGCAGATGAGTGTTTGAATGGTAATGCGCCGCTTTGATTGATACTGATAGAAGGGCGTGCGGGTGAGAATGTGAGCTTGGGGTTTGCGTACGTAACGTAAGTTATTGTGAAGTAATGTAAAAGAACAACCAAAGTGTGACATGAGACAGAAGCACATACTGCAAAACTGAAGCTTGGGTTGTATTGCGATAGCATATGAATTTCAATATGAATTTTGTTGACGAAAATGTATTTGAAATGAATAACTTGAATTGAATAAATGAAGAAAATTTGCTAACAAAAGCCCAAGCATCCCTGGAAGCAGGCCAATACATTTGCCAATTCTATGCAGAGTGATTCCTTTGAGGATGTAAACAATTCAACATCTAAAAAACAGTTTTGATTGATTTAGATAACATATAACATTTTAACAGAATTCATATGGCTAGGCAAAGTGCAAAGAGCCAAATTGATTAAAAAAACACAAAGACATAAAAACACGTTTAGGTACAGGACAAAATGGCATCCGGTAACCAGCCAGGTTGGTACATTTCCCGACCAAAGCTCACTTCCTCACTGGCATATCTCATAATTCCTCTATCAACAGCCCTGTCAGCATCCCTTTTTCTACCCAGACAGCATCACCATGGAGACCAAACATCGCCAGCAACACAACCTCTCATAAGGAACATCAAACACACATTGTCAGCCTGGTGAAGGAAAAAAAAGTGTCGAATGCTTCTTTTAAGGACCACTGACAGTGTGAAAACCCGAAGAGATGGTAACGACATATTCTGTTGTTTGTGGGAGAGAGATAAGACAGATATCACAACTGTACCTCAATTCACTCTCGGGCCTGCATTACACAAGCTTAAGTTACCTTGAGAGATGGTGGGTTATGAACAAACTACACTCGGAAGATAAGTCACGGATTTGTTTGGGTTTGAATGGAAAGAATGGAAAGCAAGGCCGAACAGCGTGGAGATTATGCAAGTATGATATTTGCAGAGGGTATAAATACCATTTAGGCCGGCTGGTCGACTTCACCACAGGGGACATCCCATCTCTGTACAGGCTCTTGGTCTTGCTAAAGTTCACAATGTTGAAAATCACTCTCTGAAACCACAAAAAAAGACAAAACACATTTGGGTGAGAACAGAAACCAAAATAAATTTCAGTAAGACAAGAAAACAAAAACTTACTCCGTGTTTAGCAGAGATTAGAAAAGCTCATCGAGATGATGTTCGCAGAACCTCGCGCGAGTTTCAAAATTAGCAGTGCAAATGGGAAGTGCTGCCTGAAACACTAAACGTGTTAACAGAATCTTACAGGATCTCACTGACTACCTAATGCGAAGACTGTGTGAACTTATAACACACGTGAGACAAAACTGCAGAAAGATGTGAGAGTTTGACTTTATTTCCTCAGAAAAACATGGATCTGTTAACATGATTTCTGTCGCACATAGAAATCACTACGGTGTGAATGAATCATGCTGGTGGAGGTGATAGTCTGGTTATGCAAAAAACCAACACAACGAAGAGATGAAGGGTTAAAGGGATAGTTCACCCAAAAAATAAAAATTCTGATATCAACCCTCGTGTGGTTCAAAACCTGTATGTGCCTCTTATTTTCTGTGGAACACAAAAGAAGATATTTTGAGAAATGTATCAGGTTTTGTGTGCATACAACTGAAGTCACCTGGGGTCCGTGTTGTTTGGTAACCAACATATTTTCAAAACAACTTCTTTTGTGTTCTGCATAAGAATAAGGTTGAGTAAACGGTAAAGGAATTTTTATTTTAGGGTGATGCTAAGACTACATGTCTGACATCTAACCTAGGCTTGCTGTAACACCCAAACCCTTTATCTAACTAACTTTATGAAGAATAAAGTACAGATAATGCTCATAATGATATGTCCACACTGTCAATGACTTTTTGTGATAAACCATATCAAATTCCCAATTAAGCCCAGGTGATAGAAGTCAACAGTGTGCGAATGCAATCCAATTACAACCTTTCTCTCTTTTTCTCAGTTCCTCTCTCTCTCTCTCTTCAGCAATCCCTCGTCCATCAGTGGCTGCAGTCACAGAAGATGGGGGATTGTGGTCGGCCTGAATCAGCCAGGGCTAAAATGACATTTAACTGATGTTCAGACGCGAGGCAGCTGCTGGAACGGCTAGATAAGACCATTGCTGCTGGCATTTCAATTACACTTTTACTGCCCTACACATCTGTTGCCAGCCTACTTTCAGTCTTTTTTCCCACAGGCAAATACGTCCCTATTCCACCACCTTTACATCGCAACACTCTTTCTTCTTTTTTGTACCTACCACAAAATTCAGATTGAATTCGCCAGGCTGTTTCTGGGGCTGTGGAATGTATTTCTGGGGTGGAGTTGGTTTTCACTCCAGTCAAAATGAATGATGAACGTGTGTGTCAACATCAGAATGCGACAGAGAAACTTCACACCCATTTAAAATGGGGATATTTAATGCATACTAAACTAAAAAAAAAAAAATTAAGGGAGGAAAAAAATGAATCAAATCAGGCCCCATGACTAACTTTGGCTTTGATAACAAATTGGATGACAACTTCCAACAGACACAAATGATTACGTCCTTCACAAATACAGCAGTGCATTAAACCGGTTTAATTTCATAATACCTAATTGTAATGATTTCTTGTCTGTTTTACTCACACAAATACCCAAACACACACAGACAAACATTCATTTCAGTCAACAGCATCTTTCAAGGGCGGATCCCATGAGGCCGTGCAAAAAGAGCAGTCGGCTGTCAAACAAGCTGCCCGGCGGAACAGAGCTCAGTACCTCCGTGAAGTTTAAAGGTGATTCCTTACACTTGACGTTGTCAGAATTGATTTGTATCATTCATACCTTTTAGCTGTAATATTCAAAGAAATGCTTCTCTCTCTCTCTCTCTCTCTCTCTCTTTCTGTGTCATTACATCCTACAGTGTCTTCATCACAATCAACAGGGGAGTTACTCAGAGGTAGAGTGGGGAGGGGTTAAATTGGACGCACATCTCATCTCAGGCTCATTAAGAGCTTTGTGTAAGAAAGAAAGAGAGCAAGTGCGCGCACACACAGGCACCGGTAGGCCC
The DNA here is from genome assembly GCF_024868665.1 of Triplophysa rosa. NCBI lineage: Eukaryota > Metazoa > Chordata > Actinopteri > Cypriniformes > Nemacheilidae > Triplophysa > Triplophysa rosa. The sequence goes on from NC_079906.1 coordinate 17,620,903, forward strand.
CTTTGCGCTAGTTAAGCCAGTGTATCCACACTCAGGAGTCATTTGGAGTTGGTTTCCCAAAGCAGCATGGCTCAGTGTAGAGCTGGTCATGGAGGAACTGTGAGAACTGAACATTTAATTAAAGATATAGAAAGACATTTTGATTCAGCCTGTCTGAGATGTCATTTCTATCAGGCATGTCAAGTTCTGGTACCGTAGCACTTCACTCACACAGGGACATGTTCACGTTCACCTCAAGCACTTTACTCTGGTCCACTTTGCACCTTATTCTGGACAAGACCCTCCCACAATTTTTTTTTTTGAGTAGGCATACTGTAAGATTAAAATAGGATAACAAAATGTGTGTGTGTGTGTGTGTGTGTGTATTTACAATGTATGTATATACACTATATAGAAAAAACTATTGGGGTGCTTCTAATGAACAGGTTTGTCTATTAGAATAATTTCCATGAGCACAAATCTACTGTATCTACAATACTACAGCATTTAAAGTGATAGTTCACCCAAAAATAAAAATTCTGTCATTGTTTACTCACCCTCTTGTCATTTCAAATCTGTATGACTTTCTTCCGCAGAACACAAAAGGAGATATTTTGAAGAATGTTGTTAACTGGCCCCCTTTCACTATTAGTTTTGTGTCCACAATAGAAGTGAATGGGGGCCAGTGCTGTTCGGTTACCAACTTTCTTTTAAATCTTCTTTTGTGTTCTGCGGAAGAGAGAAAGTCATAAAGGTTTGAAATGACAAGAGGGTGAGTAAATGATGAAGTTTCATTTTTGGGTGAACTATACCTTTATTGATATTCTAGAGAATTATGGGCTTTCAGTTCGGACAGGACCCTTTTCTTTTCCAACATGACAATACCTCAGTGCAAAAAGCAAGGTTTAAAACGAAATTACTGATTCAGTCTAGTGTGAAAGAACTTGACTAGTCTGCATAAAGTCCAGAACCCAGCTGAACACCTTTGGGCCAAACACTCGTCACCCAAACCCATCAATGACTAGTACACAATTTCAGAACAAAAAAATCCTTTCCAAAACGGTTGGGACAAAGATGGGAACAAAATTCTTTAATATGGTATTGTATGGTATAGCCTTAATATTTGTTTGATTAGAATTACTGGACTAGATGAACATGTTTATTAGAAGGGGGCAACCCAATACTTTTGTCCATATAGTGTATATTTATATACTGTATATATGCATGTGTGATTACAACATCTGTACAGAAAAAAACGACTATTTTAAAGACAGAAAACCAAAAAACCCTCAATAAATCTCTGACACAGTTTAGATGTTTACAGCAACTTTAACAAATCCAGCCATTTTGTTCTTCCTCACAGGCACACACATAATATCAACCTCTTTTTTTGTGTTTCTGGCGGACCTATTACAAGCCTGTGCATCCAACTCCTGCACCATAAAGCATATAAATTTACAAAGAATAGAAGGAAGAAGCAGAAAAATAATAATTTTAATGCAACGTTGCCCTAAACATTGCATTAAAACGCTGGAATAAATGTACTTATACAGCACATTTCTGTTACTATACCGTAACACAATAACAATGACAGTATATGTAGTATCAGCTGCTGTTGCTATGAAGTTTGTGGTTTGATAATTGACACAAAGATCTCATTAAACACAGATTCTGTGGGATTAAAAATAATCACAGATTCTGGGATTAAAAAGAATCCTCTTATTTATACAAGCCACAAACACACGCACTAACACACACACCTGGTCCAAAGCAACAGGTCTACTGTATGTCAATAACAAGCGGCTCAGTAAAGCACAGGTGAACAGAACTAATGATTTCGACTCTGTTAGGAGAGAAAGAGCAACAAAAAGATAAAAAGGCCGCCAACCACCAATGACCTACCCCAGTGCTCCTGAACAGAAATAGCTGGATGTCAAACAGTGTTTGGGGCGAACGATGTCTTTTGATACTGATCGATCTGCAGACGGACATGCTCTGGGGAAAACACTGCTGAAATATTTAAGAGACTTGTCTAAATAGAGGGAGACATAAATAATGTACTTTGCCCTCTGTTAGTCATGTTCTTTCTAAAAGGCATTGATGCGGATATATTATCTTAATAACACTGAATAATGCAACACGCAGTAGTCCATATAAAATACAGTGTCACGTGACACTATGGCAAGGGTTAAATATAAAGTGAATTGAGTCGTATATACAATACAAACTATCAATATTTACAACCTTATGAATAATAATGTTCAGTGTAATAATGAAAGGAACTGAGATTGAATTAAAGCAAACAGTGAATGAATGCAGACTAAAGCACTCAATTATGAATCTAAGGTCTCTAGCACTATAGATATATCCATCACATTGCTTGAGATGCTGATCGTGTTGGGGCAGCAATGACTTAATAACTTTGAAAACACTTTGAAATAAGTTATAGCAATAAAATGTACAAAAAATATGGTGCATAAAGAATTTCTGAGACCACACAGTACATGACACAATTAAAAATGAATACAGCACTAGTACATCTTAAAGGCTTTTTAAAAATAACAAATATTTGGGTGTTGGGTCATGACAATGACTTAAGAAATATAATTTAGTATATTACTTTGTATTATTATCAATTTGGTTGAAATTCAAATTGCGTACTATACATAAAAATCTTAGGAAAACTTTCAAACTTTCTGAATTTTCAGTGGCAAAAATTTAAGAGAAAATGCTCCAAACATTCAATTCTATAAACATGAATAGACAAATGAATGGATAGAAGAAGGAAATAATACATAAATGAATAAATATATTAAATAAATGAATGGATATTACTAAACACTATTTGAAGTTTAAGTTTGTTCGCCAAAAAATTTAAATTCCGTCATTATTTACTCATTTACAGATGGACTGTAGGCCATCAATAGCCAGTTTCAACAAACCCCTTAAGTTATGAAACCCTTACATATCAATACAATCACAACAAAGAATTTCTTAACTTAAGACTCCTGTTGTAACAATGTCAAAGTGAACGTTGCACCTGTCCTCAATGCACTTTAAAAATGAAAAGTCCAAATCTAATTTAGTTTCAATGACACATCATGAGAAAGGAGAGAGCGGACACATTTGACAGACTGACAACTGGCACGCCTCAAGTACTCCGCAATGCCATTAAAAGTCAGCTTTTAAATTCCTCCTTAAAAAAAAAAAGTATTCAAAAACTCTTATATCAGATAACAGAAAACTCAGACAGGCATTGGTGAAGCTGCAGGCATGTAGACCTTTTGTTTGGTTGAGGCATTCAGCCTTTTGTGCAGGATTATTTAATTCCGCCGGAAAACTAGGAAGTGTGCGCTTTTGGCGTATTCAGTGAAAAGGCAATTGCAATCTACCTTTATATTGTGTGGCAGCAACACGTGGTTCTAACATGTTTAATTAGGTCTCTCCATCGCCTTTGACTGACGGTCCAGGAAAACACATCAGACACAATGCAAAAGGTCACAGTCACTCACACAATGGTGCTTGGAGAGCATTAAAGGCATTCCATTAACCTACTGACGGTTTCGCGAGCAGCTATGAGGGAAAGACCTCTGTATACGTGTTTGTAATGTTGAACCTGACGGTGTTGCTTATGTGCATGTCACTGTATTTAACAAGCAATGAATCACTGTTACACATCAACTTACATTTACCAGAATGAACAGAGGTAGAGTCAGAATCTGTTTGAAGTATGCCACTAATCTATCAGAGGTGTGGCTAGGGACCGCTCACCCACAAAAAAATCTGTTAAATTGATGTTTTATTAAATATTGGCTATCTAGAATTGTGATTGGCTATTTAAGTGCCACACCCGGAATAGGTGTGGTCCGGAATGTTTAAAACCCATACGCACCAAGAACAATAACACCACCATAAAGTTTTGAAACAGTTTGCCAGGCTGCATTTTTCTTTCATCGAAAAGAAGTTTATCTACTTTTACTTAATGAATCTAAATGAGCCAACTGTTCACCAGCTAAGAAGCCGAACTGAAAACACAATGACACATACAGTAAGTGTCAGTTACATTATTGAAGTGTGACAACAGAAACACTTAACATAACATATGTTCATGTAGCTCAGCTGCTGTTTGATTCCAAGGGGAAACGCATACTGATACAACTGTATAACCTGAGCGAGCTGCAAATCGCATAAAAAGTGCCTCATAAATACTTAAAAACATAAGTGTAAAACAAAGAGTTAAGTCATTGCTATTAGCTTAAAGGAACCCTTCACCCAAAAATGAAAATTCGGTCATGATTTACTCGCCCTCAAGTTTTGCCAAACCTGTATAATCTGTTGAACACAAAGAAAGATATTTGGAAGAATGTTAGCAACTGACATTTCTGGGGCACCATTGACTACCATAGTAGAAAAATTACAACGGTGGTCAAAGGTGCCCCAGAACGGTTTGCTTTCCTACATTCTTCAAAATATCTTATTTTGTGTTCAACAGAACAAAACAATTATACACCTTTTTTTCCTATGATGTCCCAGAAATGTCAGTTGCTAACATTCTTCCAAATATCTTTCTCTGTGTTCATCGGAACAAAGAAATGTATGCAGATTTGGAACAACTTGAGGGTGAGTAAATGAAGACAGAATTTTCATGTTTGGGTAAACTATCCCTTTAAACTGTTGTCCATAATAGTTGTACTTGTCCTTCTTCACTCAACAAAAACACACACAGCTAATATTAGGCCAGGGCACTCGGTCCTGCACTGTAACCACATAACAAAATTGCAGTGCCACAACCTCTCACTCAGGATCAAACAAATACATAAACAAAACTAAACATTGCTGCCATCTAAAAGCTCCTCCTATCTAAAATGACTTTCTGTCTCTCTCTCTCTCGTCGCTTGGGGTCCTCCGTCAAGTAAGTGGCGACAGAGAGGTGAAATTGTCAAAAGTGATGGATGACTATCAACCTTCTGCGCTCCTCTCTTCAGTCCTCAGAGATTTACAGAGCTGCTGACTATCAGGCATGAAAACCAATCTCTTTCTCCATTTCTATCCTTCCCTATATCTCTTCCACACTCTCTCCATCTTCCGTCTCTCTTCTATCTATTCATCTAACTCTATTATCTTAAACCATTTCATTCACTTCTGACAGATTTTGAGAACGCCATCTATCTATGCAGCCAATCGGCTCCCGCCGCTGGGTAGTTCGGCGGACGCGGTCTTCTCAGGTGCGGACGTAAATCGCACGGTCCATGACAAGCGTTCTGCCTCCCGTCCTCTCCTCCCAACAGGACGAGGAGGGGAACGTGTGCACGTCTAAATGTCGCAATTATAACATCACAAAGGGTGGCACTGTAGGCTAATTGTGCTCTCGAAATAGTAATGGCTTTATTATCACAACTATTTTGGTGAGTGTAATGATAGTTAGGAGGCATTATGGTAATGCAATTAAACACTAGCATTATTGTTCCAGACCTTTTAATTGGGGGGATCTCACAGGGCACCCTGTTTAAATATACTCAATGATACATTTAACCGGCCCTTCGGTGAAAAAGCAAGGGACACGGGGGGACTGAAGATTAATATGGGTTAAATAAAAACAAACAAATGAAAAACAAACAAATGAAAAACAAACAGCCGTTACTGCCCCTAGGTTCACACTAATCAAAACAATACTACTTCTGCAATATAACTTGGATTTATAAAAGTTGTCCAATAATTATGAATAACAATAATAATAATTTACATTCTATGCTTAATACACAAATGAATACAGATAAGACAATAAATTCTGAAGAATTGTCTCTTAAATTGCATCACATTTAAATTTAAAATGCATTTTATAAACTGCAATATAATATACATAACTATGTGTTCAGAGGTGTCACCGAGTTACGGTTTCAGCAGACATTCCTGCAGACATGCATGTGCCACATGTTATAATGATATGTAAATGTTATTCAAATTGACATCCAATCGACTGTAGTGAGCCTGTGGGAGTGACCTTAGACTTTTGAAGAGCGGTTTGAGAGAAATGGCTATTGGCAGGAGTTGCCCTTTGCTGCACATCAGAGAGCGTTCTTGTGGTCTGTCTTACGCCGGTAAAAACGAAGATTTGGGTTAAATCGAGCGTTTGCTCAAGATCAGCATTAAATCGCCTAAATGCCATCGAAAAATGTTACCCTGACCTCTTCTCGTGGTCGTGCAGTCTTCCCCAGGTTAATCAGATATGTTCATGTTTGGCTTTCATATTTCACGGCTCATGAAATTCTAATGGATTCCACTGAAGAAACGCAACTTTCCATGGTAGTGTAATGTTCTCGTGTTTCCGCCTTGTTACATTCTTTTATTATTTATTTATATTGTGTTTGTTTTTGTTTTTCTATTTTTACGCCACAGGACAAGACGGGGCGTGATTACCCGGCATGCCAGCAGCACGTTGAGCAAATTTAGACTGGAGTGAGAACTAAACTACAAAGGCTTTGCACAAACACACATACAAACACACACACACACACACACACCTTTTATGGAACATACACACTTGGGCTGACATGCTGAAGCTAACTGCTTTCAGAAGTTATTTTTAGCAGCTTCTCTCTCGCTGCGGCCATTCTCTGTCAGTAGAGTCCATTGGGGCAGCACTGCGCAAGACAAAATGAACGACAGAAGGCGAGAAAAAGCGAAAAAGAGAGATGGGGGAAAGAACCGACAAAATGTCTGATGTTCCAACAAACAGGAATCCTCAGTTGAACTGAGGGTGAAACGCTCAGACCGTTCTGCACACTGACCCACTGCTCTGAATTGCTCTTTAAATGTTAAACTTTAAGTGCCCACCTCCACCGGGCCAGCAGCCAATCACACAGCGGGTATGGCAGATGGGCAGCTTGGAGAGCAAATGTGGCGCTGGCTTCATTGCGTGTTGTTCTTTTACAGGATGATAAGGTCAAATGCTTTTTTCCTGCCTTTTTTTCCAAAAGTCTGCCACCGCTGAGGTGTTCGGCAAGCGCACAAAAAATTACCACGGGCTTGTGAGAGTCAATATGTTACTCAGCTTTCTTCTCGATCTTCTATAATTACAATACAGCCCCCTGGTTAGAGTTGACATGGTGCCAAAAATCCCCCACAGGCTGGAGAATGAGTCACGGAGAGATACATTTTGCAACAAAACCTGTGTGTACGTGTGAGAGACTATGACTGCTGCTCTCATGGACAGTTCATGCTGTCAGCAGCTATTCTCTAATATTTTAAACGTCCAAATGAATATCCAGATTTTATGAAGAATGAGACGCACGTGGGGTTGTTTGGGGAGAGGGGGATTCCTGTGATCGTGGGGCTCCTGGCTTTTGACCCCGACCGTTCTGTAGTGGAGGATGATAGATTTAGCCTTCTGTCCTGCTGCTGTTGGCCCATCAACACTAGCTGAAATGAGAAAATTGAAGTGGGGCAGTGTTATTGCCTCTGAGCCTCTAGAGGCTGATGCATCGTGAGGTGGATAGACTGATGGAGAGAGAGTAAGAGGGGTAAATAATGGTACAACATTGTTACTCAAACCCATTTTCGCTATGTACTGCCATCCATTCACCTTGGAAATGCCACAAATCTAAATAACACATGAACGAATGGAGTTTTGAACGAACCAGCGAAACGAGAGAGGTCAGAAGCCCCCGCTCACACGGCACCCCAAACCTCCAAAGGCCCCTGACAGCAGTGCTGCGTCGGCAGGAAGTGATGTCACAGGTCAGTGTTTTTCATTTGGAACGCTCCTGGGGATACGGGCGACCGCTCAGCCATGCCGTTTCAGCAGCGGTGATGGAGGGAGGCTTGGCGCAAGTGTCTCCGCAGAATATCAATCTGCTGTGTCTAACCATCTCACCCCTTAGCTAACAACCTTATTAATTAATCAGCGCTGAACTGACGCCCCTATTTTCTCCCCTCCTCGGCTGCTTGTCTTTAACCCCTCCCTTGTCCTTCCATCCCCACCGGCGAGAGCGTTTTGTACGTGTGAGGTGAGCTCTACCCCCATCTGTGGTTGCGGTACAGTTTGGCAGTGTGGGGTTTTGATTGAGGGGCGGTATAAAAGCAATCTTCCAGACCTGGGGAGGGAGAGAAGGATGGTGGGGAAGAGAGAGAGCGGGCGAGCGACACTCATTTTCCTGCACATTGCACGTCTTGCTGCCTGCCTGCCGGGGCCTGCGTTTGACATAGCACATAGTTTATTATGGCGACTGCTATCGGCTCGCAGGCGAGTCTCTGCTCGGAATGAAAACAGCAAAGTAAAGCCCCATTCGGGGCATCTGGTGTCTCTGACAACCGTACAAACCAAGACAAAGGACAGCGAGAAAGAGATACAGAGAAATGGATGAGAGATGGATAATCAGCTCGGCTCCGCCACCTTGGCAACACGGCGGAGTATTCGATAGCTTTTACATGCGTGGCAATGCATCACGCCGAGCGCAACAGTCGCTCTGTTTACTAAACGCATAAAGGTGTTAATGCGCAGGCTAACCTTTGGAAAGTCACTCAGAAATAGAAGCCATGCCGTTGCCCGCACTTGAGTGATTAAACTCGGATAAGCGGGGAAAACAGCACGCCCGCCATCGATTCATGCTAAACAAATCAATATACACAAAACATGCAAAGACATATGCAGAAATCAGATAAATATGCTTATCATACAAAGAGAGGACAATATTAATATTTAAAGATACACAAACAACTGATATCTATTTTATTGTCACTTTTAATGTCATATAACGTTGAAATCCCAAGCATAGCATGAGTTCAGCAAGGACTGTTCTCATTTCTGAAAACAAGTGAAGGCCTGACAAACAGCAGGGGTGCGAGGGATTTCAAGACTGCATACAGTTGTTTTGGGGGCTTTATTAAAATGAGGTATTTTGAAATGGCTAAAAGCTACTCTTTAACTAAACAAAAGTACGAAGTCTACAGAGCAAAGTATGCAGCCCTTGCTCTTTTAAACATGTCCCATTGGTTTGATTAAGGACAGAGGGAATGTTGTATGCTGTTTTTTAAATTCCACAGACAGGTACCAGTGGAATACAAAGAAATGCTGGCAGCCAATTTAATAGCGTAAAATACTTTAAATTAAGTTATGGTTAAAAGACAAAATGTGAAATATTATAGTCACTACTCATCATGATTTAATTGAACTATCAGTAGTATGCTGTTTCTCCATCTAAATGGCCTTTGAGAAGAAAGGCAGCAAAATTAAATGTAAGCCTATGAAAATGTAACTGGGATGTTGAATAATGCACAAAAAGATGACCAACAATGACCAATTTAGAAAGTATAACAATAGCTAAGGATATGCATACATGCAGTACATGTGTCCCTGGTGTGACACAGCAAAAATGTGAAAACAATCTGTTATTAACATATTATTTTAAATGATTAAGATTCATATTTATAATATAAAATAACAATGACGATTAATCTCTCTAATGCTATTTTTTTCTACCCACAAACATACAGACATATTCATCCTTAATTATTGCTAAACTTTCCAAATTGGTCATTTTTATCATGCATGTTGATCAGCGGATTGTGATAGTCCTTAAAAATAAATCCATTCATTCTACCACTTAAGTGCTATTGACAGATATCATCAACTCGCAGCCATTTTTTTCTAAATGACGCCACCTGAAACTGTTAAAAACACTTCACTGCAAACAGTGTATAATATCATCTCCATCTGCCATACTCATACTAATTCTCATATTCAACAATATTTTGTCCATTAGTTAATTGACTAAAAACATTCTGGAGAATGACTGTGTGTGCCGAGCTCCTTTAGAGCTTCGCATTTGCACAAGAACAACTTCAATGTTACGGTCTAATATTGATTAAACTATAAAAGGAAAGGCAGGTTCTGGGGCTGGATTACCGTCATCATATTACTACGGTAAGAGTTGCACATGAGATCGCTAATGGTGTCTCTAACACACGCTGCAGGGAAGGTCAGAGATGAGATCTGGGATAAGCAGGAGAAACACACATTAATGTTTTTAGTCTACAGGCTAGTGTTTCATCCAGCTGGCTCTGAGCACATAGCTAACCAGGATCAATTCAATAACAGGGCAGATAATTACAATATCAGAAATGTCTGTATTAAAGGCAGCCGGTATGGAAAGATGTCATAGCTAATGAAATCTGTTAACCCTTAAAAGATGAATACAAGATTTGGCAACAATAAGGGCGGACTGATGTGCTGGGCCAGTTTTTGTGCCGGGCCAAAATTGTGAGAATGATTTGTGATAGAACCTTAAAATGACAGACTTCCTTAAAATACACAAACTGAAAATGTCCAAACAAATTCTCTTGCCGTACTGATGTTTTAGGTTATCAAACATAATGATATCCAAGCAAGCATCAGCTACCAACTAAATGTGTGTGCATGAGTAATAAAGAAAGTGAGAGAGAGAGTGTAAGAGTGAGATAGATTGAAAGGTAATTCAAATGCAGAGGAAAACCCATAAAGATGATAGACTGAATATCATTTCATGAGATCAGATTAATTAATCGAGTACATGGCACAGCGCTTATAAAACAGGAAAACATCAGTAAATACTCCAACATGATGGGTGGAATTTAAAAGAAAGAAAGAAAGAAAGACAATGGGCATTATCAAAAGGAATGCTGATATGTGGGTTGCCATAGTGAATGTGGAAGGTGTGCCATTCATGGTGATAATCAGAGACATGGCTAAGTGTAGCTGTCATGAGAACACGGCAAGAGAGGAAGAACCACCAGCTCAGATGCCTCTCTGACTGCTAAATAGGACGGATGGGAAACCGACTGCCTCTGAATAAAAGTGCTAAACATTCAGTCATCAGCAACCATGAAACAATCTGCTTTTGGCACCTGCATCACCTTTAACATGCAGATTTAAGTTTATTTATCGGCTTAAACATTTACACACTGTCAATAAGCATCTGACCTTAAAATGTAAAAATATGACTTAAATATGAAAAATATGACTAACAGTGAGGTGACATGTCAGTACCACATGTCAAAATGCACCTGGATGGTCTTAAGAAGTGTTATGGGTCCAATTTATTTAATGGGAATCATTCAATATCAGCCTACGAAGGGATTATATCATAGCTGACTGCTCATTTCCTCAGGATACCCTGTGTGTGTTCGTATAGTTCTGCATTATAACTGCTGATCCATATGCACACACATGCGCACACACGCAGCAGTTTCAGATACACCCAGCGATGAACATATGCTGAGTGATGCATGTGTTCAACTTTTGAATTGGAACAGGACTTTTTGAGGATGATCTCAGATTTGGCTTTACTAAGATGTGAATTTAAATCCAGTGTGTAGTACAAGATTTCATATCTCGGCACATATTGCAGTTTTTAGCATCGATTTAAACATCTGATTTAAAGGCGCAGTTCTCGAAAATCAGCGGCCACTAGCTTTGTATTATAGTTTTGCAACGAATCTCTGAGTCATTTGCCCACCCCTCCCTTTCGAATTACGACGGAGGCCGCAACAGTAAAAAAGGACGACATCCTGAGACAGCGGATAGTAGTGATACAAGCAGGTAAGGCAATATATTAACGTAATTAATCATTTAACATGTATTCTATTGCGAAAGTTACTGTTACAATTCTATAATTAGATATATTTCTTGCGTGCTATCTAGTACACACTGAGAGTAGTGAAGTAACTAAAGTTAGCTAATCATAAATAGCAACGCTGTTCAAAGCGTTTGATCTGTCAGCGACATAGGCAGTTAGGTGTAAGTTAGTAGACGTTTGTCTCCCCCTTTGTAAAGTCAGGAACAACCGGAGTATGTACCGCAGGGACGGAAAAACATTATTATTCGGAGGTTATATGGCCATTTGTATAAAATGCTAACGTGACCGTTTCAACAAAACAGTTGTTTGGTAAACATTGAAAAAGTGGAAACATTGAAAATGTTGAATTATCTTACCAGTCTAGCAGAAAACAGGCGACTTCGGTGTCGCCTTGAAAACATTTGTCTTTCAACAGTGCCTTCCATCTGGTAATAGATACACCGATGTTTATCCTGGATTTCTGCCGCCGTTTGTCTCTAATTCGTCTGGCAGCATCACGTTTGCGCTTCTTTGACGACGGAGATTCACGCTCTGTCAGCGCTTGTGCACAATACGCATGGTCCTCCATTTTATCAAAACTTCTAAGACAGAACAATCAATTGCTTCAGCTAGACGACGACTACTCCTCCTCTCCGTACTACGACTTACTACTTTGTGCGTCTTCAACTCAGTGATGACGCAAGCTGCGTCTAAAAACACACACGAAGACCAACATATACGAAACGCGCTCTGTAGAGCTGTTTGTCCGTTAGAGCTTACTGTACAAAACATGGCTGCGCAACATAACAAATTCGATGTAGATAGGCCCGCTCCCTATGTAGATACAACTGGTTTATTCTAAGGTAATAAAAACATAACTTTTCATTACGTAAGGTTTTTATACACATCTAAAGACACAGTTTTGTATGTTATATTGCATTTCTGTTAACAGATCATACAAAACATCCCGCACTGTACCTTTAAAGGACACATGTATGGAACTTAATAGCATCTAAAGGTGAGGTTGCGAATTGCAGCCAACGGCTCACTCCGCACTACGGTGGCTGACACAGAAATAAGACATTTCCGCTGCTTTGCCGAAGGAGATAACAGGTTTATGAAACACTCTGTAGAGCAGTTTGTCTTTTTAGGGCTACTGTAGAAACAACATGGTGAATTCCATGTAAGGTGACTGGCGGTGTATGTAGACAGAAATAGCTCATTGAAGGTAATAAAAACATAAAGCTTCATTATATAAGGTCTTTATACACCTCTGAAGACATAGTTATGTATATTATATTGCATTTCAGCCAATAGATTCTCCAAAAAATTAAACTTTCAAAGTATAATTTAGGAGACCTTAAAAACAAATAGTTGAAACATTAACTTATTTGTTTGCTATGTGGTATCACCTCAAAAATGAATCAAATGAATAAAATTAATTGGATATGTGGACAACAAAGAACAATAAAGATATTGGACTTTTAATGCCAATTCTGAAGCCACAGTTCTATTGTTTACCTCAGTAAACTGCAAAAAAGCACTTTTCTTTAGAAACACATTTCACAATCTTATTTAGACTTTGCATTTCATAGCCACCCAATTGTAGCATCCAAAACAGCCTGCAATTCCACACTTGATTCGTAAATTCAATACTTAATTAAATGAGCCAGATAAAATCATAAATACATTAGGAAAATAAATCACATCAATTTACTTTAGCATTTCAAGGTCTGCTGTTTTTTTATATTCTCTTCTCCAAAACCTATTTAATTGTAAATGTAGCTTACTGTTTTCAAGGTTGTGTGGTAATATGTCGTGAAATTTTCTCTGCCTACATTTTCCAGCGGCACACATCTAGAGGTTACCGCCACCATTATCTCTCTACTCTGTTAATGTTCTGATGGGGACTGTATCCAATTTAAAGACAGCATGACCTAAGGAAACTTTATTAACACTGGAAAAAGATGCATGATAAAGGTATGAATGCTGAATGCGAATAACTGAATAACAGTTATTGATTATATAAAAGCATATTTCAAAATAGCATCAACTCTTCAAACATATGCATTCACATAAGCTCTCTTGAAAGAGAACAGAGAAAAATCTAGGAAGTAAATTCTGAATCACAAGCCAGCACTAAAATCACACTTCTAATCTATAGAATTTTTGAAAGCCAGATATGAAAATGCTTTAAAAAATGTAACTGAAAGAACTTTAACAACTGTGTAAACAATTTAGAATGAGCCTTTTTAACCCAAAAAATATATACAGCATATATTGTATATATATATATATATGTATATATATATATATACACACGTTACATTACATTATAGGTTCTTCATATCAGTTTGTATTCTTGTTCTTTATGAGCTAGACATATTTTAAAGTTGTCTGAGGGCATCAGTTAACCTTTTTTAATTCAACACTCATGCGTCTCACGTTCACATTTAATATTAGGAATTTCTTTTTAGATCTATAGGTCTTTTGATAAAAAAAGCATCACACAACTTGCTTGTTCAAAAAAAGCAAGGGTGGCAGAGACACAAACTTCTCCAAAGTTTGGGTCAAGGTGATCCATTGGTCAATAGAGCTGAAGAGCAGCGTGGAGCGGGACGGCGAAGCGCGTGTCGAGAGCGGCTTCACCTTTGATAGAGGCGAACAAAAGCGCAGAGCGAGGGGTGTCGCTGCGATGGACTTTAGCTTGATTAAATGGTCAGTGAGTCGGAAAACAACCCTGATGTGATCTGTGACCCCGGGCCAAAATCTTTTTACGGAAAGGATTAAATGAAAACACCTTCAAAAGGAGCCACGGGGACAAAGTCAAGACAGCTTCTCTGGAGAGGAAAAAACGGGAAAACACAGACGTGGGTTGCAAAACTCACAATATCAAAACAAAAAATTTGACTGTAGGGATAAAACTGCAGTTTAACTTTTTTTTGGTTAAAAAGTAACAACAACTGTTGAGCAAGTACATAAAAATCCCTTTACTTTAGCCCAGTTTGTAACGGTAATTATTTAAAGGGACAGTTTACCCCTCCCAATAAAAAATTCTGCCTTCATTTACTCACCCTCAAGTTGTTCCAGATCTGTATAAATGTCTTTGTTGTGATGAACACAGAGACCGTTTTTCCTACCATTGAAGGAAAAATTACAATGGTAGTCAAAAGTGCCCCCTAACAGTTTGCTTTCCTACATTCTTCAAAATATCTTCTTTTGTGTTCAACAGAACAAAGACATTTATAAAGCAATATGGTAGTCAATGATGGCCAAGAACTGTTTTGTTAGAAGCATTCTACCAAATATCTTTCTCTGTGTTCATCAGAACAAAGACATGTATACAGATTTGGAACAACTTGATGACAGAAGTTTTATTTTTGGGTGAACTGCCCCTTTAAGTTTAGAAAGTAACCTACGATTTTATGTTCCAAACAGATGGCGATATAGATGTAACAGCACAACTTCAAGTGTGATTTTGCAATGGTTACTGTGACGGAGTAAAACAAAACACTGCTATTGGTGTGCCTCTTCAACTGGAACAAACTGTTGTTCATTGACTGTTGTAGCTGAAGTACTTCCAATGTTGTGGATTAAAAAACCTATAACATATGACATTGCAATGTTTCTGGTCTACAGAGTTGACGTCATGCACGAGCAAAGGAAAAAAGACAGATATATCTATTAAAGTAGATAATAATCTGCTCTTGAACTATCTTTAAGGACATCTCATCAAGGTTGTTGTCAGATAGAAAATATAAGCAGTCACCTCTCCAAGAGTTTTTTTTCCACTGACAGAGAGAGGGAGAATTTATCATCACAGGAATTTCAGCAGCTGCAGCAATTCATTTACTAATGCGAGAGTAGCAACAATCTCATTTAGTAAATCAGATTCATGAAGGCACACACACTGAACATTCATTCATTTCTGCTTGGATGCTAATGCTGCGAGGAATCTTTCCAACAGATACGGCACACAGAGGTCTGCCATAAGGAAGTAATTTAAATCACACTTCATTTCTTTATCTTTTTTGTTACTTTGGAAGAGAAGGAAGCATTTTCTTCAAACATGGTTCAATTTGTTGTCTTGTGACTTGTCTAAAAGCATTTGAGCCGCACATCGATATGGTTATTGTTGTGAGAACAATCAGTCATGCCATAAATTAGTATCTATCATAAAATTAAACAAGCATGACATAGTTTTAAATTGATTAATCTTACAAAGTTGATTTTGGCCTGGTCCACCTCAAAGGTAACTTGACTGAGGAAACGGTTTCTTTTCATTTATTAACTTGGATTATTTATATAATACTTATGTATTCAAATATAAAGACTAAAATATATTTTGTGTGTCTAAATTTCTGAAATGTTGCTTGAACGTGTCACAGAAAAACGTGTTGACCTATATTTTTGTTACAGTTGTCCAAAAATTGCCAACCTCTCACAAAATGAATAGTAAATAAGAGGTCAAACATAACGTTGATTTTTATCTGAGGTTGACAAGCAACATTTTCCGAAGGTCATTAATATTTCAATCTGATCTTATACAGTTTCTGTAAGGCCCAAATTCCCTACCACTCGCTGTATTCTGAGATGAAAAACAAGCTACTTTTCCACTTTTGTACTTGTGTATTCTCGATCTGTAAATAGCACATAACACCTATTTCAGACACATGTAAAAATGTGCTTTGTTCTGTAAGACTCTTACTTTTGCAATTCAACACCATTTTAATCAGTGACAATCCAATCACGGTCATTCTTACAGCAATCAGACAGAAACTGCACAGGAGTGTGAGAGATAGAGAAGAGTGAATGTTAGCGCTACACACGTTCGTATCTTCAGAGCGGCGGGGACTCAAATCATGTCTCTATGAAGTCTTGATTAAAACGACTTTACGGAATCAACTGGCCCGTGCACAAAAAACACGTAATTTAGTGTTACAGTTTAAGTTAAGAACATCTTGTTGAAGCTTTGTGAAGGGATTATGGCTACAAGTGTTGAGTCTCAGAATAATACATTCTTATCAGCCACATTCAAACTAGAGCAAACTAAAGTTGAATAAAGTTATACAGGTGCAAATTAAATTCAGTGTGTGTGTGTGTATGTCTGTCTGTCTGCTATCTGTCTCTCCTCGTTGACTGACTGGCTAAACATGTGTATTGATAAGGGAAAATATGGTTAGATTGGTTTTAAGTTGATTTTCACATTTTAAAACAGGACATTCACATTTCAAAGCCAAAAGGAAACACACAGCCCACTCAAGCTCTGGCAACCCTCACCCAAGCCTTTCTCAATGATCACACCAAACTGGAAACAGTCACGCTACAGAGAACAACACACAGGCCTACATGCAATTCTTCCAATAATACAACACATCTCTATTAAAGCCATTCTCTCGTCCTCGCCTGTCTCCTCTCTTCCTAGTGTGAAGATGAGAAAGGTGACTTTCACAGAACGGCACTGAAGCTGACAGTCCTGCGCTCCAGCAGGCCACAGGGGTGGCCTTCTCTCTCTCTAGCCCGATCTGAGCTCACCGCGTCTGGGTATTTTTATGAGGCGACTGCCTGCGGTCCATAATGGGCTGAAGCCAGATATCATTAGGTGTGTCAGGGCAGACTGATCTACTCCTGCTGTATTGAGCTGGATAAATATAATCCATCTCTTCCATCCATTAGTTATTTATACCCGGACCTTAATGCATTCTTTTTTTGGCGCACATTTAGATGGCAGTACAAGATCTTTATCTGTGGTGGTGTGTCCGGCTGGGTTCAAACGCATCTAGTCTCTCTAGGCTGGATGTACCTCTCCTACTTATCAGATACGACAGCTGGTTTATTGAATGGGAAAGCTTTCATTGGCCAAATGAGGCGATCAGGGGCGTTAAGCAAAATGACTGCGGCAGTTATGCACAGAATCCGTATCTTTGGAGGTGTTTTGATGGAACATTCCACGAAGGTGAAAGGTTCTCAGAAGAGAGAAAAGCAAGTTGATGCAGGTCTCATGATATGATATTATATGATATAAAATTATTATTATTATACATTCTAAAGATACTGGGTTATTGGTTTGTAATTTAACCTATGCTTGCTTGTTTGAACCCAAAATAGGGTTGAAAATAACCCAGGATTTTTTAGAGTGTAAAAAAAGTTATATATATATATAATAAAATAAAATAAACATGAATTAACATGAAATAAAAGTCATATCAATAATATAATAACATAAAATTAAAGTCATGCCAACTCGCATAACGTCACTGTCCTTCTGAAACCTTGCATGTCCAAATTCACCGTTTTTCAGAAAACTAAAAAATCACTGTACTTTTGAAATTAATATTTACTGTGTTGTCAATGTTTACAAGCACTTTTTAACATTTTTTACTGGTTATATATTGGCAAAACCCAGTGGCAAACACATAAGGGTGACTAATGATTTATGTCCACAATTAAAAATCAAGAAATATGAAGCTACAAG
The DNA here is from genome assembly GCF_024868665.1 of Triplophysa rosa. Lineage (NCBI taxonomy): Eukaryota > Metazoa > Chordata > Actinopteri > Cypriniformes > Nemacheilidae > Triplophysa > Triplophysa rosa. Next base: position 17,638,948 of record NC_079906.1, read on the forward strand.
GTTTCACAAGGACAGCACCAATATGATACAGTATTTGAAAACAATATAATTTAATTTTGGATCAAAATAAGGGGTAAAATGCTGTTGTTTACAAAACTTAACCTGGTGAGAACCCTATCTCGCCAGAATCTGCATTTTCTAGGTGGAAACATGCAGAACGGTTCCAGATTTGGCACTGCTTGCGGACATGGGGTGCTGAAGTCCCTATCCAACAGTGCAAAGGTGTGTGTATGTGTTTGTGTGTGAGGGGTCACTCTCTCTCCATCTCTCTCTCGTTCACTCTCTCACTGGATCTGACAGGTAAAGGAAACAGAGCACCGGAGCATGACAGCTACCAATGACCCTCTTCTCCGATTACACACACACACACACACACACGCACACACGCACACACACACACACACACACACACACACTTCTTCATCCTTTTGGTGGTCAAACCTCTTTCTTCATCTAGAGAAAACAAGTAAGCCAAATCTAATGGGTCTACAGGCAGCCTTCCATCCTATTATAACTCACAGACTCATAAGAATGTGCGCAGGGAGATGTGTAGTGTGTGTGTGTGTGTGTGTGTGTGTGTGCACCTGCTGTCAGGAGTAGATGTGATGCTGACAGGTCAGTAATGTAGGATTAGGCTGGAGGGATTTCTGCTTGCTACCGCTCTCTGGAGTTGTCCTTGAAAAGGACACGGTCCGCTGTGGAGTGACTTCACAACTTCGACTTCCCTTCCAACAATACGTTTAATAGAGCGAACCGAACGGAGGCAGAATGTTTGAATCACATGTACGGCTTGCTGTCGATGTCTCCGAGCAGTTGGATTCTTTACCTGCTCTCCCTCGCCTGCTTTTATCTAAACGGCCTCTTTCAGCAGCAGTCAAAGAAACACTTCCCCTTAACAAACGCATTGTGCAATCGTACGTCCTTAAGTTGCAAATGAAAGGGAATGAGAGCGTGGGCGACGGAGGAGAGAAACGTCTCGTTTTATTTTTTTGCGCGTCTCCTTACTGGGACACAAAGGAAGCCATTACTGCTTACCATTTGTTGAATTCTCTGGTGCCAGAAAACTGACAGGTCCATTTCTCTCGCCGTTCAGGAAGAGAGAGAGACAGACATCGTATAGGACACCTAATTACCTCACATTGTGAGGGACAATACAGCCCCCGATAAGCCACCCTACTTAGAGGTGGACGGTTGGGTTTGCGGCTAGGTGTGTGTGGGAGGACACGCGTGTTCTGGACAGATGTGAACCGCGTGATCGCCGCATCAGTCTTGGTCCGAGCGGCAGACAGCGATGAAAGTCTTTCAAATTAATAATGCCTTCAGTGGTGAAAAATGAATGATTTTTCTAGCTAGGGTTAATGGACATGTCAAACACAGAAAATGAGTTGTTTGAAAGTAAATTACAGTAATCTATATTTAGGCAACTCAGTTAGCCTCATCAAGAGCGCTTCAACAACACCAGCAAGACGACCAAACCACCAACACTCTCTCTCTCCCTCACGCGCACACTCACACCACCCAAGAGCTCAGCAAGAGATGAAGCTCTTGAGTTTCTTCTACCTTGGTCATTCATTTTATTTACTTGTGCATTCAGCTCAATCCTCTCTGTCTTCTCTGGCTGCTGCCCATCGTGTAGACATACTGATGGCAAGAGCGAATACAAACGCACCGTATTTAAACTGAGCAATATATCATTATTTTTCAGTGTCAATGTAGAGAAACATTCTGCAATTCAAGTGCACGATGGGACAGTTCGCACCGAGCGGCCAAACAACTGCCCATCCTGAGGAGTGTAAGTCAGACGAGGCGGTCCACAACAAATGCCTGATAAATGTGTTTTGCAGCTGCATTGTTTATGTCCTGAACTCTTGAAATATGAGGTTACGAAAAAAAACGGTTGGAACGAACAGGAGGGGGATGAAGACGCAAAAAGCAGATATCAGAGATTCCATAGGGGGAGCTATTGATGTGCACAAACGGCAATGCAGCACCCAAAGCCTGTTGTCTCGTGTCTGTGTGTGCGTATGTGTGTGTTAGACTTATCTCGATTCAGACGAGGGCTAAGCTGAGTTTAAAACGAAAATCAGACTGGAGAATAGAGTGAGCACTAGAAGGTGGGCTTCTGTGAATAGATCAGAGACTAGTGGAACAATTCAGGCTATTTTAAGCGAACATTAAAAGCTACTGTGTGCAAACAAGATCTATTATCCCAAAATGGGCTCACTGCGCCCGTTCGAAATTAAAATGAAAAACATAACATTCTTCTTGTGCCATCTGTCTTACGATCGCATACTTTGGGGCACAAGCAGTGACAGATTATCACTGCGATGTCATAATGTAAAAATAATAAAGTATTATAGGTTAAAAGACCTGAAATTGAATAGACTTAAGTGTACAAACCTTTCCCATCTTCCTCTCCAGCCTACATTGAATTGTGCCGTCTTCCTCTTTATATTTCAATAGAAATCATACTTTTCCTCCTCTCTCTCTCCTTCTCATTTTTTCCACGTCTACACAACCTGTTCTTATCTCTTTATCCGTGCCGCACAAGGGCGAAACCCCCGAGCCTACCCACCACACACGACCGGCCACAAAGATAACAGGTGTGTGTTTGTGTGTGTGGGGAGCCTCCGTGACTGACAGACTGCAAACACAAAGATATGTACCTTGGGCAGGCGTTTGCTGCGGGCTCAGATTGTGTACTATTAGCTAGTGTGGTAAGTGAGTTTGACGGCAGCGAGATTGGAACACGGAGGGCTCTGCCAGAGCTTCACAGGGCCAGCAGCAGCCAACACAATACACAGCAGCACAGCAGACCGGACGGCCCCTGGCACTGAGGGCAAGAGCACAGCCATATGCCAGCGTGTCTGGATCGAGGAGAGGCGAGAAGAGAATTTTGGAATTTTCAACTAACATTTATTGGGCTCAGAAGATTTCCAGTATAACATTAACAACAATAACACAACGTAAAGTAAAGTAAAGTAAAGTAAAGTAAAGGAATAAAATAAAATAATTAAATATTATTTCTTTTTGTTTTTAAAAAAGAAAAAAGAAATTAAATAAAAACAATAAAGGATGATAAAATAAAAAAATCATCTACAAATGATCAGACTGCCTCATTATAATACTACATTTTAAAATCAACCCACGAGACGGGACGGGACGAGACGAGAAAGACATTAAAGAAAAGACAATAGAAAAACTAAACAGAGAAAAATGTTGATTAAAGAAAAGATAAAAATTAAGGGAAAAATTAAGAGATGAATTCTGCAGACCAGCTCTAAGGCTCTTGGAATATTATGGTCTTGAGCCAGACGTAGTTTCTCAGCAACAGGGCTGTGAGATGATGTGAGAGCTTCTCAACTGTCAGGACTCAACAGCGCCACCAGCTCCACAGCTCATCACCCAGTTCTCTCTCTCCCTCCACAAGACTACAGTTTCTTCAAACAGATAGTTATTTACAACAGTGGCAACCTAGAACTACATCAACAATCATATCTACCAGCAAATCTCTTCTAAGAAATACGCTAGTTTTGTTCAGCTGGCTTAAGAGCAGGAGATGTTGCATGTGGCATGGCGATGCTGTCAGAGAGACAGCTCAGAGGCTGAGGTCTGTGGCCGCCAGCCCGCCTGCCTGGCACTCACAGTCTCAGCAGTGCCTGACCTCTCTGCCTCCATTCCAGCTCTGGTCCCCAAGCTGCCACTAACCATCACTCGGCCTATTCCACCACGCTTAACATGCAGGCCATGCTAAAACACCACGGCGAGACAGACACACACACTCAACACACGTACACACGCTGAATGTAAGACTACATGACAGAGAGGCTCTTACATAAGCAAAACCGTCAGCATTGCACTTTTTCGTATTCTAGAACGCACAATTTTGCCCTCACCAGTGTCGTACTTGTTTCCATCAAAAAGATCCCTGATGCGCTTCATAGCATTCATTCTTACCATAAATGCCTAATACATAAGTTAAGGACATCAATTAAAATGATGATCATTTATTCAGCCTCATGTGGTTCAAAACTTGCATGTGACTTTTTGTCTGTGGAACACAAAAAAACGATATTTTAAGAAATGTCGCAGTGGTTTTGAATCCATGCAATGCAGAGTTATTATAGTTTTGATTTTAGTTTAATTTAGTTTTATTAATATTTTAAATTACCTTTTACTTTTAGATTTGTATCTTTTTATGTTAATTTTAGTTAAAGTTTGAGAAATGTTGATATATGCGTTTGTCTTTTTATAATTTATTTTTTTATGTTGCTATATAAGATTAATTAATTTTTATTTTAGTTTATGTTTGTTATTATACTTTTAGTGCTTTAAAATTAATTCAGTTTATTTTTAAGGCAACGTTTCAATTTTTCATTTAGTAATTTTTTAAGTCTATTTGATTTGATTCCAATGAACAGAAACGTTTTAAATATAGTAAAATAACCTTGATACAATGAAAGTCAATGTTGTTTGATTACTAACGTTCTTCAAAATATCTTCTTTTGTGTAATACAGGTTTGGAATGACATGATGATGTTGCCTACCCATGCAAAAGATGCTGCCACTGTTCGTTGCCATGCGATTTCTATAGTTTCGTTTCTCTCCATCAATACAACTCTATAAGACTACAGTACAGTAGTACAGACTGAACAGAAATGACAACCCCTAGGGTTTAGACGTAAAGTCTTGAAAAGAGAACAATAAAGCTTCAGATAGAGTTTCTATCTTCACGGTGAATAAACTGCATGTCTTGCAGTCAAAGCATGTGAAAGAGGTGACCGGCGTGCTAATGAGTCCTAAGTGGCACTGTTTGTGTTTACACCTGTTTACGTGCAGGCTGTTATCAAGCTTTACATGGAGTACACACACAAACACTGTGCTGCTGTTTTTCGAGCCGGCATTACTTCTGCTTGCCTCCTGCCTGCTGTTTCTGTGTATTTCTGCCCTGCATCTGTCTGCCAACAGCCATGCACATACAAAGAGAGACATTTCTCCACCCATCTGTCTATTTCTTTCTTTCTTTCTCTCTCGCATCTGATGTACTCTCGTGCTCTTTGTGCAGTAGGGCTGGGAGGTATGTGCAATATTAGACACGTGTCAAACGGTAGAGATTCTAGTATACTGTTTATATTGGGATATATCCGTATCGCAATTTAAAAAATCTAACACCAAGCAGAAATCCATAGTGTGTTCTCTAAACCGTGTCACAGACAGACAGCTTCATTGATTGTAATGAGAGCAATTCCGTTTTGACGCGCCAGCAGCAGCAAAAACGCGGTGCATCTGAAGGTTGTTTACGGTTGCCGAGCGACATCGGAAATTGACACATTAATATAGAATTCAACTGATGATCTGAAAATCAACTGCACGTATTGCTTATTTATTTACAATGCTGTCACATGCGGCTCAGTTGATAGACAGTGATCAGTATATCATATACATGTACATATACATATATGTAAATATATTATGTATATAATAAAAGCATACATAGATAGTTGACAGACTATTGGCCCTATGGTGTGACGACAAAAATTTAGAAAAAAACTCTCATGCTATTTTATATGATAACTATTACTAAAACTGTAATTTTAATAGTTTGCTTTCTACATTTTGCTATGCCACACCATAGGACACATGTACGATTTATTCGTCAACTACCCACATGTTGTTTTGTAGATAAATGCCATAAATATAACCATTATATTATGATAATGTTCAATAGAAGCACAATAAAAAATTACCACCAATTCGTACCACCAGTTCCTACTGAACATTATTAAATTAAACAGCATCGAAGGTGACCGGACAATTCCTCCCTAAAGAGAGAGAGAGAGAGGGAAAGAGAGCAATGCAGTGTTGGGTTGGAGATGGGTGGGGGCAGGCTGCTGTATCAGCAGAATATGAGCAGCCCTCTCTTTTCCTTCATTCACCTCTCCCTCTCTCAACAACCCCTCCCCAGCCTCTACGCTGGTATCTGGGGAACTCAAGGGCAAGCACTCAGCTGTCAAACCCCCCTACCTTTCCTGTCCCAGCCTACCATACACTTACCTAAGAGAGAGCACAGTCACCTTACTTTACCACACATCTCTCATAAAACATGACGCTGGAACATACAATATACAGGCACACAGTAATCGTGTCCGAATGAACACAGAATAGTATCAGCATGCAAGGGTAAAAACCATGTGACATACAGAGCAAGACACAAAGTCATCTATAGGACATATGAGACATAGTCAGCTATAGTAGCCTAACCTATATATAGAATACAGTAGCCTTATGGGACACCTTTACCTGTTGAACATATAAATGCAAAGAACACGGTCACCTTAGAACACAGAACGCAGTGACTTACATAAGACAGTAAAATCACAGTAACCTTCACACTACTAAACACAGATGGGTAGTTGAAATTTTAGGCAGTAACGGTGTCCTGCAGGGTGACATGATATGCTTCATCTAAAACTATTACAAACACAGCAGATGGATGCAAGCATGCATCGTGTGAGCCGCTCCTAATTTAACTTTTAAACGTGCCTCGGGACCCCTGCATTCTATACGGTTCTGCTGCGCACGCTGATTTTTTTTATTAGTCTACCTTGGACAGATTGACAAACTGGATTACAAAACAGACTGCCGTGGCCAGTCATAGGTTAATGCTAAAATAGATTTATCAAAACGAATATATTGACTCACTTTTAGTAATGTCTACTCGACGTTTTCATCTGTCAAAATGAGTAAATGTCTTGGAATGATTTCAATTAAAATCACTGACACTGAGGAATTAAAATAGTTAAGTATACACATTTATTCATACATAGTACACGTATATCAGAAAATACACACACAGACACTTTTGTAACACTTTACAATAAGATTGTTTGTGTTAACATTAGTAAATGCATTAGCTAACATGAACTAACAATGAACTATGTGTTTTTTCAGCATTTACAGTATTAATCTTTGTTGATGCCAATACAATTGTTTATTGTATTTCACTGTGCATTAACAAATGTTAATCGTTTATGCTAATGTTAAGATTTAATTAAAAAATTTAAAATGTATTAGTAAATGCTATAATTAACATGAACTAATATTAATAAATGCTGTGGATGTATTGTTCATTGTTAGTTCATGCTAGCTAATACATTAAAGGTGCTGTATGTAACTTTTTTAAGGAATTTTGACAGAACTGCAATATAAAATACATGTCTTCAGAGGTGTATAAAGACCTTATATTATGAATCGTTATGTTTTTATTAGCTTAGAATGAGCTATTTCTATCTACATACACCACTGATCCCCTTGCATGGAATTCGCCATGTTGTTTCTACAGTAGCCCTAAACGGACAAACTGCTCTACAGAGTGCATTTCGTAAATAGGTTAACTCCTTCGGCAAAGAAGCGAAAATGCGACGACATCTTAGTTTTGTGTCAGCTGCCATAGTGCTTCGAAAGGTTGGGGAGAGGGGTGTAGTGAGCTGTTGGTTGCAATTCGCAATTTCGCCACTAGATGCCACTAAATATAATACACTGGACCTTCAACTGTTTTTCATTTAATGTATTATGGCATTTGAAAAGTGTCCCCACTACATAGTTATCAATACACTATGGGTTTACAGGTAACTGCATATTACATTTCTCACTTCACACTTCAGAACAGATCTAACTCCTTTAACAGAACTTTTAAAGGGGTTATATGGCGCGAATACGTGCTTTTCTGTGTCTTTGGTGTGTTATAAGTTGCCCATGCATGTATTAGACACGTAAAATTGCAAAATACAAACGATAATATTCATTTAGACGTATCATATGACCCCTTTAATACCTACTAAATTCCAAACACAGCACTCATCTCATTTTCATATTTGTCTATATCTAATCTAGGCAATTCCCTTTCTTCAAATTGGTCTTTCTAAGCATCGAGTGTAAATGTTTAAAGCAACCAATCAGTGCAAAACAGTGACATAAGCAAACATTTACAAGCAAAACAACTACAACCAATTTAGCTCCTTCAACAACATTATTCTCTTTGCAACCACTCTTCAAACTATACACTGTTCCACCATATCGAATCGCATCAACCAATCACACTGCTAAAATCTCCTCAAAAAAGAGCAGCTCCTCCAATATTGTAAAAACTCTCTCCTAGCAACTGATCTAAAATTACAACAACAAAACAGTTAAAAGACATCCACTAAGCAATCAAGCTAACTGTTACAAAATAATGACTCTACCACCAACCCAGCATCATTAACAAAACATTTGCAACCAGTCTAACACTTTTACAAATCAAGCTACAGTATATAACAGTGTTACCATATCAATCTCCCATCAAGCATTCCAATACCATAACCTAAGCGGTCTCCTAGCAACGCCTCAAATGCGGTAACCACAACAGTCTCCTAGCAACAAATCCAACATCGTTACCAAGCCCCACTGTCAAACCAAACCATCTAGCAGATACCACATCCGTCTCCTAGCTATCTACAGCATCTCCAACATCATCATCCACACTCCAATCCCAAGGCAGCTAACACTCGGCTTCCGCTCGTACACAACACTCAGTCTGGCTCTGAGTTCTCTGATCTGTGGGAGGGAGAGCTATCTCGACAGCGCTCCCAAGAGAGAACAGGCAGGGCGGAAACAAATATGTTCTCTGACTTCGGACTTTGTGACACAATACGCCACTGCTTCTGAGTTGGCAGCCGCTACAAGGGAGCTGACGAAGTGTGTGAAAACGCTCGCGTGCGATTGTTACTGCAAGATGCCATGCTGCTTGGAGACTGTAGATACAAACAGCACTTTCCAGCCCTATGTGTTTATTAGTTCTCAGTGTGACGGGCTCCATGTGTTTTGCTTAAATAAAGAATTCAATTTGGATTTTAAATAAAAAAATGAAAGTCTGTCATCATTTACTCACCCTCTTGTCAAACCTGTATGACTAGCTCCTTTAAAAAGAAGATATTTTGAAGAATGCTGGTAACCGAACACTGACGGTACCCGCTGAATTGCATTGGTTTTGTGTCCAATGTATACAATAGAAGTGAATGGGTACCGCCATTGTTCGGTTACCAACGTTCTTCGAAGTATCTTCTTTTGTGTTCTGCAGAAGAAAGAAAGTCATTCAGGTTTGACAGGAGGGTGAGCAAATTATGGACTATCCCTTCAAGCCATTCCATAATTTCTACTGCTGTGAGCATCAAGGCTCTAATACCGACCGCCTTTAGATATGCACCCGAAGGAGATTTATTTTGGTTATTGAAAGTAACATCAAATTACGCAAACAAAATGGCACTTGCGTTGTAATTCAGAGTTGACATACAATAAAGACTCATTTCAAAAGCTATTAAATAAACAGTTAGGTTTTGGTAGAAAACAATCTTGCTGAAATTAATTGCAGCATGCATACATACACACACGCGCAATTCTGCTGTAATCATCTTTCTCAGCGGGTGGGCTGCAGAAATAGAGCTGATTGACTATAGGAATAAACCTTGGCTACTTTTGAAAAGAAAACGAAAAAACACATATCCTTATCTTTACTGTCTGTTTCACTTCATATGTTACAAGCGGTTTTGTGTTAAACACAAACAGGTGATGATGCGCAAAACACGCACACTTTAAAAACAAGTAAACAAAATGCTGCATTTATTGCTCCTAAGTAGCGTTTTAGGAAAACATCTCGGACAAATTAGATAACTGAGCTATGAAAGAGCAACGTCTGAGCAATGAAACGCTCCTCGTGGGTATTAATTACAAAACTGTTTTATCATTCCATCACAGCTCTTTTCATCACGACAGATGCTCTGGTCTGAACCGCATTTATTCATTTCCTACAGAAGTCACTGATTTCTCTCACTCTCTCGTGCTCCGTTTGTAAGGGAGATAAGGAGAGGACGCCCGTGCCACGTGAAGGTCGTGCGTCTGCGGCAGGAAGCGGGCTGAGGCAGCAGGGTGGTTCGCTCCTCTAATCTAATCTAAACGGGAAGAGGCTTCTGAGGGAGATGTAATTTCAGAGGCCCAAAAACAGCAGCTTCAAATGCAGCTGATCACATTAGCCTGCCATCACTAAATAGGATTTCTCTACTGTAACAGCAGAGCATACCCATTACAAATGACTTAAGCTCAGAGACCAGTAACGCAATAGGGCAAAAAAATCAATATATATATCAGAAATAATTACCCCGTGAAAAAAAAACTGTTATTCCACCCACCAAACATCTCCGCCGGAATCGGCACCTCCCAGACGCTGGGATCTGTCATTAATCACGCTGAGATTTCTGAGTTGGATAAGATAATTAAGACGGGAGAGGAAAGAAAGACGCGAATTGTGGATTTTAAGGTTAGAGAATCGAGGCGTGTTTGAGTGGCAGAGATAAGTACGGCGGTTAGAAGGTGACAGTTTGGAAAGAGAAAGCGGAAAGAAAGAAAGAGGGGAAAAAGAGAGCGAGAGAGAGACTGTCTCACCTCTGCTGCATGTGATCCATCAAACAAGGGAAAAAACACAGGAATTCATCATAGCAGAGTATTCGGACTGTGCAAATCAACATTATGTGAAATCGCCCGTCGGCGAGAGGAGAAGGAAGAGGTGTAAAAGGAAAAACAAATAAATCAAAAGTTGAAAAAAACACTGCTAGACTTTTATCTGTTTCTTTGTGTCGAGTTGATTTTTTTCACGAGTCTATGAGGCAAAGCCAGAACACATTTAGGCTATACTGCAAAAACATGCATGCCTTTGAATTGTAAATCGCTTTTGCATGTATCACATGTTTGTTGTATAGCCGCATTAATAACCCACGCATGTATGTGTTACATCCGTGTATCTGAACGGCTGTGATTGTTGCTTCAGCTACAAACCGCGTCTCCATCACTCTCTGCCAGTTCCACCTGATTTCATCTACTTCTGCTGGAACAAACAGGCTGTTGGGAGGCAGCTAGCACCACATTGGGATTGAAGAGAGAAACGGAGAAAGAGGCGAAAAGACAAAACGAATAGGAAAGAAAACTGCCAGCATCTGCTACTTCATTAGCTGGTGAGGTTAAAGAAGTATTGCTTCAGTCTGGCTGACAGAGACGAAAGGAATATCCACCTGGAGTGAAACACAATGGAGGAGATGAGCCATTCGTCACTCGGAGAGGCTGGGAGTGTGGATGACAGAGCCGCCGCGGATGAGCCAAGAGCCGACGATGGAACACACATGCGGAAGCAAGACTGCGGGCTAAACAGCATGTCTGTGTTGATTGTTAGATGCTTAGCGCGAGTTTGAGGTGCTCAGCTGGTTCGCAGTAAATGACTGTTCACTTTAACCTTGTTTAGAGACCTCGACAAGCAACAGCGATCCAAAACCTGCCAGCTGGATTGAAAGAGGAAACATGGAGTAAACAAAGAAGGGGAAGAGAAAAGGTGGATGGCCAAACCAAAGATCTTATAATATATTGGTTTGAAAATCAGAAAGTCGTACCAAGTATTAGCTGATATATATAGATAAAGCTGAATATAATAAAAAATATTTAATGAATAGGGGATGAACAGAATATTGTGAATGGCAGGTGTTTGTGCTGAGCACAGATTGCAGATTGGGCCTGCTAATGATGGAGGAAGGGTTAGTCTGTTCATGTGAATCAAACACATCTGCAGAATATCCACCATCAACAGGGAGAATTCTGGAGACTGCTAAAACTCTGGGGGGGTTATAGGTTAGAGGTGAAAATAAACCTGTCACGATTAAGTCTGCATGTCCCCTGTTAGTTTGGACTTTTAGTTTGTATTGTATTTCCTGTTTTATATTGTAGGCTGCGTCCGAAATCGCATACTGTGACAGTACGTACTGAATTTGAATAAATACCTACCTGTCGGCCGTTAAAACTGTATGTTCTATATAGTATGAGTGGGAGTAGTATGAATACATTTCGGACATACTGCGTCCACCCTGTTTTATGGTCATGTGACCCGTATGCTCTTTGACCTATGACGTATTAACAACAACCTACTCGTGAGCATTGATAAAAACGTAATTTAGTCACGAGAAATTCATTTATTGGCACTTACATTAAAAACGGACGTCCGCCTTAAAGTTTTCCGCTATATTTATTTGATTTACTTTGGAAATTTGACCGTTGCTCAGCTCCCGTGGCATCATGGGATAGATAAGTGTCCATCCGATTCCACACTCACCAATCTCGGCGGAAGTAGTAGACCATCCGGGTATTTCTCGCCTACTGTTTTTTGCATACTGAGGTTTCAGACATACTATTCATGACTCATACTCATTTTCGCCTACTATATAGTATGGAAGTAGGCGATTTCGGACACAGCCGTAGTGTTTTGTGGTTCTTTTGTTCATTGGTTCTTGTTAATTGTTTCTCCCAGGTGTTTCTTGTTACCTTATTTGTTCTCAATGTATTTAAACCCCACTGTTGTGAGTTCTTGAATGTTTAGTCTTGTTCCTTGTGTTTGCTCTGTGTTCTTTGAATTAGGTGAGTTCCTTGTTTCTTTGATCTTTTTTTGTTGTTAAATAAAGTCTTTACTGCACGTGGATCCACTGCCTCGCCTGCCATTCGTTACAAAACCAAAAGAGAACCAAAAACATTATTATTATATATTCATTATTATATAATATATATATATTCATAATATTATTATATAATTCATAACACCCTATACAAAGAAAAAAAATGTTTCTAATCAGTTTCAAAACTGTCCCCACTTAATGATTATTAGATATGATACATTAATACTGATTAACTGCTGTCAAAAGCTGTTGGTTTAAAGCAGATCTGTAAATAAAAATTAGACCAAATACAATTATTAGTCTATGAATAACAAAGTCTAGCCTGTAAAAAATGATGGGTTATTTTGAAATTACTTTCAAATGTATTATTTATAATAATAATAATAATAATGTTGGTAATAATATAATAATACATTCATTTATTTATTATCAATTTGCAAATATTTTTTAAAGTGCAATGAAAAAAGGTGCAGAAGGTTTAATTCAGTCTATCCCTGAACCAGGACTTTAACATCACTTCCATAAAGCATCAAAGCAACTAAAGATGCTCAGTTTATCCAATCTAATCTGTGGCAGAACAGATAGATGGGAATGCTTGCTTCATCACTAGCCCCCATTGAAAGATCTAGAAATAAAAGGCGCGTCTGTTGGCGCACTAATGCGAGGAGGAGCGTCCCACGGTTAGCGTTCCCTTCAGAAAGCCTGATTTGTTACATAATAAAGTGATGAGTGAGGAGGAAGATGGAGGCTCAGTGTGGTGGCGCTGCGATCAGAGCTTCTTTACGGGTTATTAAGATGTACCTGGGTGTGACAGGGCATCAATAACTCCAGCGCTGGCAGAGATAGCCCGCTGAGAGGCAGATGGCATACATGACTGGATATCAGTGATTATGCAGCATAATTAAAGGCAATCATAATTTCACAAAGTTTCACTCGCACTTTTGCAAGAGGCTGCAGCAGGCGCAATTAAGACGTTATACTGCAGCTTGGGCGCAATGTGGATCGCAAGAAAGCAAAGACGGAGCTAAAATAGAACTGAAGGCTTCCAAAAATCTAATGTATAAGTTCAGAGCACAGTGAGCAACAGTGAGAAAGTATTTTTTGTGTTAGTGGTGCTTATCAATGTTCTACCTGATCTCACAGTGTTAGCGTTACCATACAGTTGCTAGGGTATCCTTGGTGGTTGCCATGGCATTGTTTACTTAACAATAATGTAATATAAAGTCAGAGAGATTTTTGCTTGTTGATAAATACCAGTTGTGAAGAATCACACAACGCTTAAGCATTGGCGTCGCAGGGAAATAAGTCATCTGTGTCTGTGTAGTGTACCTGTGTACACTCAATACTGGTTTACGACCTAGAGAACTAGGGACCTGACTGAGACACAGAGACGCACACTAGCATATAGATGGCCCCGAAGCTAACGCACAAACTAAAAGCCACAACAGTCTAATTTAGACTTCATTGGAATTTAATTGCATGCTATACGCTGAAGAAAATATTTTCATTTATCCGTCAATTTACACAATTTGTCTTTGAAAATCATGTGTAATGTCTATTGTAATGCTACACTGCTAGCATTGAGCTGAGACGACACACGTCGTCTGTGTTCGTGATTCCTTACAGTGGTGTAAAGTATTGGAGTAAATGTACTTAGTTACTTTACTTAAGTATCTTTTTGGCTACTTTGTAGTTGTACTGAGTATTAAAGATATTAGCAACTTTTACTCTCTACTTAACTACATTTTTGAACAAGTATATGTACTCTTTACTCCACTACATTTGTAATGACTAATGCAGTTACACATTACATTTTGCATGCCACCTATCTTATAATTAATATTGCCATTCACAGGGCATTGAAGGTACTACAATCTTGTGGATTTTGCTCTAACTTACAAAAACTTGTCAACATGACTTCTTTATATGAATATGAGTGCAGTATCAGGTAGATGTCAATCGCTGGCGGTTTACACGGTTAGCCCTTACCCGTTATTTCTACAGTAATATATTGGCAACACTGTTGCCAGCTAGTTACTGTAGGTCACACATCTACAAAAGCTCTTATTTTTAAAACTAACTATTCCTAAATGTGCTCTAAACATGTTTGCTCAAAATTTGACCATGTGGTGGGACTATTGCCATGAAGTGATGTAAACCAGTAAAAAGAATGTATAGTTTTTCAATTTTCAAAAGTGCTCTCACACTATATAGACAAAATATTAACCTATAGAATGAGTCGGACACAGAGAAATGAACAATACACATATGAATCTCAACAATGGTGACAATCAACTGAACAGCTTCATGCTGCAATGCATACTGGGTACATAGTACAAAACTCATTCATGATTGTTTGTCACCATTGATGAGGTTTGTATGTCAAGTGTCTAAATGTGTCTCAATTGCAAAGAAAGATTTTCTGACAGAGATCTTTCCATTACAACATGTGATCACTTTACCAAACATATCTTAATAAATCTTAAATGCTATATTATTATTATTTAATGATTGGATTCTTTCAGATGTATCTTCAGTTACTAAGCAAACATAAAGTTGCGGTTCCTGTAAAGTCCCTTTCAGTGTTATTGTATAAGTGTACATTTTAAAGCTACAAGAAAGTCAAAGAGTCCAACCAAAGCAAACACTGATCGCCATAATGGTGACTTAAAACACAATTGAACCACTATGAACTCGAGTTCAATCTCAATAAGATCCATCTTACACAGATGACAGAAATAAAGTGAAAGTGGTGTCTGTAATATGTGAAGATGTTATTGATGTTTGTGTTTAATTCTCCTCTGGTGAAATCTTGACAGATTTATTGTGTTCATCTGTTATTTACACGTGTTCATCTAAGACTGTGTGACTTAAGTGCGTTAATAGATTCTTTAATAATGTATCTTCAAACAGCCATTGCAGTAGTTTACTGTAAAACACCTACAGTAACTAGCAGGCAACAGTGTTGCCAATACAGAATATTACTGTAGAAATGGCAGGTAAGGGCTAACAGTGTATGTGAAATGAGGACATGACTGCAGCTGGCCATGAGGCCCAAACCAGCATGTCCAGTGCAAAAAGGCTTTGACTTTTTAATTCTACTTAACATTATTTTATTTATCCGTTATATTGAAGAGACCCTTTTGAAGGAGTTTGGTTTACTTATGAGCAGTTGAGCTTAAATGAGACTTAGGGTGTTTGTAATGACGTACAGTAGGTTATGATGTCGGCCATGATTTGTTGCAATTTTGAGGTGTTCAGTCTTACTGCTCCGGGGGTACGTGTGTTCACTACTCTCTGGATGGGTTAAATGCAGAGGTCACATTTCGTTGCCTTGTACATGTGCAATGACAATAAATTGAATCTAAATCTAAAAAAAAAAAAAATCTATTATGATTTAAGAAAATAAATGCGATTGCTCACCTCACGAATCGACTGTTTCTAGTTTTTCACTGACGTGTCTCTTAAGTGTTGAGGACTAGTGCTGCTTTGAGCCTACATTCAGTATGAGTAAAATACTCAAGTACTGTTAAAATCAGATACTCAAAGACTTTTACTCAAGTCGTTTTGAAATTGGTGACTTGTAACTTGTAATGGAGTAATTTTCACTGCAAGGTATCTGTACTTTTACTTAAGTATGGTTTTCAGGTACTCTTTACACCTCTGATTCCTTATCTAGAGAGCACACAGTCTCACAGGATGATGGCCTCTCATTGCTGTCCTTGTGTGGACAGCGGTGATGGCAAAGCAGATGGAGGGTGGGAGTGTGTTACTCTCTCTCTCCGTGGGTGTGTGCGTGTCCCTCTTGGATAATAGACTATTGGGATTAAATATTGGCTAGTGCTTCAGGTGGAGGGCACTGGACTGGCTTGTAATGCATCACACTCAAGGCCTCTCCCCATCAACCCTCCCTCTCTCTTTCCATCAATCTCTTCCTCTCTCTTTCTGTCACCACAGACCTCTGTATGGTTTATGATAAGACACCTCATCCCCCTCCCCACCGAACTCGCCTCCCTTCGAATGCCGAAAGCGTTTAAAATAATGACAAACAGGATTCAATCTGACTTACATTTAGAGACAGATATAATTACCTCCTATTTCAATCAACTTTATTGCTATTTTTGTCCACTAAACATCATCTTCAAGCTACCTGTTCCCCAAACCTTCAATTTTGCATAATCACTTCCGCGCGTAAAGTTTCCCGGCATTGACTGAAATTTCAGATATTTAAATGTTGCAGTGACTTTGCCTCGCCCGGGTGCCGTCGCATGTGGATAAATGTGACATTTCGCCACGAAATTAGCATAATCACATCGACGGCCGTGGAATCGTATTGACTGCAGTACAATGGATTTGATTAGTTAAGAGGGAGCAAACAGCAGCATTATAATCAAGCTGGAAAAGTCACAGGTATTTTTCTCTGTTTTGTTGGAGGCTATCTGTGGCAACACTACTGTCTGACATTATGCATCCTCGCTAATGCAGGCTGGAAGCGGCTAACAAGCAGCATGCTAACTGCTGTTAGTGCCGTCGTACGTACATTAGTAAAGGTTGGTTGGTTCGTTTTGCATCATCTGCTGTGATTAATGCCGGTCGCCGTCCGCAGCAATGTCATTCATTTTGTGCTCAGCACTTTGAAGGTAGTTCATTGCTAACTTTTTATTCGAAAACAAAACTAATGGCCCGATACACTTTCCATTTTAACGCACACCTAGCAGCCAACCCTGTTGAAAAAAACAGCATATGCTGGGTTAGGTATGTTTTGATGCTGTTTGACCAGCTTAAACCAGCTATGGACCAGCACATGACCAGCTAAGGACCAGCTTAGACCAGCACATGACCAGCTTGAACCAGCACATGACCAGCTTAAACCAGCACATGACCAGCTTAAACCATCTTAAACCAGCACATGACCAGCTTAAACCAGCACATGACCATCTTAAACCAGCACATGACCAGCAAACCAGCATCAAAACATACCAAACCAGCATATGGTGGTTTTTTCAAAAGGGAACACAAACTGTTCAGTCGTTCCTAAACAGATTCCATTTATGAAGCAAAATTAGAACACTTTATACAGTAAGATGATATGTTAGTAATTGTCAAATTAGCATGCCGATTATAAATCATCCAAGCAGCGCTAACTCAAGGTCAAGAAGCAGATATTTATTTTCATGCACAGATCATGTCACATTCCTGCTCTGAGATCGTCACCCTAGAATGCTGCGGCATATCACCAATAAAAGTGAAATCTAATAGTCAGCGTTATTTCGGCATGACTTTGTATGTCTGTAAGGATTGGCGATTTGACCTTGGCCGTCTTTAACATGAATCCACTCAGCACATTGAAATAAAATGTTACACAAGCAGGTCTGTAAATACTAACCAACAGTCTAACAGCCAAAAAGAGATCCCAAATTCTTTTTACCCTGACTTTTTGTTAAAACTGATTATGATTAGTACTGTTCATTTAACAGCTTCACCTGTTCAGGCCTCCTCATTGGTAGGAACAGAGATGGATGGAGACGGAGAGAGATAGCAAGAGAGGGATTTTATTTAGCTCTCACACAATCACTCAGTCTTCTCGTATCTCAGTGGGTTTCTGCATTGCTCATATGCTTAACAGGGTAACAGCCAGCACGAGAATCAACATAATGTAGGCATGACAAAAACAGTTGGGGGAGAATCCAACAGAAAGTTATAAAAGTCAAGTAAATGTGTATTGTAATATTGTGCAAATCATTTTGTGATTAGAACAAACCACAGTGTTTTCATTTTTGTGAATAAACAAATCACACATAAATCATTCTTCAAAAATGATTCACATGTGGGAATTTCAAACAGTTCTTGGCCACCACTGACAACCATAGTAGGAAGAATTGCTTTATACATTTCTTTGTTCGGATGAACACAAAAGAAGATATGTTGAAGAATGTAGGAAAGCAAACAGTTCTGGGGCACTTTCTAATAACCATTGTAATTTTTACTACTATTTTATACTACTATTTACTACTGAGCTTTCCTGTGGTAAGAGCATTGCGTTAACAACGCAAGGTTGTGGGTTCGATCCCAGGGATTGCACATGTATAAATGTATAGGATAAAGCAATGTAAGTCGCTTTGGATAAAAGCGTCTGCCAAAATGCGTAAATGTACTATGGAAGTCAATGGTGGGCAAGAACTGTTTGGTTACAAGCATTCTTCCAAATATCTTTTTTATTTAGACAGCTTTGGAACAACACTTTTGTATTTTGGGTAAACTGTCTCTTTAAGATTTTATATGCAAAAGTAACATAATAATAACATTAAATAAATAAAAACTGAAATCAGAAGTGCTTCTGGACCAGTGTTTACATCTTGTGAAGTGGTCTATAGTCAGCAATAAACCAGAATGTTCAAGAAACCATCTAGAAATGCCCTAATGCCCTAGCAACTGCACAGCAATGCCCTGACAACCACCCACTATACCTTAACATCATTCTGGTGAGTTTCATAAAATCTACTTAGGTCTTCTCAGCCATACAGATCCGTTCTATAACATACATCATTGAGTCCTTAAGGGGAAAAATCTGCCTTGCAAGCTTCCCATCTGATCTTGGGGCTTTGTGTTTGTACTTCGTTACAGTGGCTGATACAAGATTAGATAGACGCAGGCATATCGCAGACGTGCATCTCGGTGGCTGGCCGAGTGCACTTTCCAATTCCAGAGATGACCTTCTAAAAGAGCAGAGCGAAACGAAAGTAGGAGAGAGAGTTCCAGGAAGGACACAGGAAGCAGATACTTACTCTCCGATTATAATCACACGAATCGGAATTCTGGCTGCCTGAGATGGTCCCTAATGAAAAGAGATATTCACAGTGTAGCTAGCGGTAAATGCGTATTATCTTAGATGTTCTACCGATCGCCTGGTTAATTCACCTTTGCTGAATGGGCAGAGGGCTGGTTGAGGGGGTGTGAACTAATTACAAAGCATTGATGGCTTTGATTGAATCCGTTTGAGATGACTGACTCAGCAATGGGATTTCAATATGCCTCGTCCTGGGGCAAGCATTACAAATCAATGTTCCCTGGAAAGCATTTTGTTACTATGACTGTAAACATACAGGGCTTCAAGTCTCTAGTAATTTGAATTTATAAAACCGCCATAATTTGAGGTCTGAGCACCTATATTAGAAGTTGTACTGGGCAAATAATTTAAGCAACAGAGCACCTATTACCTGAGCTAAAAATGGATTGTGCGCTGGAACACAAGTCATTTCAGTTATTAAAATCATATGGTCTGAGCTATAGGGAAGCATAAACAAACAGACTCCACTTATGTTACGTTGTTTTCCTCATCAGCTCAAACCGTCTAACCTCCAACCCCCATAAACAGATCTTTGACAAGCTCTTAGGATGTGTACAGTAGTTGTCTGTCAATCAGTGTTTACCATCGATCATTCTGGAGAATTATATCAGCAGAATTGATGCATTTTTGAAAAACATATAGTATAACTAGCTAGACCAGCATAGCCTATTCCTGTTCTATTGCTGTTCTAGATTTTATATACATATAAGCAGTGTTGGGGAAAGTTACTTTTAAAAGTAACAAGTTACAATATTGAGTTACTCTATAAAAAAATACGGTACTTGGGTACTTTTTGTGGAAAGTAACTGAAAGTACTTTTTGCGTTACTTTTGCGTTACTTTTCCTCACCTAACTGATGCTCATGCTTTTCCAGACTTTCCTGTTCTTTAGTGTTTAACACTGTAATGCATTTAACAATCCTATATAGCCTATAACACACCTTTATTTTCTTTAAAAAACACATTTCAAATATTTCCTGACCAGTAGTCCTCCACCTCATCAGAGCTTTGTCTACTGTTGACACTGCTAACTTCGGTGTCACTCTCCATATTTGTGTTTTGACAGCACGGCTAGTTGCACAAGATGGCGCCGGTGAGCTTTTGGGAAGGCGGAGTAGTTTCCAGTCGTATAACACTGTGTGGTAAAATGAGGATTTTTGGCCGGCAAATATGGGTGGGGTTTTTTTTATTTAAAAAAGCAATATATAAGCGATATGATAGATCCTTTTTGCACTGCTGTGCACTTCGTTGAGCCAAAACAACTCGATAGTGTTATACGAAATTATGATTAATCTAACATATAATATATTACTAATATTATATAATATTATTTTGAGGGGAAAATGACATTTAACATATTATGTTGTATATATGCTGGTATTTGGTGAGGAGACTAACAGATGTTTCCGCCCACTCCCCAACCCTTCTTCTGACAGTGACCACGCCCATTTAAACCTGCAGATCTGTGCGTGCAGCGCCACAAACAGTCGAACACAGCTTATGTTCACATTCACGAGGCATGAGACCATTGATTGCTGTTGCGTGTCATGACTTGCGCTAATTTCGCGATCTGAAAGTTATCTTCCAAACATGATCAGCATTTGCAGGACAATTGATTGCTGTTGCGACTCGTGACTCATGGTAATTTCACGACCTGAAAGTTGTCTATTGAGCATGACCGGAATTTGCAGGCATTTTGTCCATGGTGGCGAGTGCGGCCACACTATAGCTCCGCATCTGAGCTAATCTGTGTCAAGGGTTGCCAGATTTGCGTAACAAAAACAAAGCCGGAACACTGCAGCACTGCAGACATGGCAACACTGCCTATGCCTGACTAGCGACTGTTTCTGCGCAAGCATGAGCGATCATGTCTACACTACTTTTAATTCAGAATTTCACTTCTGCAGTTTAAAAAATGTTCATATAAATCAATGATTAGACTGAAAAGTAACTCGAGTTACTTGAAAAACAAAGTAACTCGAGTATTGATATGTAAATTTATAAAGTAACTGCGTTACATTACGCGTTACTTAAAAAAGTACTCTGATTACGTAACGCACGTTACTTGTAACGCGTTACCCCCAACACTGCATATAAGTGACCCAGTGTAAAGAACGAGACACTGCAGAGAGTTGAGAATCCAAGTGCAGGTTGTTTAATATAAAACAAATCGGCAAACAATCCAAAGACAGCAGGCAAATCGTAGTCAAGGGCAGGCAGGTAAATCCAAAAACCATGAGACAGTCCAACCAAACGACAAAACAAGAGTGTAATCCAAAAGAGTAATCCAGTAAACATGCACAATGGTCATAACAAGAAACGTGGACATGAACAATGGCAATGAACAGTGAGACACTCTGTACGCAGTAAAACTGACAACACTTTGCCATGGGTAAATGGAACAGGCATGGCTTAAATACTAACAAACAGGAAGTGTGTGAATAGTGAGAGAGTCCATAAGGGGAGAGGGGGCCCCTGGTGGAAGGGAGGAATGGGTAAAGTGCCATTTTTTACACCCAGCCTGTGAAACATAGCTAAAGTAATTTACTGTATCTACTGTATATATTTACATTTACATTTAGTCATTTAGCAGACGCTTTTATCCAAAGCGACTTACAGAGAGTTCAGGGAGCAATAAGCGATATGTCACACAGGAGCAATAATACAATAGGTGCTAATACAAAGTTACTAGTTTCAGAAAAAGCTAGACCAATACCTGTTAAGAGAAAGAGAGGGTTAGTGTTTTTTTTCTCATTTGTCTGTCAAGTATTCACAGAAGAGATGGGTTTTAAGTAGTTTTTTGAAAGATGTGAGAGATGTGGTTGACCGGACTGAGTTAGGAAGAATGTTCCACCAGGAAGGAGTTGTGAAGGAGAATGAGCGGGAAAGCGATTTACTGCCCTTTTGAGAAGGCAATACAAGACGCCGCTGGTTTGCTGAACGCAGGCTTCTTGATGGGTTGTAGGAATGTAGGAGGGTGTGAAAGTATGCCGGTGCAGATCATATTTATATACTGTATATACACATATATACATACACACACATACTGTATATACAGTATCTCACAGAAGTGAGTACACCCCTCACATTTTTGTAAATATTTTATTATATCTTTTCATGTGACAACACTGAAGAAATGAAACTTTGCTACAATATAAAGTAGTGAAATTGCAGCTTGTACAACAGTGTCAATTTGCTGTCCCCTAAAAATAACTCAACACACAGCCATTAATGTCTAAACCGCTGGCAACAAAAGTGAGTACACCCCTAAGTGAAAATGTCCAAAATGGGCCCAATTAGCCATTTTCCCTCCCTGGTGTCATGTGATTATTTAGTGTTACAAGGTCTCAGATGTGAATGGGGAGCATGTGTGTTAAATTTGGTGTTACCGCTCTCATTCTCTCATACTGGTCACTGGAAGTTCAACATCATGGCAAAGAACTCTCTGAGGATCTGAAAAAAAGAATTGTTGCTCTACATAAAGATGGCCTAGGCTATAAGATTGCCAAGACCCTGAAACTGAGCTGCAGCACGGTGGCCAAGACCATAGAGCGGTTTAACAGGACAGGTTCCGCTCAGAACAGGCCTCGCCATGATCGACCAAAGAAGTTGAGTGCACATGCTCAGCGTCATATCCAGAGGTTGTCTTTGGGAAATAGACGTATGAGTGCCGCCAGCATTGCTGCAGAGGTTGAAGGGGTGGGGGTCAGCCTGTCAGTGCTCAGACCATACGCCGCACACTGCATCAAACTGGTCTGCATGGCTGTCGTCCCAAAAGGAAGCCTCTTCTAAATATGATGCACAAGAAAGCCCGCAAATAGTTTGCTGAAGACAAGCAGACTAAGGACATGGATTACTGGAACCAAGTCCTGTGGTCTGATGAGACCAAGATAAACTTATTTGGTTCAGATGGTGTCAAGCGTGTGTGGCGGCAACCAGGTGAGGAGTACAAAGACAAGTGTGTCTTGCCTACAGTCAAGCATGGTGGTGGGATTGTCATGGTCTGGGGCTGCATGAGTGCTGCCGGCACTGTGGAGCTACAGTTCATTGAGGGAACCATGAATGCCAACACGTACTGTGACATACTGAAGCAGAGCATGATCCCCTCCCTTCGGAGACCGGGCCGCAGGGCAGTATTCCAACATGACAATGACCCCAAACACACCTCCAAGACGACCACTGCCTTGCTAAAGAAGCTGAGGGTGAAGGTGAAGACCTAAACCCTATTGAGCATCTGTGGGGCATCCTCAAACGGAAGGTGGAGGAGTGCAAGGTCTCTAACATCTACCTGCTCCGTGATGTCGTCATGGAGGAGTGGAGGAGGACTCCAGTGGCAACCCGTGAAGCTCTGGTGAACTCTATGCCCAAGAGGGTTAAGGCAGTGCTGGAAAATAATGGTGGCCACACAAAATATTGACACTTTGGGACCGATTTGGACATTTTCACTTAGCATGTACTCACTGCCAGCGGTTTAGACATTAATGGCTGTGTGTGGAGTTATTTTTAGGGGACAGCAAATTTACACTGTTATCCAAACTGTACACCCACTACTTTACATTGTAGCAAAGTGTCATTTCTTCAGTGTTGTCACATGAAAAGATATAATAAAATATTTACAAAAATGTGAGGGGTGTACTCACTTCTGAGAGATACTACACATATATATATATATATATATATGTATATGTGTGTGTGTGTGTGTGTGTGTGTGTGCGTGTTTGTGTCTGTGTGTATATATATATATATATATATATATAAAACGAACACAAAGGAAGATATTTGAAAGAATGTTAGCAGTTTTCAGTTCTGGGACATAATTGACTACCATAATAGGTCAAATTAAAATGGTAGTCAAAAGTGACCCAGAACTGTTTGCCTTCATAAATTCTTCAATATATCTTATTTTATGTTTAACAGCAGAAAAAAAGTAAAAAATGTTCTACTATGGTAGTCAATGATGTCCATGAAATGTCAGTTTCTAACATTCTTTCAAATATCTCTCTTTGTGTTCAACAGAACAAAGACCATTTCTACAGGTTTGGAACAACTTGAGGGTGAGTAAATGATGACTGAATTTTCATTTCATTTTTGAGTGAACTGTCCCTTTAAAAACAAAGATCTAATACACTGAAGTATAAAGGACAGCCCAGTGTTGTGAAAACTGTAGTTATGAGATGATAGATGATGATAAGATGCTAAAGGAGGCCCTTCTTTATCTTAACCATCTCCTTTAATGTTTTACTCTTTCATCTCTATACTTTAATGATCAATGTGCAACACTCTGGTGCACATAGACATATAGAGCATTAGTGGACGTAAAGATTCTAGCTCACTTTTTAACCATCCAGCAGGATTTATGACGGGTAGCTACAGCTAAATGTGAAATTAAAACTATTGAATTGTTAATTCTGCAGTTATAGGAAGAGGGGATTTATAACAAGCGTGACTCAACACCGGAAAATTACATTTCTACAGAACTATAGGAGATACCTCAATAACTCCGAAAGATTACGGGTGCGTACGCGTGCATGAGCGAGAAAAGCTTCTATAACACATCATGTTTCAAGTCTGGAATGACTCAAGGAGTGAACTGCATTGGACCTGACATCAAGCTGATTTGAAAACCTCTTCGCTTGTTCGGAAAAAGCAGCTGCTTGTGAAAACTCACAGGTTTATTTCTGTTCCAGGATTCTCACCTCGGCTTCTTTATCTCCTGTTAATTAGCATCGCTGCTAACAAGAACCCCGGCACATATGCAAACCGCATGCAACTCCTCCCGTTCTTCTATAGAGTGTATGTGGGGGAGAAAAGAAATAATCTCTAATTCTGCATGCTTTATAGAGAGAAAACTAATTAACTTGGGCAGGCTCTTAAAATCCAATTGGGTTTTCACCGGATGCAGATTATTTTTAATTAATCTGGTATGAAATGAAATGAGCGACTAACAGAGAAGCTGGACTTTATGGAGGTTTTGTTTTGTGAACATCAGACACAATGCTGACGTTCTTTAGCAGCTGAACGCAGGCCATTATATTCACACTCTTCACTGTAAACAAAACAGACAAATCTGCTCCATAAACTTAAGGTGAGACAGAGACTGTCTGTGTGTTGTGACAGTAAAAGACCTCTTTAAAAATCGCTGCTCACCTGATTGGCAGGGTCACTCTGCACCTGTCTACCTGTCTGTCACACGGCACCTCTCACCTCCTTAATATGCCCGATGTCTAAAGGGCTTTCTCTTCCTCTGTCATTTCTTTTTCTTTTCTTTTCAGCACAGGAGACAACCCAAACGCATATGCAACAATATACACTTGCGTTATGTAGTGTAAGTACTTTTTATATTAAGTACATAAATAGTCAATTAAAGGGACAGTTTGCTCAAAAACGGAAATTCTGTCATCATTTACTTACCTTCTTGTCATTATAAACCTGTATGAGTGACTTTCATCTGCAGAACACAAAAGAAGAAGATATTTTAAAGAATGCTAGTAACCGAAAAACGGCGGTATCCAATGATTGGCTTTGGTTTTGTGTCCATACAATATCAGTAAATGGGTACCGCCGTTGTTCAGTTACCAACATTCTTCAAAATATCTTCTGCAGAAGAAAGTCATACAGGTTTCAAATGACAAGAGGATAAGTAAACGATGACAGAATTTTCCTTTTTTGGGTGAACTATCACTTTGAAGTTAATAAGCCATACAGTAATGTGCAAATTAAATTAAACCCAATGACTATGACAGGAATAGTTTATGTGTCACCATTCACTTACCCTAAAGTCTCAGTCTAAACCTATTTGCTGTCATTCTGTATGTGGAACACACCAAAAAAATGTTCATTCAAAGCAATCATTTCCCATCTTCTTTCCATATGACAATGCATGTTGATCGCATCTGTCAAGCTAGAAGATTGATAAAAACTTGTCTAAAAGTTGTGTATGTTACTCATGTGCTATATTTAAAGTCTGCTGAAGCCATATGACAGCATTGTGTGAGTAATTTTTCACTTACAATCTTCTAATGAGCTGATAAATCGAGAACCACTGAGATTGGATCTTTAAGTCACTAAACTGAACTTTTGGCTCTTGAGAGATGAAATGGAAAAAAGAAATGTAACATCAGTTAGTTTTAGACATAAACAGCACATGAGTTCAGAATTACATGAGAGTGACTGATCAATAAAACTCCCCTCCTTGGATGAACTATTTCAAAATCATGACATATAACGGTTGACATACTGTATGTGCCTCCAAAAAAAACCAGTAAAAAATGCACATAACCATTTAGAAGAGAGCAGCTAAACTCTGCAAGCTCTAGCTCGTGTGGTATCTATAGCCTATCTGGTGCTGTCATTATTTCTCTGCCCTCAGCTTTAATTCCCTTTTCAAATATGCCATTATCAAAGAATGAGGTTAAAGGAAAGACAAAACTCTATCACACTTCTCCGCTGACATCTTCAATCCCGGACAAAAAAGTTACAGACACACTACGTGACCGAGCAATCTCCACAGACACTTCTCTCTGTACTTTATCTGCCTCCCGTACAAAATGTAGTTAGCTGGATTTGATTATCTATTATAGAAACTGCTAATCTTGCTTCTGTGCATTAAAATACATGGCCAACTTGTATCACTATGCTTCTTTACCCTAAAAAAAAAATACTATTAACTATTCAACATACTTTGCCTTTGAAAAAAGAGTGCCGGGTGTCACAACATTTTTAAAGAGCTGTATGGCAACAAATTTGACACTGCAGATAACTGCTCGCTTTAAATTACTTCCAAATTTAAAGACTATTAAAAAAGGAGGAAGTAATTTTCCTGTATGTGTCTGCAATGATGGAGGTCTGGCTATTACACGTCATGTCTGTACAGTGACCACCCCCCAATGTGAGAGAGTGAAAAAAGAATGGTAGACTAAAGAATGGTTCAACCACTTTAATCTCTTGCCACATGCTGTTTCTTTTATTAACGCAACACATGGAGGAATATTCCTGTTGAGGATTGTCAAGTGCTTGACTGATTCATATACCCTCTTTTTTAATCTGTCACCTTTTCAAAGAGTTTGTGACTAGGAGACATACAAATGTGCATAAACACACACACACACACACACGCACGCACGCACACACACACACACACGTTCAATGTGCATGGGGGTGAAATAAAACAAGGCAGATATTCAATTTAGATAGAGAACAAGACCGAATCTTCTCATACACTGGAGACAATGCTCCATTTGCCTCAGCAGGCTTTAAAAGAGCATGCAGGGAGCACACAGTGCGAATAACTGACAGCTCATGAGTGAAAATGTCCATTTATGGATATGAAGGAACAGAAACGGAAAATGAAAAGCAAAAGGCACATGAATCCCGTGCAAGGAGTCAGACCTGAGTGCTGCTTTCTTTGTGATTTTACTTTTGGACCGAGCTCTAAGAGACTGTGAAGAAAACAAATAACAATTAAGGTGAGAGAATGAAAGAGAGGCAAAGAGAAAGAAAGATTGGCTGGACTGTAGTATCTTCTACACCTTTATAGCTGATATTAGCTAAAACATTTAGCTTGTTTGACGATTACCTGTCATGATTCTCGGGTGAGGTGAGAGACAGGGATACACGGACAGAGGACCCAAGTGCAGACGGGAGGTAAGGGGTTAAACAAGACTTTTAATAAAAACAAAACAAAAACCCACGACGGGGAACATAAAACATAGCAACGTGGACAGGGACTAACTAGACTATAAATAATAACAACACTTGACAAAACCACAATAAACTAAACTGACTACACAACAGGAACTCACCACAATGACATGAACACAACAGCAGTACAATGATCCGGCACAAGACAGAGGACACAGGGGCATTAAATAAGGGGACAAATCAAGAGGGAACAGGTGTGGGGCATGAAACCAATAACGAGCAATTAAGGAGACGAAATGGCGGGAACAGAGACGTGACACCGGAGAGAAAGTGGAAGGCCAAATGGGCTAAAACTTCTCTCTCCACGTAAAACAAGAGGTTCTGTCATGGTTCTGCCACTAGGTCAAGAAAGGCAAGACAAGATGGGGCAGAACCATGACATTACAAACTAGCCATACACTTCAAAGAATATTGAGACTTTAAACAAAAAAATTACAATAATAAAAACTAGTTTAGTTTCAAAACAAAACAAATAAAGTCACTTTACATCAAATCTCCACAATACCAAAATGATTTATGATTATCAAAACTTATCTCTCCACGTAAAACAAGAGGTTCTGTCATGGTTCTGCCACTAGGTCAAGAAAAGCAAGACAAGATGGGGCAGAACCATGACAGAAGCCCCCCCTTAAGCAGCGGAATCCTGATGCTCCCTAAGGAACAAACAAGACTAGACAGACTGACAAAAAACCATAACTATACAAGACATGACCAAAAAACACGACACATAAGAAAAGTCCAAACAAAGACATGGCGCCGGCTCGAAGGCCGGCTGGACAGCACATGGCGCCGGCTGGACAGGACATGGCGCCGGCTGGACAGTACATGGCGCCGGCTGGATGGCCGGCTGGACTGGAAATGGCGCCGGCTGGGAGGCCGGCTGGACAGTACATGGCGCCGGCTGGATGGCCGGCTGGACAGTACATGGCGCCGACTGGAGGGCCGGCTGGACAATACATGGCACCGGCTGGAAGGCCGGGTGGACAGTACATGGCGCCGGCTGGACAGTACATGGCGCCGGCTGGATGGCCGGCTGGACTGGAAATGGCGCCGGCTGGGAGGCCGGCTGGACAGTACATGGCGCCGGCTGGATGGCCGGCTGGACAGTACATGGCGCCGACTGGAGGGCCGGCTGGACAATACATGGCACCGGCTGGAAGGCCGGGTGGACAGTACATGGCGCCGGCTGGACAGTACATGGCGCCGGCTGGATGGCCGGCTGGACTGGAAATGGCGCCGGCTGGGAGGCCGGCTGGACAGTACATGGCGCCGGCTGGATGGCCGGCTGGACAGTACATGGCGCCGACTGGAGGGCCGGCTGGACAATACATGGCACCGGCTGGAAGGCCGGGTGGACAGTACATGGCGCCGGCTGGACAGTACATGGCGCCGGCTGGATGGCCGGCTGGACTGGAAATGGCGCCGGCTGGGAGGCCGGCTGGACAGTACATGGCGCCGGCTGGAAGACCGGCTGGACTGGACATGGCGCCGGCTGGATGGCTGACTGGGAGACCGGCTATCACCGGCTGGGCAGGCCTGGATGTCGACGAGACGGGGCGGGAAGTCGGTGGCTGGGCAGCGCTTTCTGGCGGCTGGGCAGCGTTCTCCGACAGCTGGGCAGCGTTCTCTGGCAGCTGGGCAGCAAACAAGGACACCGGCTGGATCGCCGGCGGGACAGGAACAACGCATAGACGGTGTCAACTCGACAGGTCTGGGTACCAGCTGGGATGCCGGCAGGGATCTGTGGCGGGAACAGGACACTGGCGGCCTCAACCCTGGAGGGGAATCCGACGACCTTGTACCTGGAGGGGAGCCCGGCAGCCTCAACCCTGGATGGGAACCTGGCGGCCCCGACCCTGGAGGGAAGTCTGGCGGCCTCGACCCTGGAGGGGAACCCGGTGGCATCAACCACCCCCGCTGCGATCCCTCTGTCTGCTGGGTCCTGAATGGCTGGATCATTCTGTCATGATTCTCGGGTGAGGTGAGAGACAGGGATACACGGACAGAGGACGGGAGGTAAGGGGTTAAACAAGACTTTTAATAAAAACAAAAAACCCACGATGGGGAACATAAAACATAGCAACGTGGACAGGGACTAACTAGACTAGACCAGACTAGACTAGACTAGATATAATAACAACATTTGACAAAACCACAATAAACTAAACTGACTACACAACAGGAACTCACCACAATGACATGAACACAACAGCAGTACAATGATCCAGCACAAGACAGAGGACACAGGGGCATTAAATAAGGGGACAAATCAAGAGGGAACAGGTGTGGGGCATGAAACCAATAACGAGCAATTAAGGAGACGAAATGGCGGGAACAGAGACGTGACACCGGAGAGAAAGTGGAAGGCCAAATGGGCCAAAACTTCTCTCTCCACGTAAAACAAGAGGTTCTGTCATGATTCTGCCACTAGGTCAAGAAAGGCAAGACAAGATGGGGCAGAACCATGACATTAACAACTAGCCATAAACTTCAAAGACCATTGAGACTTTAAACAAAAAATTACAATAATAAAAAACTAGTTTAGTTTCAAATCAAATAAAGTCACTTTACATCAAATCTCCACAATACCAAAATGATTTATGATTATTTCCATTTTTGTAGATGATAGTGTTTGAAATAAAATGGATTTCACATATTAAGACTTGAGTCTAGGACTGGAACAAGGAAGGAACAATCGATACCGTTTTGATGCAAACATCATATAACGAAAAGAAAAAAATTCATCACCGAGAAAAGTGCCAGTAGTTTAAGGAATTCAAATAAATCACTGTAAACAAGTATTTTTCCTTACAATAAAATATAGCCGCTAAGCTCAATAAACTCATCATAGCCATGATGCTAATTCTCAAGGTTGTGCTGTCTAAAGATTACGACTTGAGTACGCTCACACAGACACGCTCGGTTCAACTCAGTTAAACCCAAGTTTCGAAGCAAAGTTTGTAATTTCTACCTGATCTGTTTTGGCACTCCGGGTGTACATTTGTACTGTGGAAGAGCACGGCTACACATCCAACTCCTCCTCTCCATCTCAGCCAAGCATAACATGAAGGCTGATTGACAGCTCTTGGAATTGTATCAAAGATGAGCGCCAAGCAAAGTGTGTGTGTGGAGTGAAAATAAATATAAAAGTGGCTGGCGGCAGTCTGCCGAGGAGGCAGCGGCTGGGTATCTTTCACATGCAGCGTGTCACATTCCTTTCCCACGCTACACACATCTCGGGGAGAAAAATACAAGCTAAAGAGGTAGGAGCCTTTTTAAAACAGGCCCTTGAAGTCTTTTCACTCCAAACTGCAGTGCTTAGACCCTCTAATGTACTTCTGTTGCCTAAACAAAGGTAAAGAAATTCTCTTTTACCTGTCGCTCTATGCTTTCGATTGCGCTCTCTCTCGCTTTCTTACAGCTAGTGCTTTTGCTCACTTTTTTATCGGGGCCCTACTGCTGAAATTATAGTCTCTGTTCTGTAAAACAACCAGCAGCTGACATCATTTACAAACAGCCCAGCCGAGAGCGTCTTACTGTGGGGGTGGTGAGTTCATGATTTCAGGACCATGGACAGCTCATCGCTCTCTCTCTTGGCTCCAGCAGCAGCTGAGAGGCTAGGCTGAGTGCCAGTCTTCAACTTTGCTTTCTTAACTCGTTTCAATTTTCTTCTCATTTCCTTAAGTACTGCGTGCTACATGCTTTTTTGCGTAATCTATACTAAACACGAAACGGTTGGGAAATTCTATAGGAGAGTGCAGATTTTTGATGAGATACTTGGGTGATGCGGGAGCGAGGATTTAATGGGCCTTGTGCCCCCGCTCTGAAGAAAGTGTTCCTAAAGACCCGATCTGAACTGGGCATGGCTCTATCGGCAGTGGGAGGCACTTCCCTGAAGAATGGTGATGGCGCTGACTTCAGATCAGGCCTGCTCTGGGACCGCACGTGTGTTATTGCAGTGCGCTGAAAATAAAGACTGCTCCGGGAAAAGTTTAATTACACAAGGTTGCTGCTGGCGGATAATGATGGGCATTGATTGGCTTGTGTGTGACAGCTGGGAGTAAGACTGGAGAGTGTTGACCGGGGTGTCAATTTCATTCACATCAATTAACAAAAGCAATTCTCCCTCTATGCGCTTCCACCTTATTTCAGACCTACAAACATTACAAGAACACACAAAGACATTTCCATCTCTATCTCTCGTGCTGTCTATCTCTGGCTCTATATTTCTCTCTAAATGGCAAAACAAGTGATACTTTCTGTATTTAAAGGGGTAATTTCTAAATATATAAAATTAGGTGTTTTAAATGGATCTTTTCAATGCAATAATAATACAGAGATGTGTTGTCACATTAAAAGAGCAAAACACCATCCCAGAACTGCCATAAAACTCCATATCACAAGGGCACAGTAGTCTTCGAAAGCCACGCAATGGAAAAACCTTCAACAAAATATCTGACATTTTAAAGGAATAGTTCACTCAAAAGTGATAATTCTGTCATCATCATTTACGCACCCTGTAAGACTTTCTTCTGCAAAACACAACAGAATATATTTTGAAGAATGTTGGTAACTGAACAACAGCGGCACCCATTGACTTTTGAATGGACATAATACCAATGCAAGTCAATGGGTGTCGTCATGGTTACCAACCACATACAGGTCTTACAGGTTTAAAATGACAAGAGGGTGAGTGAAATAACATAATTTTCATTTTTGTGTAAACTATCCATTTAAAGGAGTAGTTCACTTCAAAATAAGCCCCCATTGACTATCCGCAGTATTTTTAATTCCTACTATGGAAAGTCAATGGGGGCTTATTTTAAAGTGAACTACTCCTTTAAAATATTTAATTTAAAACCAATACTGTTCAGCACCATTTACATTAAACCTATTATTAACACACATGACATGCGTGTCCCCATCACGTCTGTACAAATCTAAAAGGCTTGATGAATAAAGACAAATGTATTGTGAGTAGATAAACACAGACTGACCTCACATCCTCCAGAGACATACAGAATGAAGCTGTACTTGTGGTCCTCAGGGTTAGTGGTAAGTAAAACAGTGGTGCCTGTCTGTATGCAAGGGGGTGAGACCGCTGTCATTGCCAATATAAATGCACATGAAGACAAGGTGAGCAGGGCACAGCATGACGGAAAAGAATGACCAAGACCTGCGAAACCATGCACTCGCACACAACACGCTTAATGGCTTGAGATGGAGAAATTAGATCAGCTTAGAGATCAAGTTAGCTGCAATGGAATGGTAATTGAAGGCTTGCAGGATGAGCTCAACATACACGGACAGTGTGTCATGCAAACACAGAGCAACACATACAGTACTACTAAATGTGGTATTTGGCCTTGCAAAAATCCTTCTTTTAACGTCGGGGCATTGTGAGTGGATGTCAGGACAGTCCTGTGAGGTTGCTGAGGTTGTCTGGGTGGTTGCCAAAGTATTACAAGGAATTTTAAGGGTTTTTTAATGGTAGATGTGTGGTTTATTACTGGCTCATTACTGTTGTTCTGGGGAAATTTTCATATCTAGATAGTTTACCCAAAAATGAGAATTCTGTTATAATTTACTCACTTTCCTGTCATTTCAAACCTGTATGACTTTCTTTCTTCTGCAGTACACAAAAGAAGATATTTTGAAGAATGTTGGTAACTGAACAACGGCGGTACCCATTGACTTGCATTGGACTTGTGTCTTTACAATAGAAGTGAATGGGTACTGCCATTGTTTGGTTAACAACATTCTTCGAAATATCTTCTTTTGTGTTCTGCGGAAGGAAGAAAGTCATACAGGTTTGAAATGTCAAGAGGGTAAATGATCACAGAATTTTTGTTTTTAGGTGAACTATTACTTTACGTCCTACTTTACGTACTTTACCTTGAAATTACCATGGTTGCTAAAATAATTACATACTGTAGGATTCTGAGGATGTTTCTGTAATACCGACCCTGGTCACTAGGTATGAGCAACAGTTGCTTCTCTGAGATCTAAACTCTCATCTTTGTGGTTAAGTGACCTTACTAGTGGTCCGTAAAGTCTTAACAGTAATCTCCAGAGAGCATAAAGGGCTAGTCCCCAACGATCTTTATTGTTCACACGGGGATCATAATGGCGAAGGGAGTGTTTGTTGATCAAATCTGGCCACACGCATTAACAGAGGTGCTTCATGATCAAGAGCGTGAAAGTGTAGACCAGAAACAGACTGAACGCTCTGAAAATGACTCTGACCCCTGATACATCTGCTATGGACTGCTGCACTTTGAGTATGGAACACTAAAGCCTGAATCGTTCTTCGTACCTATTACTGTATATTCTGTCTTTTTCCCCATGGAGGTCCAGAAGAGAGAGTGAGAGGAGGGGAGCGAGAGAGAAAGAAAGAGAATGAGAGAGAGAGAGAGAGAGAGAGAGACGGGCCCTTGAGGAAAATATGAAACAGAAATCTATGTGTACTACTTTAGGACTTAAAGAGAACATTACAGATGAAACTTTGTGTCACGAGAGGGCAGTACTTGGTGTATCATAAGTATAGGGTCCACAGAACTACTATAATTAACAATCTTTCTTTCTCCATCTCTGCCACACTCACACATACACAATCTCTGCATGTGGCACAGCAGATCTAACTGTCAGAGCTTGTTCTGGTGGTGTGTGGGTTTCAATATGACTCCACTAAATGCCAGGCAGGATCTCTAAAAGAAGTAATAAATCATCATATGGGAACAGCGCGCCTCAATATGCACACACAACAGTGCCATCTCCCCAGGCGAGAGCCGCGCACACACACTTCACACCCTCTTTCACATACAAACCTCTCACCTACATGTACTCACACAGACACACACACACACACACACACACAACAATGTGGCAAAACAAAAATGATCTAGTGCATTCCAAAGAACGTCTCAAGCATATGTTGATCACTCACTGCATCCGTATAACACATATTCATAGGATACTTGCACTTAGCTATGAGATAATTCTGCATCAAAGACATCTAATATTTGGGTTTCTTTAAAGTAAAGATCATTCTTTCAACCAACGAATGCATTAAAAGATGCTTTTACATTTCCCATAAATGATGGCTGCTTTTCTCTCATAATGCATTAGAATTTCATAAGCACTTTATCTCGAGTAAAGTTTTCCCTAAAGCATATCCTTTTAGTAAAAAAGGGTTGAGGAAAATCTTGAGAAACATAAATTCAAGTGGCAAAACTGTCTAAAACTGTTCTCAATATACAGTGGATTATACTTGTATGAATGTCTTTGCAAAACATTATTTTATAATTTAGGTTTTAAATGATAAACCAAAAGATTAAAGGGATAGTTCACCCAAAAATGAAAATTCTGTCTTCATTTACCCACCCTCAAGTTGTTCCAAACCTGTATAAATGTCTTTATTCTGCTGAACACAGAGAAAGATCTTTGGAAGAATGTTAGCAACTGAGATTTCTGGGGCACCATTGACTACTAATAAAATGGTTGTCAAAGGTGCCCCAAAACTGTTTGTTTTCCTACATTCTTCAAAATATTTTCTTTTGTGTTCAACAGAACAAATAAATTATATAAAAAAATCTACTATGGTAGTCAATGGTGCCCCAGAAATCTCAGTTGCTAACATTCTACCAAATATCTTTGTGTTCAACCAAACAAAGAAAGTCATACAGGTGTGGAACAACCTGAGGATTTTCATTTTTGATTTTCATTTTTGGGTGAACAATCCCTTTAAATTAATATTATTTGGCCACTCTGGTGGTAATGACCTGGTTGATCCACTAAAAAGTACTTAAAAATATATAAAAAATGATCTTCTCTAGTACAATTTGTTCACAAATGCTAGTTGACATAATGTCTTGTCTAATCATTTGTGCTATAAATCACTGTGTTGCTATGTTTCTAAGTGGTTATTCCATAAAAAGACAAGTTAACTGTTACCGTAAGCTTCCAGGCAAGGTTGTTCAAACAGCGCAGTTCAATAGTAAAGATTAAACTCGTCGGATTCAATACTTCAGTCAGTCGCAAACTCAGGAGGTTCTCCTTCAAGGCAGAGGAAGCAGAAGAGAAAGAGCGCTTGAAACTCCAAGCCCCCAGCTAATGAATCTATATGATGGAGGGAGGAGACAGAAAAGAGAAACAGGCCTTGGGGAAATGGCAAGATGAAAATGTCTGACGAGCTTCTGCGTCTGTATTGTGCTTTAACAGAAAAAATGAAGACGCTTCGTGCTGACAGGAAATTAAACATGTTCGTTCTGGGTGATACGCTCCTGCTAGTCAGAGACTGAGAGACAGAGACGGAAGGGGGGAGCGTTTTTCACACGAAGCCCTGCGATTTGGTTGTCCTCCTGTGGAGAATGCTCGCACACACACAAAACACAAACACAGATTTGTATAACTATACTGTATTATGAGTCTATGGGCACATCTCAAAGACGTTCATTGTTTTCAGAGAATAATGATGTTTTATATTTGCATTTCTTTACTAAATATGGTTAAAGGAACAGTTCACCCAAAAATGAAAATTCTGTTTTCATTTTCTCACCCTCAAGTTGTTCCAAATCTGTATAAATGTCTTTGTTCTGATGAACACAGAGAAAGAAATTTGGAAGAATGCTTGTAACCATACCGTTCTTGGCCACCATTGACTATCATGCGATAAATAAAGGTTAAGATAAGGCTGAGATCAATTTTAGGATTATTTTCTGCTTGGCATACTGTACGTAGTAGAACCACAATTTACTGTACACAAAAGGTACATCACAGTAAACAATAGGAATAGAGAATTTAGAGAAGCAAAAGGAGGTAAAGTCTACCAATGTTTGATATCTGTGTGTGCTTGTCTTGTCCTCTCTTTCTTCTCTATCCTCATATCTCGAAGGATGTGGGCTGCAGTGAAAGCCAGCAGCATGTTCAGTCAGACGTCTGTTTCTCCCTGGAATTCCTGTCCTGTAGGAATCTCATTACGAACAAATGTTGGCAGATCAGAGACGGAGTGAAAGTAAGTGAGACAGGAGGAGCTCAGCTCTAAGAATCTTTCAGTGTAAAATCTGTAAGAACATAAGCTTGAGACATCTCAGTTCTAAATGAACGTTTACAGAACCCGCAATTCCTTCAGGGATGTGTCGGCGCTGCACATCCTGTGTGAGACACAGGCCTCACCGCTCAACCTCAGACATTAAACCTCTGCTCTGTGGATGGCAAAGAGGTGAACCTTTCAATGTAGAGAAAACCTGTGGTGCAGAACTACAGCCAGAGGTGGGACGGAGGTTAGAAGGTGGGGGTGCTGGCTTCAAGAGCATGTGAACGACAACACTGTGTTCATTAAAGGTCCAATGTGTCATTTTTTGGAGGATCTATTGACAGAAATGCAATATAATATACATGAAACTATGTCTTCAGAGGTGTATAAAGACCTTACATAATCGAGCGTTATGTTTTTATTACCTTAGAATGAGCTATTTCTATCTAAATACACCAAGGACACTTTTGCGTGGAATTCGCCATGTTGTTTCTACAGTAGCCCTAAACAGACAAACTGCTCTACAGAGCGTTTTGTAAATACGTTATCTCCTTTGGCAAAGATGCGAAAACGTGACAACATCGAAGTCCTGTGTCTGCCACCGTAGTGCTTTGAAAGGGAGGGGTGAATGGTGAAGTGAGCCGTTGGCTGCAATTCGCAACCTCACCACTAGATGCTGCTAAATATCCTACACTGGACCATTAAATCAGTGTCTGTCTTCTTTAATCCAGTATTTCTTATTAAAAGACTCTTGGAGTTGAAAAGATCTTTGAACTCTAGGTTCCCAGTCATAATACCCTTGACTGCATAATTTATTTGTGTATATTGCAAATTCAGTCTTTCTAAATAATGTGTAATTGAACTCATATTTAGCCGTGCCTTGTAAGTCAATCTGTATTTTATTCCTGATAGTGAAGGATTTGAACAAAGCCAGCTTGTTGTGGACAGGTACACTATTGCTTTTTCCAAGCAATTGGACTTACGATTTTCACCTGCAGAATGCTAAAACAGCCATAAAACTAAACAACTGACCCATGTCTACATACCACAATGTCAGAGACTTGGAGATGGCTTTGGAGACTTTTTGACTTTGGCCAGTAAATCCCCTCCTGGCCACCACCTACTGTATAAGTATCACCAAAAAACATAGCAACGTGATAAAAAAAATTAGCAACCGCATTTGGGTGACCATTCACAACACCCCAACATCGTGATGACGACTTCTGCATGAGCAACCACCAATGACATTTTCTTTCGAAAACCTAAAACTCTATTTAACATTAGCAGGCATCCAATGCCCCATCTTTAAGGGCAGGAATCAAAGGCTTTTTAGCCAGTGATGCGGCTCTGTGATCAACAGAGTGTTAGCTGTCATAACAGGATTATTGGGAATTCATGTGATGATAAAGAGATTATGCTGAGCTTTGTGTTGCCAGAGAAATCGCCCATAATCCCGCTAAACACACACACAAGTTGGCAACCTATTACACAAACAATGACCTGTTTTACAAGAAGACCTCATACGAACATTGCGAACAGACAACACGACTGAGAATCAAATAAAACTGTAACAAGTCCATTAAGCGACAGATTTCATTCCCAAACACTAATTGGGTTGTTTAGTCATGGGACCTTATTCAATCAAAATCAGTCCAATCAATTACTCTGACACACCAGAGGGGTACTGTCAGTTTACAGTCTAAATTAGGGAAATTAGCTCTTTTTATGATAAAACAAGAAATTTTGTACAAATATTAACAAAACAATTTTATTCCAGGTAAACACAGCATGCCGTTGCCATATGGGATTAAACTAAAACAAAGCAACTGATAGGATCAAAAACACCCAAATAAACACACACGCACAAAATCACCTTCAGTGATGCGTTTTTAAGTTTCAGAGAAAACAAAGCAACCTTATGCCTCCCAATCCAAAGAACATGAGTGTGCTGTGCGTTTCTGCCATGTTTTAAAATTGCACCCACTAGCTTACATTACAGGCCAACACAGGTAATTTCTCTGCAGCAAATTACCCTGCCGCCTTTTTCAGCAGGGAAAAGGCGTAGCAACTGTAATGTTCTAGAAAATACGACCGTGCGCTGCCGTGGCTTGCGGCTAGAGTGAAATGAACTCTGTTGTAATTGATGAATTTATTAAAATGACCCACACGCAAATGCCATTAAGCCCGGGAAACCTATCGCCACACACGGCTGCACATAATCTTCACCCGCGTAGGAATGTGTTTTGGAAATATTAATTGGGAGGTGAGAATTAGTTTGCCGATTTAAAAATCTCTGTTAACGGGAAAGGGAGTCTGATAAGCCTGTGTTAAGATTAAACTGACCTTTTCTTTCACCACGTGAAAAAAAGTTGTTGGTGGAAAACATGGAGATTTCCCACCTCCCCTCCTCCGTGCGTGTGCGTGTTGTGTACAGGCATTAGGCTGAAATAAGACGGCAAGCATTCCCCCCCCCCCTGTATCATAAAGCTATTAAGTTACTATCAGCTCACCGGCAGCCGCGGCGTCCTGTGATACATAGCCACATTTCCCTCGCAGCTATGGCTCTGAGCCTCCACTGCACACATCTTATCACACACAGCTTATCTCCAATAGACAGTTAGTAAAGAGCAAAGAAAAGCCACAGGTGATCTGGTCTCTGAAATCTCAAGCTGGGGTCTGAATCTCGGCCCCAAGGCCAGACCTGTTACGAGTCATGGCTGCGACGCGAGAGATCTCGCCTAAACCGTCGGAAGAAAAGTCAACTGTCCTCTCTTTTAACTTTGAACCCGGACTCGCACAAGGGACTCTGAGAAATTCCTGGTTTAGTTCCAGTCAAACTTTAATGAAATTTTCACATCAATGGGGATTTTGCTGAGACTAATGCAATGAAGAAAGATGATTATAAAGCGCAAAGCAGGCAACTGAACGAAAGCTTGCCAAAACAGTGCGTCACTGCCTGCCAAAACAAAAACGCCATACGAAACTTACAAACGAGCCTTCGGTTAAGGACAAATTGAATTAGATCGGCCTGATACATTGTCTTCAGAACTCTCTCAATTCATTGAATTACAAATTATAGAAGTATATTGAAAAGTAGCATTTTTTTTTAGCTTTAAGACATGAAATAGGCATGAATAAATAGACAAAAAAAGTCTTGTGTTTGCATAAACATTTAATTTCTGTGCTGCTGAATTTGATCTAAAAACAACTTCAGTCTTAACAAAGGCTGCATAATCGCTTTCTGTAAATATTGTCCCCTTTGAAATGTATTTAAATATTGCTTCATATATGCAGAGACAGCCACAGCATTAGAAATTGTAAGTAAATTTCCCTAAAAAGTGTAAACACTATAACAGAAACTACATGGGACTGTGTGCCAGTTAACAACACTGGGGAAGAGTTTGGAAAACATATCACTTTTTTATTCAGATTTTTATAATTCTGCTTGAAACAGGTATTCCACAAATAGTTATTCCCACCCTATAATTTCACTTTTGTGCTGTGTTTATACATCGCTGTGTTTTCAAGAACAATGATAATATTTCTATTCCATTCTATGCAGTGGATGCCATTCTTGCAATATATTTTCTCTTTGTGATCAAATCAGACCAAAATAAATTTTAGGCAGTTTAAAAGGAAGTTTGTATGATGAATATCTAAAGTTCAACTGGACCTAAAAAGACTAGACAAGCAGTCGTGTACTGTATGGTGGTAGTAGCATCACGTTGAACATAAAATCAGATTAAGTGGGCATCTTTTAAAATTCCTCTCTGGAATCCTTGCTCCAGTTTTTAGTCAAAAAAAATCTATAATACTGATATAAAAATGATAGCTTTCAAAAACTTGCAACAGCACAATCATTCTTCAGACAACTTTAAGGGTATATTTAAAGCTTTTTTTGTCATTCTTTGATAGCCCCTGGCCACTGTCTACTTCTGAAAAGAGCATCATAAACTGCTAAACAATCTGCAAACCATCTCCCTGTGTGTTCCATGGAGAACAGAAAGTTTGATAAGACATGAGGGCGAGAAAATGATGAAAGAAATTTTATTTTTGAGTAAACTATTCCTTTATTCCTTTAATATAAGTAATTTAGTGCTTCAGTGCCTT
Source organism: Triplophysa rosa (assembly GCF_024868665.1). Lineage (NCBI taxonomy): Eukaryota > Metazoa > Chordata > Actinopteri > Cypriniformes > Nemacheilidae > Triplophysa > Triplophysa rosa. The sequence continues at coordinate 17,680,159 of NC_079906.1, forward strand.
GAGGGGAAAATATCAGAGAACTAAATTCCAATGAAGGATTTGTAGTTCCGTTAATATATCAAAGACTGGTTAAAGGTCTGAACGCTGTATAGGCTGTATATTCTCTCACTCAGTTAATTTTGTTGAGAATCACTTCAGGAATCACTGACAGCAGAAACGAACGCAAAACGCCTTGAAATATGTCTAGGGGGTGAAATACGAGATTCAAACGCCTTTTTATTCAGGCTTTTTAAACCTAAGGAAAAAAGTGCACAGTCTCATATACTGTGTAATGCACTGATACTTGTTGCCTTCGGAGTTTATCATTGACCTTGTCGCAAATGTAGTTTCTAAAGCTTGCTGGTGGCAAAGAAATCGCTGGAGGTGAGAGAGAAACAGAATCAGACAGATATAACAACACACATATTGTATATCTGGATACAGAATTATAAAGAGTCACAGGCACAGATTATCAAAACAAAAAGAGGGCTTGAAAGAGAGAATACAGTTGTTTAGGTGAAGGGGGAGGGCTGATTTATTTTGTATGTATCTGTAAAGAAGCTTCCATCTGGCACGGCACAAAACCATCAACACTGTAATTAAAATGCAATTACCACCTCTCTGCTCCCTCAGCCACACTGTAATCCCAGAGAAGTCATTCCATCTGTGTCACACATATACACACACGGCCATCATTTTTTCTGCATCCCTCCCCTCTGTACCCGTCTCTTTTAACAAGCTTATGGACTCATGGCTGCATCTATGGATGGGCCTCAGACGCCATAAAACGAACATACACTTCACAATCGCTGCTTAACAAGAGCACATCCACTGGTAGAGCTCTGTCACTCAGCAAGGGGTGAGATGTTATTGCCGCTGTGCCGAGGAGAGAAGCACAACGGCCTGACGTTCCATACAAGCCATCACTTTCCAACTGGATGAAAAGCAGCTCATGCACTGGACAGCATCTGCAGGGTGTGAGCTACAATCCCACTGTGTTAAAACAGAGGATCCATACAGATTCGCCATTTAGTGTTATCATGGAAAGAAGGCTGAGGACAAATTCTCTATAAATCTAGCGGGAGACTAGTGTAGTTTTACACAAAAATAGCCAAAATTATAGAATTTTTTCAATGCAAGCTGATTTTTTTATTTCATTCTTAATAACTTCTAATGTTTTATTTAATTTAACTGAATGTTTTTAGTTAAATCTTTTTTTATCATTTATTTAATTGTCTATAAACAGAGAAAGGAAATTATATACATTAAAAGCTGAGGACATTCTACTTTTTTTGGCTCTTTCTTTACAAATAACGTAATAAGTTTAGATATGCAGACAAACGCTTGGCTGAGTCAAGAATCGCCTTCCCAGCACGTGTAGATTTAATCGAATTTTACCTTCTGCACACCAATTCATTTGTGAAATGTGAAAATGTTATATCTACTAACTTTTGCATTACAAAATGTCAAAGCTGCATTTCCATTTCCTAGCACACAAAAAAAGTTGTTTTCACTGAGTGCCAAATTCACTTCCAGTTTGACTTGGTTCACTCTTAAAAAAGATGTGTTAATTATTACTGTAACATTGTTTGTGTTATGCTATTTAATTGTGTTATTTTAACACATTTTGTGTGAAATAAATGAAAGGGACAATATCAATATGCAAATAACAATATCACCTGCCAGGGGGCCTTTACTTTTTCAGCCTCTGTCCTTGAAAAAGTAAAGTTGATGGGAATCAAGAAGATTTAGTTCCAGGGTGCTGCAGAAACTGAATGAGGTAAAACATTTGCCAGACTCGAGATAAATGTCCAAAGAAAGCTAAAGAGCATCGCAGGTTTGCGTCTGAACTGTATCTGTAGGCTTCAGCGTGTGTGTACTGATCTATTGTTGTATAGAATAGAGGGGAGTATTGAGCTGTCCCTTCTGATATAAAAGCTTAATTACTTCTGACTAAATCTGTAATTAAAATATATCCCAGCAGCAGCCCTACCTGTCTGAAAAAGCGAGCGTGCGAGAGAGAGAGAGTGAGAAATCACTGATAAATCATGAGCACACACAGTCTCTGAGCACGGACGAGGGAATGGGAGAGAGATTAGAAAAAAGAGAACATGAGGGAGAGGATGAGACAAAGAGCAGATAAAGATAGAAAGAACTACTTTCAGCAGGGATGAGGAGTTAGAAGGTCATCTGAGAGAACTTATGAAGTATGGCAGAAGACTATACCCATTCTTTTACTACACAAAACACTCATTTCAAAAAACACTACACACAACACATAAAATACCCATTTTTATCACACCCCCATTTAGCCATGTAAATGAACTCATTATCTTTTAATTAAATTTTAATTAATTCAAATTAATAGGTGTGAATTAAAAACATCATTAGTACACCACTAATCAGGAATCAAATTGTATAATATGTAAATCAGAGATGACATCAGAGCAGATGTGACAAAGGCTATACCCTGCGTGAATCACATACGCAGAAAAAACTGGTCTGAAGAAAAGCCCACACCTAGATGGGATGTGTCTCGCAACACTAGACTTTACTGTGAGAGTAGACAGGAATTTCCAGTGGGCCCTGTGTGGACGAATGGATAGGGAATGAGAAATGGCAGCACACTGAAGCCACTGGGTTTAAGTACAATTGTTGTTGCCGAAAAAGTAAACAGCATTATTGGAAATGGCTTTGCTACCCCGAGTGTCCGCTGGAATGGCTTCTGCCTCACTGCGGACACCAATGAATTTCAGCGGCCTCCTTCCAACCCGTTCCATCAAGGTGATATTCTGTCCCGAACCTGTTTTCCTCCCCTGTCGCGCATATGATTAAGGTTTCAGAATCAACGCTCTGAATCGTCACAGCTGGATCCATTGCTGACGCTATGTGAGAGATGAACATTTTTGTTAGGTGGAAAGTACAGCGAGCGTAGAGAACCCGACAACGTGTTGATCTCACGATAATTTGTGTGTAGGCAACGCCGTACACAGCTGTCATGGTGGCGGGGGCACCGGCACCGCAACGCTCTTAATTATAAGTGGGAAAACTATCAGGTTACACAACTCAGGGAGCCCACGCTGCTAGATGCTCTAATTCCACTCTGTATTCAACACAAACCTGTGGTCTATTCATGAACGACTAAAATCTAGAGCAAGAATTAAAACACTCGAGCAAGAAAGGCAACTGCAGAAAATTCTACAGAAGTTATTTGACCTCAAGCTAAAACTGGACTCTTCAGTTTATTGCGCTGATGAAACACATCACGCGAGAGGCCTTTGAACTGGAGAGTTTGAAAGACGAACAGAAAATTAGTTAAAAATATATATATTTTCCAGACCGACCATCAAATAATGCACACAGATTAAAAGAGTTTTTGATTTCGAGTGGATACCTCATGCATAGAGAAAAGCTTCAATAGGAAAATCCCTCTTGACTTTGGCCAATTTCAAGTGACAATAGCACACTTGAGGCCTGTACTGATTAGCCTGTTGATTACAGTGAACAGGGCGCCGTTTCATTCCATCTCATCCACTGATAGCATAATGACAGGACCCCGAGTACCTCTGGCAGAAACACCTCCACAGTCCTGGAGGGATAACCTCTCTCTCCACAGGCCCATGCTGAGAACCCTGCAGTCAAATGCCATCAGTGGCATTATAACAGCTTGCACCCATCTGCACCAAATGTAAACGTATCACCACCGATAGGCCGAAATATCAACTACAGCAATTAATGAGGCATTTATCTGCAAACATTTGGGCATTTTCAGATTAGCACCATAATTGTACCTGCTGGGGCAGATCAGTCTGAATTTCAGAGTGAACATTTTCTGATGTGAATTTTTCTGATGTGAGTGATGTTTATCTAACTTTGATTTAAATGATTTAAAAAATGTTTGGGGGTAGTTTCAAAAAAGTAAAAAAAGACAAATCCAATTATATTAATGTTATATCTGACCCAACAATGGGTTAAAACAACCCAGCATAGGTTAATTTACAAGTTTACGAAATTTGGGTTTATTCCTCTTTTTTTATACAAAAAAAGAAAGAAAGAAAGAAAGAGTATTTACATATTAAAAATGCAAAAGTGACATTATAAATGTAACTTAGGTAGTACGGTCTAGGTTTTAAAGGGATAGTTCACCCAAAAATAAAAGTCCTGTCATCATTTACTCACCCTCATTTCAAACCTGTATGACTTTCTTTGTTCTGCTAAACACAAAAGACGCTTTTTAGAAGAATTTCAGTAACCAAACAGATCTTATCCCACATTCACTGCAATAGTAGGGAAATAAATACCATGCGAGTCAATGGAGTGTGAGATCTGTGTGGTTACTGACATTCTTCCAAATATCTTCCTTTGTGTTGTGCAGAACAAAGAAATTTATACAGGTTTGGAACAACTTGAGGATGAGAAAATGATGAGAGAATTTTCCTTTTTGGGTAAACTGTGCCTTTAAACATAACCTTAAACAACACAGTTTAACAGTGTAACATTGCTTAAGAAACACACTCTATACTATTCCACAGCCTCCTATAATTTTAACATCTTATATAGGAGTCAAGGTCAAAGGCAAATGACAGCTCGGTCATGCTCACCACAGCTGGTCTAATGAAAAACATCCCCCACAAGTGCATAAAACATACCATATGCTTATTGCACGGAGAAGTGTAATAAATGGGACTTCCATCCTCTGTGGCTCCACCTCGACTGCCGCATAATTCTGACCTGATTAAGTGACTGACAGTAAGAGTGGTGACGACGAGGTGATGGAAATGGATTGAGCCCGGTGCCCGGAGTCACTGATCCATCTCAGGTAGAACTCCAGCCAGCGTTTCCCCTGAATCATCCATCACCTCGAGTGTTCCTCTGTCCCAGATTAAAAGGCCTGTCTGCTACATCCTCGGGCCAGAGCCTTCATCACCTCACGAGCTCGACGGATGGAAGGCACGAGAGGTCTGTTGATCGCAGGCTTGTGGCTTTATAAATGTATAAAATGCATCTATCAAAGCATTACCTTCCTGGCTGGGCTGTTCTGCATGTATTGAGAGAATGAACATGTTTTCCTTCAAATATATTTTCTTATAAAGTATCTAAAGCCATTTTGTTTTAACATCTGTTTCACAGCAAGTTCACGTTTTGCTTATAAGATTGTGTTAGAACTTGTTTTGTTTTCAGGGTGAGTGAGGGAATGCTCTGCATAGTCTAAGCAAAGACTCGGCCTGGCCCATTGATTTGTTTACTAATAGTGAATGGATGCAGCAGACTGGCTCTTGGCTCTCTGGCTGGCCGGCCTATTGAATAATCAATATCATTTTCGTTCTTTTCGGGCTATAAAGACACTGCTGATTCTGATCTGAGGGACACGCAAGGCAGGAGAAAGCTGAACCTTTTAGCAAAATCCCCCAGCTTCTGGGAAGGCGGTCAGCCTGAAAGTGATAGCCACAAAAGATTCTGCTGTTGTTTACAAGGTGAAGTATTGGATAAGACTTAATGCCCTTCAAATGAAAGTTTGTTTCCTTTGAGAGAACCATTGTACAATTTTATGAGAATCAAACGAAAAGGAAAAAAAACATTGTTTTGCTGGAAATCCCAAACATAAGACACAGAATGCAGATGAAAACATCAAGTATTATCATGCGAGTTTTCTTTCCACACTTCTATTGCTCTGTGTACACTGCAAGCAATAAAAGTACATATCAATGTTTCCTGCACTGCACCACTGCTAAATCTAAAGCACCACGGCAAAATAAATTAGTCTGGATTGAGCGTGATGAAATAAACAGACTGGGATCTTAGAAATAATACAAAAACAATAAATAGACAGTGCATCTTTCTATCGCATTACATTTGCTATGGCTGTGGCTGTGGCAGAAACAAACACAGGGTGTGACTAGAGTAGTCTGAATCATAAACAATTGACATTTACGATTCTGTTAATTTAATGAATCTGTTCAAAAGACTAACAAACACATGGGTTAAGTGTGTCATTTCTAAAATACACTATCCCGTAAAGATATACATTCACAGATGTTTTGCTGTAATGGCGTTTCGATAAAAAATGTAACATTTTACAATTATTATGTTTGGGTGGGCGGGGTTTTGTATAATACCTCAAGTTTTATAAGTCAAAGGGTCACCCTCCAGCATCTGCATCATGAACGAATGAGCGCTTTTACATCTGTTCCGGTAAGGAAGAGAAGAGCGTGCGGTGCAGATGGAGTGATAGAGACGTTGATCTAATCGAGTCTGACTACCCACCACCACCCACCGCAACTGTCCATCTGTACAGGACCCCAGCCACAAGCTCACACGCTCCCTCCTGCTCCCTCTCTCCCTTTAAAATTTCCTCTCCAGTCACCCCTGTCTGCGCCACAACATCTGGACAAGTTTCAAGCAGACCGATCCTGATGCCAACCTGCCTAATAGTCTATGGAGTCAATTATAAAAGAGAAAACGTTGGAGCCTAATTGTTAATGGCACCATCTGGATAATGCCACTTTTCTGGGAGAAGACTCCTTACCTGGTCATCAGGGACTTTCCATTCCAACGGCCTCCATAAGCAATGGAGGAGAACCGAAAGAGAAACTGTTTTTCATACCTAATGAAGTTCCCTTTCAACAGTGCTCGTTGTGCACGATATAGTGCGTTTTGTGTGCGTGTGCGTGTGCGTGAACGTGTGTGTGTGTTCATCAGTGGCAAAGTGTTTTTCAATCTTCATTTCCATGTGAAAGCAACTGGGGGCAGTCAACAAATTAAATGCTGCATTCTATCTAATAGCTTATAACAAATGTTCTCCAGAGCGGTGTCTTTTCAAATATTATTTTCTCTCTCTCTCTCTCTCTCTCTCTCTCTCTCTCTCTCTCTCTCTTTTGTCATAAGCTGTAGTTCAAATGTGCCAGTGAATTGTTAAAAAAAGTGTTGTAACTATTAATTATACCAGCTTTCCCCCCCAAAACAATGCAACTATAATGTGTATTTCAGAGTACAGAATTTTACAAAATACGTAGATTTGGTATTATCAGATTCATTTACGGTACACTGTAAAAAGACAACTATAGGATTTTTTTGCACACAGTTCTTTAAAGTAAAATTAAATTAAGTAAATCTCACTAGTCGTTTTAACAGTGTACAACAAGGTACTCGGAGGTACTTAAATGTCCAAAACGAAAACTTGGGCACTGCTATGATATAAAATTCATAAACCCATGAAAATAACATGGTACCTGTACTTTAAGTATCGACAACAACGATTGTACAAAGGCCTCGGGCCAATGCCCAATGCAATTTGTCGAAATCTCAAGAATGATTTGTGGTTTGAAATATTGTATGAAATTGAATCTGATCTGAATTAACAGCAATCAAGGTGTAACAGCTTTATAATTTCCACCTATTTTTTGAAATGAACAAAATTAAAAACAATAGTAAAAATGGCAAAAAAATATTTTTGTGGTGAATACAGTACAAATACATAGTTGAGTAAACACCGAGTTGCTAGACCAGGTCAGCAATTGTTATATTGTGTTCTGTAGACACCTCTTGCTTCAAGGAACAGCAAAACAACTTATTTCCAATGTACAGGTCATGCTTTAACAAATGTGATTGGACAAACAGTGAGTGTTTGTATGTGAATGTGAGTGAAGCTATCTATCCAGACCAGCCACAAACAACAACAGAGTGTGAAGAAAATGACTACAGGCTGAAAACAGGCTAACAGGTGGAGGAGAAAAAGACAATATTCCAGACAGGTAAAGGATCCTGAAAAAAGAAAACGGGGAGATGGGAGGGAAGGATAGGTAGAGGAGGGGGGAGATTGGAAAACACATTTACTTAGCGCTTGGCACACTGCTCACAAATTCAGCCCAGCATGAAGGACAATTTGGAGCTAAGAAAGGCAGTGCTCCCTATGAAGGACAATGGCATGAAAATAAGGGGATGTGTTTGGGTATTTGTATGTGTGTCTGTCTGTCACACCTGTAAATAACAGCACCATTCATGGATGAACTAAAAAAAATTGCCCTCTGGCCCAGAGTCACTGAGAGAGAGTTATGGCCAGATGATATCATTTACTTTTTGTATTGGGGCAGTGCTGTGTTGTCAATTTATTTAACATTTGATGACAATAAAACATACTTAAGAGGTAAGTTTGCCCAAAAATGCAAGTTAGATATTTTGAAAAATGTTGGTAACCGAACAATGCCGGTACCCATGACTTGCATTGGTTTTGTTTCTACACAATAGAAGAGAATCGCCATTGTTGTTACCAATAATCTTCCAAATATCTTATTTTGTTTTCTGCAGAAGAAATAAAGACATACAGGTATGAATTCATAAGAAGGTGAGAAAAGAAGTTTGGCATAATATCCTACTGTCTTCCAATGATTTCTTTTCATAAAGATTTTATCTATCACACTATGCTTTTAAAAATAAAATGAATCATGGTGGGGTCATGACAGTGAACGTGCAAATCTGAACATGCATTGAGCCAGAAGAAAACAATGCTTTATGTTGTGCCCTACCATACGAAAAACAATCTGTACAGTTACAACTGTGACCAGTTCATAAATACACTGGCACGTATGTACGTGTTTTCCATTTGTGCTTGAGCAGAACTCCCCCTTCGCCAAACAAGCCGTCCCATTATAGGAGATCAAACACGAACTAAAACTTATTCCCACTGCAGCAGCGGAGCCTGTATCGAGGCTCACTTGTAAAACGCACGCTCGCATGCGCCGCTCTAATTGAAACAGAAGCGTTGGCTGTGAGCTGTCAGGCATGAGCTGAAACAAATGTGGGTTTGATTTGTTATGGTTTGTAAAGGAAGGGGTTAAAGAGAAAAAGCAGGTGCACTAACGGTCGGCTGACAAATGGCGAGTGGGCTATATGAACCATGAAATGAACAATCAGGCAATAGAAGGCAGCGGGCCTTTCAGCACCATGGTCAGCAACAAAGTGCCTGCAACAGCTCGCTGCCTTAGCGATGGTATTCATGAGGAGAGGGGAGAGAGATAAAGAGAGAGAGAAGGGGGGGTGATAAAGAGAGAATCCCTTAGCAAAGAGATTATGTGGTGTGTTTGGATTTCAAAACCATGATTGGAAGAAAGTATCTCATCATAAAAGTAATCAGAAAGAGTAAACATCATTTTCCAGACTGTCCAATGAGCAAAGAGAACACTTTAGACTCCGCCTTCAATGTCTGGAACCTTTTTGATGCTTTTCTCACTTGTATGAATGTGCTGATATATTTTCAAACTTCATATTTTAGGTTTATTTATATCCATGCTAATGTGGCCTTTAAGTGCAGTGAGAAAAATAAATTTAGAGATATGCAGATGAATGATCAATTAAAATCATATTTACCTGTGGGAAACTAAATTCTCTGAGCTGTAAAGATGGACGGAGCATGTCAACATTACTGTCACTGATTTTGCATTTTAACTTTTCGTCTCATTTTTTTCCCAAACTTATAAAAACATCTAATCTAAGTAAGAGCCTAACATGTTCAACTAAAATGGATACTCTGGCCAAAAAAGAAAATTCCGTCATGAATTACTCACCCTCAATTTGTTGCAAACCTGTATAAATTTATTTGTTCTGTTGAACACAAAGATAATTGGAAAAATGTTAGCAATTGACAGTTCTGGGACATCATTGACCACCATAGTAGGAAAAATTATTTTATCTTTTTTTTGTTATGCTGAACACAAAATGAGATATTTTGACGAATTTAGGAAGCAAACAGTTCTAGGGCACCTTTGACTACCATTTTATTTTTTTCTACTCTGCTAGATGTCCCAGAAATGTCAGTTGCTCACATTTTTCCAAATATCTTTGTGTTCAACAGAACAAAGTAATGTATACAGGTTTGGAACTACTTGGAGGGAACTCTTCATGACAGAACTTTCATTTTTGGGTGGAGGATGCTTTGAAGGCAGTATGATAACACTATCCAATGGCCATGTTAATAAAATCAGTATATAATATACATGATTACTTTTTATTTCGTCTGGCAAAATGAAAATGCTCAATCAAATGTAGTGTGTTGAATAAATCATTGACTCTTTAAAATTTACAGTGTTTTTGTACTGACTGCTAATTATTATGAAAAATCACTAGAGGTTAGTGAGTGATCATACATCCATGCTTTTAAAGTGTTTTCGTGAACATAAGTTAAAGCTTTGGTCCAGTGTAAGGTCCTTAACAGTAAAAAAGCCATTTGAAGAGTAATGAGAGAAGCTGCCCTCACACATGCCCTGTATTTCTGGGCCCTGAACATACAGACACAGGTTAATACAGTTTATATCACCAATAACAACTATTTGTTCAACAACACACAGCCATATAGAAAGGTAAATAAATAAACACCTACACATGCTTGCTCTGTCACATTATCATGATCTGTATTTATGTCTGTGCGTTTAAGAAAATAACTGCCATCTCCTTGGAACAAGGTGACCTGCATTTATTGTACGAAGCCATGAAATTCACTTAGAGGTGTCGTGGCACAGCGAATTAATGGCAATAAGTTACGACGGTCTGACCATTTACTGTATGTTACATCCTACAGTTCTATATTCCATCCTCTTGAAACAAATGTTTTTCTTTGTGTAAACAAGTGTTGCTAGCTGGCTGTCTTTCAATTTTATTTTAAACTCTAAGATACTGTTATGCTCCTATTATGCGAGAACAATATCAGCCAGTGATTTTCTATATTTATCTCAATGCGCTGTAATAACAATGAGTCTCTTGAAAATGAACAAATAAATAAATAAAAATAGTTAACTCATATTCCTTTGAATGAGTACAGCCTTATTTGGGTTATCGTGTACCCTGTTGCTCAAGACTCAGACCTGAAATAGAGGCCAAACCGTACCAGAGCTCATTTCTTTGCCAGATATCCGTCAACTTTCATTTGTGATTCGCCCACCCCGTGTCTCGTGGGCTTTGATCAGGAATGTAGCTGTACTGCTAACCAGCTCTCCGCAACATTCCGAGTCATTGCACAATAAGGCCTTACCTAAAGCATACAGACATGTATAAACTGTACACACAAACAAAAACACCAATATTTACTATAAATAATATTTTTAAAAAATAATTAGATTGTATTCTTTAACAATTTTATCATTGTACTCTTATACGAATGTTTTTGAGTATGATTTTTGAGAATAGTTCACACAAAAATGAAAATTCTTTGATCGTTTATTTACCCTCATGTCATTCCAAACTTGTATCCCTTTCATTCTTCTGCAGAACACAAAATGAGTTATTTTGAGAAACGTCTCAGTGGCTTAGTGTCCATACAATGGAAGTCAATGGAGGCCAGTGTTGTTTGGTTAGTAGCGTTTTAAAAATATCTTCTTGTGTGTTCTGCAGAAGAAAGAAAGTCATACAAGTGTGGAATAACATGAATGTGACAAAATGACGAAAAAATGTACGGTATGGGTGAACTATCCCTGTCATCCCTGCAAACAATCAATAAAAACAACAGCAGGCTACGACAGCACAAGTATTTTAAAAACAGCACAAGAAGGACAGTGATAGTAAAACTTCGCTCAGAAATGGTAAAATGGTGTCATTGTAATGGGGGTGTAATTAAAATCTGTCTCTCATCAAACTGCCGAGCAGATGAAAGTTCTTTGTCTTGCTCTCCTTGAATGTGTGAATACAGAGAGTATGAAATCATTCTTAATTACACATTTGTCACAAGAGAAGCATTCAGTCTCTTCTCGGTGTGTTTTTACGGCACCTTCTCTGCTCGCTGATTAATTCGCCAAAAGCCTCGTCCTGATGCCTCATTACATCACAAAACTTTCCAGCGTCTTTCATGTGCACGTCCATTTCTCTGCTCTACTCATTTGTGTCTCTCTAACTAAAGAAATGTTTATTCAATGTTCAATTCAAGGGTTTCAAATAATGTCAATCTCCAGGGACCATCGGTTTGACAACACGGAAAGCCCATCACGTGATAACATGAGATAACAAATCAGTGATGCTACAGGAGTTCAATAACTAATATTTATGCCGTTTTCATCCATAGCAAATGATTCTCATGTGTTTCATAAAATTCTTCTGTTAACTGATGTCTTCCACAAACTACTCAAAACCTGCAGCATAATGGATGTCATTCAGTGGCTTAATTAATGTAATGTTAATCTTTTATTAAATCAGGGGATGTTCTCTCAATTACTGTCTGACTGTGAGGAATAAATTAATAACTCATTGATATTTAAATGCAAAGCTTTTTTGTGTGAGATTTGGCGTATTACCCAATCCATTGTTTCTAAAATAACATGAAATTAGATTTTGTTGCCCAGCCTGAGATTAAAATTGAGATCGACGATATAAGATACAGCCTCCAAGATACCTGCAATCTCATAAACAACAGACAGGAACAAGCTCGGAACTTGTTTTACGAAACTTGTTTTCTCACTCACGGACCACCCTGGATCGTTCTGGCATTTCCGACTATCCGGGTAAATGTTTACTGATATCAGGGTTTTAATTTTGGGCTGGGATGTGTTATAGGCTGTTAATCAGGGTGCTTCAGGTACGTCTTAACTGTGTTACATCTGGCCGATGAGCCGCCTGGAGCTGCAGCTAGCGCCGCTGATCAAATTCCCCGCTAGTCTCCTGATGAAAACATCATTTGTTTTGCATCCCGGCGCTGAAAAACAGGGCTGGCTGTGTCTCTCTTTGTGAGCTCAGCATACTGCAATTTACACTGAATGGAAATGACAGCCACTGAGCAATGGCATAAGCAATTATGGAATGCCGGGGCCAGGCGGCCGTGTCTGCGTTTGAACCGCGATAATACAATCTGTGCAAACAAAGACGCTGCATATGTTTCTGCTATTAATGACAAGCGAACTCAACCTGCGCTTGACGTAAACGTAGAGTTAATGCGCTTCCCGGGTGAGATTATTATCCGGTCTCATTATTTTATCTTATACCTACCATAAAATCTGCTGTATCATACATTAAATCGCCTACATTTCATGAGTTATGAGTACTTGGAGGTAATGCAGAGGGGACGATCATGATGCGGTTGAGAAGTTTAAGAGGATATTCTGGTTTATTTTCTCTCTGGAGAGAGTGGACCCTCTACATCCAGAAGACAAACACCAGCTGTTTACTCAATGCAAACACTCTTTTGTATACCTGCGAGTATGCAGCTCCAAAGCCACAACCTCTGAGTATACATATGACTACAAGCTCTATCTTACAGCAGCGCTATACTTCACTGCTCAGAAACGATAGATGGTTTCAGCGGCCAAAAAAAAATGTATGTGGCCCAAACTTAACTTAGGCTACTTAACTTAGACATCCGCAAAAGAATCTGTAACTGCTGAGTAGTTTTAATTTAATTTAATACAATTAACATACAATAAAATATTAATATAAAGTTATAATAATATAAATTAAATATAAAATAAATTGTTATTGTAACCAAACACCGACCGGAAGTTCACTTCAGGCCAGGCGCACGCATCAGATGAAAGCGTATATACAAAGATGGAGAGTGACATGTATTCAAAGTTCCTTCAGCTCTCTGTACAGATTAAAGAGAGTTGGTTTCTAAAAAAAAGACTAAATCTGGTCTCAGACTCAAACACTTCTACAGAAAATCGCCAGTGACAATGTAATTTGGCCGGGTAGGCGGGTACTAGACGTAATCTGTACCTGAGAAACCGTCACAGGGGAGCTGTAGAAAGAAAAGCGTTTCCATCTCAGCTCTACTTTTAAGTGAACTTAAATCTAAAAAACTGAACATCATCTAAGAATCAACTTGATATTTGATTTTCCGCAGTACTGCACAAGCTTGTTAAAACGAATGAATAACATGTTTACTTGATGCCTTCACCTGGCGGTTTTCAATGCGGTAAGAAGGTAAATCTCAGAGTCAAAGCTTGAAATACTGACGCCTGCGTGCTTAATTGATAACTTTCCCTAATCATGTGCTTTACAGGATCAGCGTTCAGTAAACAGAGCTTAGTCCCAACACATTCTGTGACACATTTCATCACGCGTGTTACGTGTCACAGTACATGAAATGTGTGGGTTCTATGTGTATGTGTAGGTTTATATCAGTGTGCCTGTGTGCGTGCACTCGGTCATTCGGTTTCTAGTTAAAGCAGCGTTATGAAAGATTCATGGAGTTTGAGGTGGGGCATGACGCAGAAGGCCTTAAAAAGCTGCAGGTAAGAGCCGTATCTCCCCTGGGGCTTGCGGGCAGCGCTGAGCCCTGCCGCCCCAGAACACTGTGGGTACAGCAGCTTTGTCTCACTTCCATCCTGCTTCATTCTGTACCTGCAGCCATGACAGGTAGAGCAGTCATCTTCAACTCACCTGTCTGTTAAATCTTTATATATGAATATACAGTTACATAAATACTATAACCTACTTTATACTTTCCTCATGTTGACCTGGTAGGGAATACACTTACAAGGTTGAAACGATGTACAACCAAACACGTGCCAGTGATGCTCTAACAATGGCGAACAGTAAATTCACAGAGTTTGCAATGAATCATGAGTGAACGTACACATGAGAACATCAATACGGAACAATTAATATTAAGCAATTCTGCAATTTGCTGATTAAAAAGGCTGTTTGCCTTCCAAACATTTCACTGAAGGAGCCAGTGGCACTCTTGTTATTTTGTGTATGCAACATAAGCAAAGTTGTCTAGGAGCAACTGTGTCTAACAACTCAATCCTACCAAGCTGATAAATTCAGCTTCAAACCAAAATAACATGTAACCTATTTATCTTGGATATTACACACAGCATCAATGAATTAACAACTAGCCAGACAAAATGTATGCTAAATGAAGAGCGCACCATCTCCCTCCTTTCCTTCTCACCAGCCGCCCCGTTCGCGACACCGTGCATTGAAAAAAAACATATTGGCTTTACTTAACCACATTAGCCGTGAACACAGATTGACAGCGCCTCTCTGCGCTGCCTCCACATCAAATAATACAGAGCAAATGGCATTCAATACAGCCTCATAACCACGGAATTGGAGATTCAAAAACAATTTGAGAGCAATAAGTGGAAGACACTGAATGGGATGAAAATGCAAATATGGACAGCTCCCCGCCACACGTCTCGGTCTAGGCCTAGGCCTGCCTTTCTTAATATCCACATTCAATGCATTAAAAGTGTCATACCAAGCGTGTTTGCGTTTTATAATTTCTGCCTTTTCATAACCACCCATAACCGTAGAGCTGTTTAGAGTGGCGTTTAATGGATGGCAGTGCCCGGGAGCGATGGCAGCAGGCGCACATGGTCCTGCGTGCCCCGAGCGGTGTCAATGCCGGTGTTTGCACGCGACACTAATTCTGACCTGTAATTTCTATCCGGTCATCTAGCGAGATATCCGATTCATCTAATGCAAATACAACAATGCTAACCGAGGACAGACACAGCAAAGTGTTATTTATTCAGTATTTCTAGATATTTTGTGGCCATTTCAGTCCAGCTTCTGTTGAATTTCAATAAAATCTAACCTCAGGACACATAAAAACTGTGATAAAAATCAAGGTTATCACATAAAAAATTATGTTTATCTTTTCTTAAATACGTGTACAAATATTACTGTTGTATTGCTTAAAAGTGAACTTGAACTTGTTTTCTTTGCAGTATTTGAGGTCTGAGCATACAGAGCATCTTTTCTGTCATTATTTTCATTTTCTGCAAATAAATGCAAATAGAAACAATCTTTTGATTTGAAATTTGGGAGAAACATTGTTAGTCATTCACAGAATTTAACAAATGATCATACCTACAGTAAACACATACCTATAAATAGTAAATTCAGAAAATAATTGACTCTTAATTTCTCCTGCAGCTGTATGTGTGTCACATACAATATGACACCATGCCAAAAAAACTAGTTTACTCGCTACAATTTGTTATCTATATTTATTTTACATCTATTAAGTTTTAAATAAGGATTTACTTTTCATTTGTATTTAATTCAATTTCACAAATGGCATTACAAAAATCACATTCTACGTACCTTGTTAACATTAATAAGATTCATAAAATAATCATATTATATATAGAAATGAAATGATATATATTAATAACAAGCACTGCCCTGATGTTAAGAGGATCCCTGTTTTCCAAAGTTCAGCAGCCCTGCCTGTGTTAAAGTCCAAACACAAACAACTTTTGGAAGCTCCAACGTAGCGATTATTTGCTTTGTCTACAGGGTTTCTTATTGGTAGGCAGAGAATAGAAAGCTGAAGTGAGCAGATAGCAGCTACACACCTTTCTATGAAATCCATCACCGCAGCCCCCCCACCCACCCCCCCCATTGTAAATAAACACAGATATAACATCAAGAGAACAATTTAGAGAGTAATTAACGGCAAAGAACAAACAGTGTGGTTAGAGGGGGGCACGGTGTTGATTGAATTAAGCACACAAACAGAAACAAAAGCCGCAACAAACCATCAGTGTGCCGCTGCTCACCGGCTTATCTTTGTTTAATAAACTGCAGACTCCCTGAATGCTAGTCAGCATAATGAATCTGACTTGGGCAGAGGTTCTAAAGGGCCCCAAAGAGTCTATAGCCTCAGCTTTCACATTCAGCACACTGGGGCCGCAATAGGTTACAACAAAGAGATAGGGAGACGCAGAGCATTGAGAGAGAGAACGAGTGGGAGAAAAACCGAAAGACAGACACAGTCTGTGCAGATGCCTCCTGTTTAAAAACAATGGCCTAATTACAACATTTATAACCCCAGAATTCTGGAATTGAATTTAGCCTCGACTTAAGGAGTATGCTGGCATGAAAAGACTATTTGATTAGAGCAGCAGTTGTTTCATTTTAGGCGCAGCAGATTGCCGAGCATCTCTATCCGGCTGCGCAATCTGTATTCATTACGGCCTGTAAAAGGATGATCCTCGGCCTGCCGTGCGTGCGTTCGTCCAGATGCGCAGCGCTCTGCGTGGCCCCTGCCATTCCCTTACAACGCGTCCCGCTAGCTGCGCCAGGCAAAGCAGCCGCCAAATTCAGCCTTTTAGCCACTCAAAAGGACACCGTAGGCTCCCTCCCCTACCCAGCAGAGGTCTTTATCAAAAAGTCCTGATGCTGAGGCATGAGATGTTTGGGTCTTTTAATGTATATAAATGGGCCACCTGCCCGGCTGGTTGGTGTTTTAGAGGAGTAGACGCTGTGGATGTAATCAGATGCTTTCGTGTTGGCAGGGGGTCCTCACATGGCACACTCTCCGTCCTCCCCGCAGAGGGAGTGTATTGGGCTCCGTATGGAGCGCAGATGCACCAGCCATCCGGATGATCGCCGCGGAGCCGAGGTGCTGCTGGAGCCGCTCTGTGCAGCGTGCTTAGATATCTGTGAAATGAGCTTCCTGTGCAGATCCCCCGGCAGCCCGGCCAAATCACAGTACATTAGCCACATTAGCCGCTTGTATAGCAAGACTGTAAATAGACACGCCATATTGGAAAGAAACACCCTGCTTGTGTGACCACATTAGCAATGGCTTGGATTGATCGCAAAACAAAGCTGGTGCCTAATAGGAATGTTTTTCTGAATGAGTAAAGCATATCTGCCCTAAGAAAATTCGACTTTAATATTCGGTTCTACTTCCTGCCGTTTTAAAACAAAATATTACACATAATAACGAAAAATATACTCAAAACAGACTGACACTCACATTAGTGAGTATTATATTCTTACTATTATTTTCTAAAGATGCTTAGCAAGAAAGTGGTTTGCTATGTTAGCATATACCAAATATGTCTGTGAAGGCTCCAGCAGGAGATTTTCAACCTGCGTGAGAACATAGAGGTCTACGTCTTGCTGGTTGAGCTACTTTACCTAAATTACAGGTGTAATCCTCAAACAACCTCACCAAGGGCTGAACAGGACCCCTGCCACATCCCAGACATCTGTTCTCTTTTTCCACCCCCTCTGGAGAAATCGCTAAGAAACGGTGGGCAGAAGGATGACAAGGAAACGGCTTAAAAGCACTTTCACACAAGCTGGGAGAAAATATCATCCAACTACACAAAGACGCAGAAGAGACAAATGTAAATAGAAATTATGTTTTTTAGTTTGTTGTTTTGCTTTATTGTGGAATTAAGTCTTAAAGACACATGAAACAGTGTTTGCAACACATATAACTGTCATAACGTCGTGTCTTTGAAGTGAAAGCTTGTGTTACATCAACAGTAAAGCTGACATTTAAAGGAGTCATATGACACGGCTAAAACGAATATTATCATTCAAAAACGCTGTATGTTCCACATAAAGTGCTTGTTTATATCTCTTCTTTGCCCCGCCTCTCTGAAACGCGCAGATTTTAACAAAGCTCATTGCTCTGAAAAGCGAGGTATGCTATGATTGGCCAGTTCACCAGTGCGTAGTGATTGGTCGAATACTGCAAGCGTGTGATGGAAATGTAACGCCTCTTACCATATTTGGAACATCAGGTTCCAAAGCAATTGTACTGACAGGTACTAACTTGCGTATACATTTGGGCAGTCCTAGTCAAGTCATACCACGAACTGACGTAGATTTGTGGGGGTGTGGTTACACGAGGCATTTCAAGCAGGTCTGGGTGAGCATTCGCTTTTAGATAGAATGCATCTTTTGTTCCGACACTTTCATTTTTGGAATTTTACGTGTCTAATACGTGCATGGGCAACTTATAACACACCAAAGACACAGAAAAACACGTGTTCGTGCCATATGACCCCTTTAAGAGGTTGTGTAAGTTATGACACTAAAATGAAATCATTCGAGGAATGGGTACTCTTAAGAATCTTAAACACCGATGAATTTAATGCAAAAAGATATAATAATATTATTTGGCCAGATATTTATATAACCCTAGCAAAAAATTCAGCTGTAAAAAAAGGCAGATATGTTATCATTTATTGACCCTTGTGTTGTTCAAAACCTCTATATCTACGGAACACAGAAGATATTTTAAGAATTGTCTTAGTGGTCACAGTGGAAGTTAATGGGGCCAATGCTGTTTGCTCACCAACGTTATCGTTCTTTAAATTACTTTTATGTGTGAAACCCAAAGATGAAAACTCATTAAAGTCATTATTTGCACACCCTCTTGTCATTTCAATCCTGTATGGCTTTCTTTTTTCTTTCTTTCTTCAGAATGTTGATAACCGAACAACGGCGGTAACCATTTACTTCTATTGTACGGACACAAAACCAATGCAAAGCAATGTTACCAACATTCTTTAAATATCTTCTTTTGTGTTCTGCATAAGAAAGACATACAGGTTCAAAATGATACAAGAGTGTGTAAATTTTCATTTTTAGGTTAACTATGCCTTTAAGTACATAAAAAAAAAATATTTTAAAGATGGTACTGCGGATGAGACTATTGCTGGGTTGTATTGTATGACTGTATGACATTATATCTGTAGCAGGGGGGAAACAGACAATTGATACCTTTTTGATTATAACAGGAGCATTTTAATTTTGACATGTCAAGACATGCTACTTCTCCCTAGTGTAAAAAATATAACTGCAAGTTGACTGTGGTTGCCAAGCAACTTTGCAACTTGCTGCATTAATATAGATTTCAACTGATGTATGGTCCCAGGTGTGCATATATCGTTTTAAAACGTGGCTCAGGCTCATACTTAATGCCCCGGTTTCACAGACAAGGCTTAAGGCTAGTCCCAGACTAAAATGAATTTCGAGCTGTCTTAACTAAAAAAACTTGCCCTGACATATCTTAAAAAATGTTAGTGCCATTGTTTTGTTTCAAGATACACATCAGTAATGTTTTTTTCTAAGGCATTTTTATAAAAGTGACATAAATATCAACTAAGGCTTAGTCCTGGCTTAAGCTAAGCCGTGTCTGTGAAACCGGGCCTAAATGTCGTAAATTCTGATTTTACATGTTTACTTTTGTGTGGAGACCACTGGATGTCCTCTAACTCTACACTTCACACAAACAAACATTCACACACAGATACACAAACGGCACCGTCCATGACCACACTGATCTTGCCTGAATCCTCTAGAGACAGAGCTGCAGACATTCACTGCCCCTCCCATCATTCTCCTCAGTCCAGTCTGAAGGACACCAGAAGGGTTAAATGTCCCTGTAAGAACACACAATGTTGCCTGAGCCTGTGTGTGTGTGTGTGTGTGTGTGTGTGTGTGTGTGTGTGTGTGTGTGTGCATGTGTGTGTGCGTGCGTGTGTGCGGTGCGCTGCGTGTGCTGTGTGTGTGTGTGTGTGCTGTGTGTGTGTGTGTGTGTGTGTGTGTGTGTGTTTAAGCTCTCGAGTGAGCAGAGGAAGTGTTGCATTGTGTGTGTGTGTGTGTGTGTGTGTGTGTGTGTGTGCGTGTGTGTGTGTGTGTGCGTGTGTGCGTGCGTGTGCGTGTGTTAGAGTCCATTATGCAGGTTTACAGAGTCAGAGGCTGGGCTGAGCCAAAGAGCTGATATTACACAGCACAACCTCCAGCAGCCTTCCCAGAACACACGGCCAAGATCACTTAGCACACGCCCATTCCCACAAATCTCTCTTACACACACACACACACACACACACATGCACACACAGGCTGAGACCATCACATTCACACACTCACATAGACAACCATATAGCCACACATTTACTAAGATGGACACACACACACACACACGTTAATGCTAGCGTTAATACAAACACACACACAAAAATGCTATTTATGATACAAGCATATACCTGCTCCACCAATTCCCCACCACTCCAACAGAAAAATCAATATACATCTCATCCATTACAGCACTCACGGATGGGTCAAGATCTCTCCTCCCATCTACCTCTCTCTCTTTTCTCTGCTTCATCTGTTCCTTTCTTTGTGCAGATACAAGACGTCAAAATGTTTATACTTCACCGCCGTCACTCTGATGAGCTAATAGCAGTATTTGACTCTCGTACTGAGCGCATGGGGAAGAAACACACTTAAATGACATTAATTAGGAACATCATAAAATGAATCTCAAAGTACTTCTGTCTACGTTCAGAAATATGGAGAGGAGAGGAGAGGAGAGGAGAGGAGAGGAGAGGAGAGGAGGAAGGAAGGAAGGAAGGAAGGAAGGAAAGAAAGAAAGAAAGAAAGAAAGAAAGAAAGAAAGAAAGAAAGAAAGAAAGAAAGAAAGAAAGAAAGAAAGAAAGAAAGAAAGAAAGAAAGAAAGAAAAGAAAGAAAGAAAGAAAGAAAGAAAGAAAGAAAGAAAGAAAGAAAGAAAGAAAGAAAGAAAGAAAGAAAGGAAAGTACAAAGTACAAAGTACAGTACAAATTAAATTAAACTAAACAAAAAAAAACATGCAATATTCCATTGTGACTCAGATATTGATAAGGCCCACAGCAAAACGACTGTAATTTAAAAAGCTTCAAGATATAAAACATAATAGATATACAGAGAGATGCCATTGACAAAAAGGAATAAGAATAGATTTACAGCAGCCTAAGAACATTCCAGATATATTGTCAAGCTTGAGCTTTAAAATGTTAGCAAAAGTGAAACTATAAAATCACTCTCCTTTCTCCAATATACTTTTTGGATGAGAATTAAAGCAATGACTTCATAACGGCAGCACGCGATTACAGTGATCAATTTTAATAGCGGTTACAAACACCGCCCACTGCAAAATAATTAACCCGCATCATTCCCCCAGCTTCATGAGAGGGAGGGATTCCAGGTTCTGAGGTACCAGAACTAAAACACATCTATCCATCATAAAAACGCCATAGTCCATTTCCACAAATCCGCTAAGCTGATATGAAATGATGAGAAAACCAAATCTGTTGCACCAGCTCACATTTACTTCAATATGATCATCTCAGCTTCAGTATCAAGGACTTCAACTGCTTCCCGTTTCCCCACTCTTGCAAAAGAGTTTGCGGTTGTGCGCAAAACAAAACATGCATCTCTCCTCGCGCCCAACCTTATGGGCTTTCCATTTCAGTCCACTTAAATTTCAACTATTCAGTTATTATTTTGCTTATTTGTGTTCTTTTTCGCCTAAAAATGCGCTGGCCAATCACATCACAAGGAGTTTTCGTCTGTGTTTTCCACACATGCACACCAACCATCCCCACCAAACAAACTCCATTTTGCTAAAACCCCTGCCCCCACCTCCTCCCACTGAAGTAGATTAAATTCACACTAGTCCTCATTTTAAACGGAAATTGGATTGATAGAGGAAAGATTACGGCGAGAGAGGGCAAGGTGGTGACAGCGGGAGAGAGAAATGGGTAGCGTCGGCGTCAACAAAGCACCTCAAAAGCTAATAGTGTAAATGTTTCCTTTTGCCACCTGTAGTGTGTTTGCTGTGTGTTTTCTTCCCCTCCCTGATCCTTTTTTTTGCCACAGCAGCAAATATCCTGTTGGCGCAGAGTGATATCTGGCCCTAAAATCGATCAGACTCCCAGGCTAGGGCTTCCATTCAACTCTTGCCCATAAAATTTGATTAGCGCTGACTGTAGCACTGGAGGGAGATGAGCTGATAGAGCCAGGCTACAGACAGCAGCCTCACACAATTTTATCTACTCGCTCTCTCGCCGTCACACATTATATTTTGTCTCGCTTTATATATCTTTGTAAAGCACTTCCTATTAATAACAGCTCGTCTCTCTCTCTCGCTGTCTCACTATCTTGCTTGTCCCCACGCTATGTGCGATCCTTGTGTAGAGGTATCCAAGATCGATAAGATACCCACTGCATGTTTATTTTGTCCCTCCCATCTTAGTGTAAACGGTCCTTCACCTATTAAACAAAAATGACAGCTCTGATGAGCATTTACAAAACTGAACAACTGCAGCCCAGCCCAGCCAGCTGGACCTTCCAGCAGACACGCCCTTTATACCCACATATCACTGTGGCATGTGACCATTCCTCTCAACCAATGACATTATCCTGAGCTTACGAGTGGATAGTGTCTGTCTGCTGGGCTGTGACAAGAGAACAGCAAAAAAAAGAAAAAAAAAGATCAAGACGGGCTTGGAGCTAAACAACAAAGTTTGTCATTTTGACTTGTGTGCACTGCAGGGTTGTGTGTTTCTGGGGAGGGACACCTCAATTTATTGTTTATTTAGATCCAAACTATATGCTGATATGTCAGAAGACGTAAAAAAGGGAAAAACTTTTTTAACAGTAACTAAATCATAAAATTCGGCTGCATAATCCATATGCAAGATTGTGAATTGCACTGTGCATTGTTACACACGTTTTCTGCCGGCTGTCATCATTCTTTTCATGACACTCTAAAACAACGCAAACAACACGTGCCAATAAACTGCTATCAGCAGACGCAATTCAATCTTTGTGAAATCCCCCCATCGCGTATTAAGCCATCTGTGCCTAACTTGTGCACCTAGAAGTCTCTATAAATTGATTACAGGCATGAACTGGCACTTAAGCGTCACGCTTCCGCAGAAAGTAATTTACATTCATGTAAGCCTGCGTGATTTAAGATTCATTTGCGATATCGATTCTTCCAGGAGCCCGAGATGTCATTTAAAGCATCCGTCATCCTATCTACTGAGAATTTACATCAGCATTAGCAATGAATTTATTGGGCTGCTAATTGTCTGCTGTTGGGGCGGTGAGGAGTCTGAGTGGGTGACACTTTTGGAACTTTTGGAAAATCATCGATGTAATAATGACAGGTGGACGTCACTTTCAATACTGCATGACATTTAAACTTTTCAGGCAGCTTCACCCAGTCACTTGCATCATATTTGTTTGTTGGAAAAAGTCAAAAAATATTTTCAAAGAGCAATGAAGTACTCAAATCATACTACCCAAATTAAATTATTAATTGCATAGCGGCTATTCATGGGGGTCTGATAAGATATCTCTGAGGAGGAAGTGTGAGGTCTCTGCACAGGTGTGGTGGACTCACCTGGGTCTCTCGAACATTTTCCACTGTGAAGTTAAACCACACCCTGAAGCGTGGGTTACACGTGTCAGGCCTAATGAAGAGATCAAACTCGAATTCACTGATGTAGTCAACACGGCCCAAGTTACCTAAAGAAAGAAAGAGAGATACATTTTTAGGTAGCCTACATTTCAATTCTCTACTTTCTCGACCAGCTCCTTAAATGTGCATAAAGAAAAAAAATTGCAATATTTGAAAATATGTTGATTTTTAGCTTTACCCTGCAGACCAGCCCGGACAGATGAGACACTAAGACAGATTTCCAAGACGAATAATCAACTGGACTATAATTCTGTAGGGATCCAAGTGCTGTGTGTGTGATGTGCTGTACATAGTATTTCATTTATGTAAAGTAAAATACTGTGTGGCAGTCTAACCTTTTCTTTTCCTCATTTTGACACACACACACATGCACACAGTCTTGCTGGGTGGGATGGAGGAAGTCAGGCGCTTGGCAGTCGGTCAGGTGACGACTAGACAGCTTTGGTAGCAGATCGCAGAATAACAAGCCTCAACATGGCTGCCGCAAACAAATAAATAATAACAAACCAGAAAAGATGCTTTGTTGTTAACGTATTATTTTGCAGGCCCCACACAAATGTCAAACAGCCGGTTAGAAAGTAATACACTTCAAGCAGACTAATGGGAACAAAGGGAATGTTCTGAATCCTTCATAATTAT
The DNA here is from genome assembly GCF_024868665.1 of Triplophysa rosa. Taxonomy (NCBI): domain Eukaryota; kingdom Metazoa; phylum Chordata; class Actinopteri; order Cypriniformes; family Nemacheilidae; genus Triplophysa; species Triplophysa rosa. Next base: position 17,704,762 of record NC_079906.1, read on the forward strand.
GTCAGGGACAACACAAGGAAAAAAGGGTTCAGTCAACAGCTGCATGTTGAGACCTTTTAACACCTATGCTTTCTTTGCTATTGTAAAATCACTCTTTGAAACTAAAGATTGTGGTGAGTAATTACCACAACAATAAAGTTAATGAAGTAGCGTGGCATAGCAGTTAAAGTTTCAGGGATGGTAACTGAGGCCACGTTTACACGATGAAATACGGAAAAGTTTTTCCTTTGCGTTTTTGAAAAGTTTCACGTACACATGACAGCGTTATCAAACTGTCTGCATTTACACGGATCCAGGAAAGCAGATAAAACCGCTGTAGTATGCACGCCAGGCCAGTGGATGGCGATGTTGTTGTGTATAGAAACCGGGCGTGCCTTTGCGCATACACATGCACAGTAGTCTGGCGTAAATAGTAAATAGTGTGTCTCCGCTGGTCTCATTGGTGCAGCAAATCCACATTTTGCTGGGGAAACGTTAATACATAGTCGAGCAGCGAGAGCTCGCAGTACGGGAAGCCGCCATATGGTTTTTTCTATACTCGCGCGTAATACGCATGCGCGAGACGTCATCATTTTCAGAAAGTTCCATCTTGCAGTTTACATGGAAAGGAAAACTGCAGCGTTTTCAAAAGTTTACGTTTTCAGTCCCCTAAAACGCCGTTTCCGTGTAAACGGACAGCCAAAAGGCATAAATGTTTTTGCGGTTTCACTTGAAAACGGTCTCGTGTAAACGGCCTCTGAAACATTGTTGGTTTGCACCCTGCAATCCATTAGCTTTTACTAATGCTTACCATTGTACTTTTAAAGTGATAGTTCACCCAAACATGAAAATTCTGTTCCAATTTACTCAACCTTTTGTCATTTCAAATCTGTATGACTTTCTTTCTTCCGCAGAACACAAAAGATATTTTGAAGAAAGTTGGTAACCGAACAGCGCCAGCACCCATTCACTTCCATTGTATGGACACGAAACCAAATGCAAGTGAATGGGTGCCGTCACTGTTTGGTTACCAACATTCTTCAAAATATCTTCTATTATGTTCTGCGGAAGAAAGAAAGTCATACAGGTTTGAAATGACAAGAGGGTGAGTAAATCATGGCAGAATTTTCATTTTTGGGTGAACTGTCACTTTAAGCAAAAACATGAAATATCTTAAAGTGACAGTCAAAAATGAAAATTCTGTCATCATTTACTCACCCTCAGGTTGTTCCAAACCTGTATAAATTAATGTTTCTGCTGAAAAAAAACATTTTTTCAGCTGAACACAAAGGAAGATATTTGGAAGAACGTAGGTAACCAAACAGATCTCATCCTCTTTTACTGCCATAGTAGGGAATAAATACTATATGAGTCAATGGGGGGTGAGATCTGTTTGGTTCCTGACATTATTCCAAATATCTTCCTTTGTGTTTAGCAGAAGAAGAAAAAATGTATATAGGTTTGGAACAATCTGAGGGTAAGTAAATGATGACGGAATTTTCATTTTTTGAGTGAAATCCCTTTAACACATGCAGTTTACATCTCTACCCGTGTGCCATGCATATTTGTGGTCCATCGTTTATATATCAACAAAAACGTTTTTCTTATCAGAAAACTAGCATACAGATGGTCTTAAAACTAAAAGTCAAACTTTTTATTTCATGGGATCTTTACTCTCAGCCTCTCCAGAGGTTTTTTCACTGTAAGTGTCCTATAGGTCACGTCTGATGGATAACTACTTACTAAATTTGTGAAATGCTGCACTGTATGGGACCTATGGGAACAAGAGTTCATTTATAAAGCTGGATCAACAGGAACGGGGGTGGGGGGAAATGCATCTGGCCCTGCTCATGCGGTCTGCGTTAAGGGAAAAAAGTGTGGAAGTCACCGCCTGGTGGAAGCCAGCTCAGAGCTAATTACTGACAGATGGAGTGACCACCATTCCGTCACACCAGAGCCCAGCAGAGCTTCATCCTTCTGCCAGAACACAGCCCCATCTCCACCAGACACGCATTCCCAACATTCCTAAACTCCTCGCAAACTCACTTTGCCCGTCAACAATCCAGCGGGTTTGGCCTCTCTCAGGCTGAAACGGTAAAGTGTAAAGTTCATCCTGAAGTTTTAACTTCCTGAAGTTCGATTTAGCTCAATAACAATTTTCTTGGAACAGGCAGCAGAAAAGAGATTCTAAATAAAACATTATGAAAACCTGTCACTTTTTTCTGAAACATAGAAGTTTATGTAAATTAATTTATATACAGTACTTCTATCCATTTTCTGAATAGCTGCCCAATGGTTCTAATGGACGCTGGCTCTTTCTTCCAGTGTGTTGGGTACAGATTGATAATGCTCTCCAGATGAAATGGATATTGGCACTTTAGCTGATTAAAGTCACTTTCGTTTAAACACAAATCTCCAGTAGAAGGAATCTGACTATGACAGCAGTAGAGTACTCTTGACAGAAAGGCATTTTTTTATAGATTATCAGACAACTATTGCAAAGGTCAATGAGTGCCCTTTATAAACATATCCAAATGAAATGGAAAGGTCCATGTGTAACTCAAACATGACATGTAGCTGAGAGAAATTGAATTAAATTTCATGTGTGGATCAATAGATGTGTTTTGCAATGTTTTCTGAATGTGTGTCTTCTCATGCAAGGGCTGGGGATTGATAGCGACATTTTAGCTTCTGTATGATACCAGCCTTTGTTATCAACAGCAAATCGACTGCAACTACTAAACAGCCTCGGGGAACTGATAAAAGAAACTACGCCAGCCAATATGTTCAATATTTCAATAATTAAAAATATTGAACTAATACTTTACAGCACAAGCATACCAAACAACCCTAGGGCGCATCCCTCTTAAAAGGAGGCATATAGATGAACTTAATCTGCTTTTAAATCCAAAACCTCCAGGGCAGCCAAGAACAAGATTTATTGCCATTTCTTATTCTCCTTCATATCTAAACGTGAATGACAGTTGTGAGATCCCACAAGCAGTGATAGGGCCCACACTGCAGCTCTCAGTGGCTGAAAAGAGCCAAGTCAAACGCACTTTACCAAGAATAACATCTGTTTTACAGCACTAACATGTATTTTTTATACATCAGTCAACCATACAGAGAAACAGAGAAAGGATCAGAAGCTAAGCCAGTCAGTGGATGAGAAAGAGGGAGGGAGAGTGAAAGAGAGCGAATGGAAGATTGGTGGTTGCACCTGCTCCAGACAGATGTGCACGCTAATTCATCATTCATCCATTCCAGCACATTAACCGTTTACGCCACTTTTAGCATCAAATATTGGCCATCGACGTGCAGTAACAGTGATCCAGTGATTTGGTCATAATTGTGAGAGTTTAATTGGATGAGATAAGATATCTCAAGGTTTTCATGTAATTATAATACTAGCTACAATTAGCATATGAAAAAGGTTGCCTAAACTTTGTAAAATTACAATATTTTCATGTGTATATTATATGCTTAATTTCAATAACTTTGTGATAATGATCTCCTCATAAATGCAGTAGTGGACTTGTGAACAGTCCTAAGTAAAAAAGGATACGATTAGGGTATATAACAATTAGGCTATTATAATATTATTTTAAAAGCAAAAAAAGAAAGCAGAAAGAAGGTTTAAAGGTCTAGTGTATCAAATTTAGCGTCATCTAGTGGTAAGGTTGCAAATTGCAACCAACGGCTCACTCCACCCCTCCCTTTCTAACGACTACGGTGGCTGACACAGGGCTAAGATGTTGTCACGCTTTCGCTTCTTTGCCGAAGGAGATAATGTATTTACGAAATGCACTCTGTAGAGCAGTTTGTCCTTTTAGGGCTACTGTAGAAACAACATGGCGAATTCCATGCAAGGGGACCCGAAGTGTATGTAGATAGAAATAGCTCGTTCTGAGGTAATAAAAACATTACGCTTCATTATGTAAGGTCTACACCTCTGAAGACATAGTTCTGAATATTACATTGCATTTCAATAGATCCTCCAAAAAGTTACACACAGCAGACAGCACCTTTACGTTTAACTTTAAACAAAGACATTGCTTTTGGAAACGCCACAATGTCTATCAAACCGCATTATGAATATATCTTTTTTTTTAAGTACAGTTATTTAGTTGTTTAGTACAGCTGTACCTCTCCTGAAGTTTAACTGGTTATGTCTGTACAGACACAAAACAGCACGCAGGTATTTCAGCACCAATGACAGCTCCTCAGAAAGTCGAAAGAAGTTGCTGTCCGTGGTTCTGACAGACCACTGCGGTTCTTTTCCTAACATGAGCTCAGTTCAAAACGCTTGGCTGGGTACTATGACTTACAAACTCCCAATCATTATTTTCCTCAATAAAGACTGCCCCTTTGATACCTGCTTGTGCAGAATTTCAATATCAATATAAGCGTACACGAATATGCTGAATTAGCAGCAACTGATTGATTAATTTCCTTCAATCTACTGCTGTTATGTAACATCCGCAGCCTTACGTTTGTGAAAAACACTCTTCAGGGCTTCAGGGCAACAAGTCTGAGCTCAGCTTGATAGGAGATGTTAATAATTTTAATTTTATGGTGCCTGACTCCAGAGTCACTCCATGATGAGCTGTAATCTACAACGCTTCGGCCCGCCCTAAACAAGCATAAGTACTAAAGCGAGAGGAGAGGTCCGGCCATCACAGCGTGGAGAACGAACACCATTTTGGACGACAGTACACTGACAACACAGATAATTCAATGTATAACCAGGGGAAGAAAAATCAATGACTGTATTTTAAGTTGTGTTCCTTGTAGTGTATGTGTGTGCTGGAGGAAGACAGCGTGTAGAAAAGAGCAAGCGAGTGAGAGAGAGCAGAAAAGAGAGAGTACATTTTTCAAATCTGGCGTGAGAATTTCATCTACATACACTGTCATTAGAGACATCTTTGTTTCTACAAGGCAGCGCTTACGATTTAACAAATTGGGATTTTGGCAAATAACGCAACATGCTCAGCTCAGTAGAGGACTGTATGGAGTTCAATGGGAATACAGACAGTGTTGTTTTTGTAGCCTGTTTGCTCTCACAAGAGGAGAGACATTTTCTCATTTATAGGGAGTTAATTCCCACTGTTATCAGCAAACTGAAATAAACATTCCATATAGAGAAAAGAGTGGGAGGTTGAATCATCTTATCTAGTGGCTTGTGCTTGCTTGCGTGTGTGTCTCATGTGGTTAACCTTGTTATAGATGTAGAAGAGAAAAGCAAATGGAGAATACGTATTAATGTAATGTGTTTGCTGTCTGGAGAAGCATGTGGGTGTTCTCCACTCATCTCGCACTGTTCCTTCCTTCCAGCTGTTCAATTCAGACACTTATTTCTAAAACATACACGTGGCCTACAATTGTCTCTCATATGATTTGACTTTCTATATTCTCTAGTTTGCAAGACTATATTAACATTGGAACAAAATCTAGAAACTTTGCACCAATACATGCCCTCCGAAAAAGTCTGGGATGTTTTAACCCATGGTTGGATAAAATACGAACCAAAATACGGTTGGATAAAACCCAACCGTTGGTTTAAAATAACCTAGAAAATGTCCATATTTGATCCATGGGCTGAAACCACCCATTATTTTGGATTCAAATAACCAGCATAACTTTATTCAAACCCAACGGTTGGGTTTGTCCATATTTTACCCAACCATGGGTTGAAACAATCCAGCAATTTTAAAGGCGCAGTTCTTAATTAACAGCGGCCACTAGCGTTGTATTATAGATTTGCCACGAATCGCTCAGTCCAAACACGACGGTGACCTCCGTTAATATTATAAAGACTTTCCAGCAGAGATGCGTTAAGACCCGCGGTACTGAGGCTTTTAGCAGAGATACTCATAGATATCTATGGAGATACTTTCCAGCAGAGAGACGTTGGAGAGAAAGATCGTCTTAAAATCACCCCCGAGGAGGTTGCTTTGATTCGGATCAGTATGTGAGTAACATATTAACATACCAAGAAATGTTGTTGTGTAATGTTAGCTGTGTGACGGAGAAGTTTTGAGCGTCATTGTTTATCTGGAACCACTTTAATATTGTACTCGTCCAGATACTGGAGAGAGAGAGAGCGAGAGCGCGCTGTAGCTGAATCTGGAGAGCGAGCGAGAGCGCGTTTTACTCTTTTACTCAATGATAAATAAACTTTCAGTTAATCCGCGGGTCACATGCGTTCCGCACCGGAGAGCACGATCCGTACCACGATACCACAGCGGAGAGGAAGAGAAAACGCGCGTTGTAGAGTTGTTTGTCCGTTTAGGGCTGCTGTACAAAACATGGCGGCGAATTCAATGTACTGTATGTAGGCCCGCTCTGTATGTAGATATAAACAGCTTATTCTAAGGTATTACAAACTTAATGGTTCATTACGTAAGGTCTTTATACACCTCTGAAGAAATAGTTTTCTATATTATATTGTATTTCTGTCAATAGATCCTCCTAAAAATGCCGTATTGTTCCTTTAACAGAGTGTAATAAAATTACTTGTTTCCAGGACAACATGCAAGAACATTTGGGTCCAACAGAGAGAAAAAACTGATACTGGAGGGCTATATCTTGTACATCAAACGTAGTATACAGCAATACGCAAAAAGGAAAGTGGACATCTTAAAAAATATATTGCTTCGATGTTAGGAATACAGTGATTTTTTAATGAGCAATGAGTCCTATAACATGTCATGCCATGATCCAACCATCATGAGACAAAACTTAGACAAACCACCATGTGGTGAGATGTGAGAGACTGAAAAGTTTTAGAGAAAGATGATCAAGACAATATGTATGTTGTAAAATCAGTAAAATGTTTATTTTGTTTGTTTTTAAATGGAAGTTTGTAAAAATTATTATCATGAATCAAATGTTCTGAATGGCTGCAATTTTGTTTCATGCAGCATTTGCTTTAATTGAAGGCAAAAATATGTTTCGACAACATGCCACATTTATCCCTGTTAGCTAAAATGCATTTATTTACATTGTTCAACACCTCATCGTAACAAGGCCGGTTAAGATGAAGTGTTAAATAATGTTAACAAATGCATTTCAGCTACAGTATACAAGAATACATAACAGCGAAAATCACACCTATTTGAACAGCTCTGAACAGAAAAGGCTACATTTCTCTTGCCTCAAATATGCTCTGTTTGGCTATGATGGTGTTGTTGTTGTTTTACACGAATTTCCTTTCAGTAAGGAGAAGAAAATTTCTTTGACGCCAGAAACACACCTATGGTTGGTAATACGGGTGAGGCTGTGTTATGCATATTACACGATTAGAAAACAATATAGATAAACACACCAGTTTGCTAACACACAACCATTATCTATTGACCAGCAGTACTGATAAATGACGTGACGTGGTGCATCTAGAGCATTCCAGGCACTGATAACAACACTGGACAGAGACATCTTTCAGCCTTTGTTTTTTTCTTCTGTAACAAACTGCATTGGAAATTAGAAGCGACTCCAGAGACTGGCCACCTCTTAAATGTGTTTTTGCCATGTGCTCCTTTTCATTATTGGAAAACACATCAGCCTCTCCCACGGGTGAGAATACCTGGATACAGACAACTGATAAAGCTGGAATTGATTCAAACCCCAGGAACGGTTCTGGTATCTGCCTCGAGACCTCCAGCCAAACTCTGCTCATGCAGTTTTTCCTCCTCTCTGTCTAAAGGCAAGGTGTCACCGAGGCAACATCAATCTCTCTCTCTGTCCCTCTTTTTATCTCTATCTCTCTTAAACTTTTTTTTCATGTTTTTATCGTTATATCTGGACAAGAATAGAGCCACGACCTCTAACTCTCAGCACGTCTGCAGCAGGTGTCAAAGCTGTGAAAACCTTCCCACTAGCATTTATCACAACACTAGCTGCGTTTCCATCCCCATTTCTGGAGTCCCATGAGAAGGGACGTGGCGTGCACGAGCGTGGGTTTAAGCTATGCATGCACTAGATGCTAATTAATGACATCAATTACGGAATGTCACCCAAATCACTAGGCTAGTCATTAAAATGTGACTAAATAGTAAAATAACCGTGTGCGTTAGCATTTGATCAAAAATGGGGTAGGGAATAAATGCAAGAGTAGTAATTGCTTGACATCTATCTTTTTGTAGGGGTACGCAGAATGTACGGCACGTGGCACGGTTTGCAGCCCGCATGCCTGGCAACAGTGATAAAGGGCCAATGAATCTGAGAAGGTTCAAATTTTCTCGCTGCCCTTGTATCGGTATTTCTCGAAGAAAAAGAGCCCAAAGCAAGTGTGTTCATTTCATAACAGTCGGTAGGTCACAGGGAGGCATTCACTGTGAAATGTACTAAATTGTACCATCGATCTCAGCCATGAAACACACTGGTGGTTGTGCAGCCCCAGACTGCTGGAAGCACTCTCTCTCTTAAAAGAGCCGCTCACGGCCGTCAGCAGCGGTCTTCCCTCGTCATCTCATTCTGGGGTTAACATTGTTACCCCTTCAAATCCACATTTAGATTATGTACTGCTTTGTTCTGGTTCCCTTTCATTTCGTTTCTTATCATTTCGGTAGCTGTACGGACTGAATCCTTAGTGGGTAAATAGCATTCACTTCAAATTTCATGCTATCGCTTTACGAGTTAATTATACGGAGCCCTACAAAGGACAAAAGAGGCTTTGCCAGCAGGACAACAGTCCAGGTCTTTTTTTTGTAGGCTGTTTTTAAGCTTTGTCTCTCTGTTTTCATCTCTCCCTAACACACTCCCTTTCTCTCTGTCGTTATCTCTTCCTCTAGTTCCTGCACTATATCCCTGGCACAGCAATAAGAATAATCTGTCCTGCGGAGAGTTGTGAGATAAAGACAGAAGGAGCTGAAGGGTCCTTGGTGAGCCTGTGGCGAAGAGAAGGTCAACAGTTCTGCTACGAGGGGTCTGTTATCAGGGTGGTAGCATCCTATTTGGGGAGAAGGCAGCCCTGTTTATTTACAGTTATTGTTCACTGTTGGTGTGCGCTGAAGTGCCTGAGGCTGATTGGTGTGTGATGGGAGGTGGGCACCAAAGGAAGAGCGAGAAACAGGGGAGCACAGAAATCAACTGCAACTCCAATAGGTCACCTATACGAGCAGGGGTGGTCTTCGTTATGAAAGACCTGAAATGTCAAAAGCAAACAAAAATCTAGATGAAATGCTGGCGTTGATCAATCTTCTTAAAGTGCAATATAACCTACAGGCTCAAGAGTGCTTTCACATTTACGAGTTAAAGGATAGTTCAACCAAAATGAACTTCTGTCATCATTTACTCACCCTCTTGTCATTTCAAATCTGTATGACTTTCTTCTGCAAAACACAAAAGAAGATATTTCGAAGAATGTTGATAACCACACAACGCCGGTGACCTTTGACTTGCATTAGTTTTGTGTCCATAAAATGTGAATGGGTGCCGCCATTGTTCAGAATGTTCACTTTTGAGTGAACTATCCTTTTAAACTCAACAAAGAAAATGTAGAAACACTTGCAAAATAAAGCACACGCGCATTCACTTTAACATTCATGTGAATGTCTTCACCTTCTGTTATAAGCAGCCGAACACACACTTCACAGCATCTGCCTGCAAGCCTACAAGTTAGTCCTACTGTGTACATGTTACGTAACCTAGTTAAAATTCACAGGCAAAGCCTATACCTTAGGATTTATAAATTACAGCATGCAGGCATCAAAGATATGTGAAATATATTCCATTAATAACATCAACAAACATTATATAATGCTTAAAAGATCATTAGTTAAAAAATCAAAAAGTTTCGAATGCATTAAAAACAGACGTGCATTTTCATTAAAATTACAAAGTTCCAAGTAGTTCTGTGTCAAGCATTATATAAAGTTGGTTAATGACTAAGACTGAAGTTCTTACAAAGTTAGCTGCTATTTTGCTGCCTGTCTGTAATTCTTTAGCGAGTCTTTTCATTAAAAAAGCCTGCTTCAACTTAGAGTCACAAGTAATCCTATAGAAAAATGTGAGTCTAACACAAAACCTGGTGCAAGAAAGCTTGTCTACTTTCAGTAACCAAGCTCAACCAATAGGCCTAGTTCTGGACTATACCAGTAATTCAGTTTGCAGTAAAAAAAGACTCCTCCAGCAAGAAACAGTCAGTGCTAAGGGCTTAGTAAACAGTGAGTCGATCCCCATACAATAGCAGGCTGTAACTAGTGCACATCTGGTCTGCACTGTTGTGTTGTGCAGCAGTGTGATAAAGACACAGTTGAATCAATAGAGTATAGCCATTGTGGACCAAGATGCCTGCAAAATGCCAGCATGACTTCTTGGCCACCACTAGCTAAAGACACAAAAATCTCTGAACGTACAAAAGCTTTTCAAACCAGGGAATTACATAAAGTGATGCTACTGTCAATGGCCTGATAGACTCACAATGAAATGAAAAGAACTGGGGGTTCAACTGCAAGCTGTTCAGAAATCTTGGCAGAAAATCTGTGCTCTTTCTTGCCTGCCTTTGCACACTCTAGCAAACTACGCCCACTGTGGTGTAATTACTTAAGAGAAATTAAGCAATAGTGCACTATATTGTAAGAGAAAATAAATAAATAAAAAGTAGAAAAGCTCACTGGGGGATAAGCACACTTTTCTACAAGGCTAAAGCTAATACATCTGTATTGTTAATCGTTGATCTAAACACTGACTATGACAAGTTAGATCTCCATTTATTTTTTGAGGAATTCATTTACAATGTCTCTCACTTCAATAGAAAAAAATGAATCGGGAAGGGCTATTTTGGCTGCATGGCAGGTGGCAATGGAATCAGCAGTGGCTGCCAAGAGCAAGGAACCCTCTCGAACCCTCTTCAAAGGACAGATGCAAAGTTTTGGCTCTAATTAAAGGCAAAGTATGCACGCTTAAAATGCTCCCAATCCAAAGACAGTGGGCGGTCTGGAATTGAATTCCTGTTAGACTATGGTGTTTTTAAACCGTCTGAAAGAATTTCTTTACAAAAAATCTTCTCAGACACAATTCTGACAGCCTACAGCAACACATAAAAAGAATATAGATTTTACTATTAATTTTACCATCCATCATGCCAAATTTAGACTGAATAATATTCTGATAAACGGTGTCTCATTTATGGATCGATAATGCTCATTATGGATTAAAACAGAGCGCTATGTTTACAGAGAAACGACAGAGACGAATCACAGACAGGAGACGTATAAAAGTGGTGTTGTTAGCAAAACAGTAAATCTGGATGCACAACAACCACTTGAGATTTTACGTAACGCAGAAGTGTTTGAATACAAGCTCAGCGGAGAGCAACAATCAGAGCTTTTATCTTTGTGGGGGGGTGTGCTGAAATGATGTAGAATAAAAGTCAACAAGTGTGAAAACGTGTCACCTGCCATGCAGCCAAAAGAAGCAGCTTTCGGCTTGCAAAACATTCTTTATATATCCTTGTGTACAAGAATGAGTATTCATTTGTGCAGTGGCAAAACCCTCCGAACGCGCAGGACATGTTCTGGTTTAGACTGTCAGAATTCAAACAGATTGTATTTCTATAAAAATTCCTCTCCGTTCTTGTGCATCAGTGTACAAACATATCCGGCGCATATAAATGTGTGTTATCAAACAGAACCTGACACATCAATGCACTTCATCTCAAAGAAAATGTCTTAAATAAATCAGCAATATAAACAGAGGCGGTATAAAATAAGAAAAAGGAAAAACACAGAGCGGCAAAGCATTACAAATCTCCGGCGTTTTCCCAAACTGCATGTCCTTGCCCAGGATGAGGAATGACACGTCCGCCCAGCGCCTGTGTTTACGGCATCAGGAGAGCTGCTGGGGAAATGGATTACTCCATCATCATGGAGCAGTGTTTTCATGCGGCAATGTATCGCAAGGCAGCTCTGTGTGTAGTCATTTTCACCTGCAAGACATTCTCTATTCCCCACTCACTGCTGCTACGTCGCTACTGAATGCAAGTGTTTTTGATCAAGAGGTTTACCAACAATCAATGGCTCGACAGGGCATAAAATAGGAAAGAAGCGTTTAAACAAACCCGAACTGCGTAAAGTTAAAATTGCTTTACAACACAAAGTGGAACGGAGCCAAAAGTGATGCTGACTCGATCACTTGACCTAGTATATTAAACACACTCGACAGAAGAGTGGCGGCTTAGCTCCGACAGCTCTAGTGCAAGAGCTAAAGAGCTCGTTGACAAAAACACACACATACGGCGTGACCCCGCGCTATCACCCGCCGTTTGTTTAAGTCTCTCCTAATAGGGGTCAGCGTCCGGCTAAAACTGGACAGATTCCATTTGCTTTAAAGAAGAGGCAGTTGTGCTCTGAGTTAACCTCCTGTTAATAACTGCAAAATAGAAAACGCTGAGCCTGTGAGTGTTATGCTAGTCTTCATACCGCCCATTATAATCTGCTGGTGAGAGTATGTGAAGGGTGCTAATTGAAGTATGTGTCACGTTCACAGTAAAACACATGGCAGGGATTAGTTTCTAAACTGAGTAGCTGGAAGTGAGAACGTGTCGTACGGTTTAAGTTGTGGTTCTCGGCGCATCTAATTTGATATCACTGAACCAATAGAACGTTTAGTAACGGCGCATACTTCTTGTTCACTCTTCGGAATTAATCTTGGCATGAAGGACGTAGGTTAGCAATCAAACTACTCCAAGTAGGGAAGAGTACAAAAAGAAAGAATAATAATGCCAGACAATTCAAATACTTCAGAAGCACTGATTAGAAAATCTGTGTATTGCAAACTCTGCCAATATCAAAATGACTGATCTGGATGATATGCTCGAACTACACACACAGGCCACACGGCCACACAACAATAAATGGGTATAAACCGTAAAATTGTCCTATGGTGTGACACATACTATATGGTGTGATATATATACAGTATATACACTCACCTAAAGGATTATTAGGAACACCTGTTCAATTTCTCATTAATGCAATTATCTAATCAACCAATCACATGGCAGTTGCTTCAATGCATTTAGGGGTGTGGTCCTGGTCAAGACAATCTCCTGAACTCCAAACTGAATGTCAGAATGGGAAAGAAAGGTGATTTAAGCAATTTTGAGCGTGGCATGGTTGTTGGTGCCAGACGGGCCGGTCTGAGTATTTCACAATCTGCTCAGTTACTGGGATTTTCACGCACAACCATTTCTAGGGTTTACAAAGAATGGTGTGAAAAGGGAAAAACATCCAGTATGCGGCAGTCCTGTGGGCGAAAATGCCTTGTTGATGCTAGAGGTCAGAGGAGAATGGGCCGACTGATTCAAGCTGATAGAAGAGCAACTTTGACTGAAATAACCACTCGTTACAACCGAGGTATGCAGCAAAGCATTTGTGAAGCCACAACACGCACAACCTTGAGGCAGATGGGCTACAACAGCAGAAGACCCCACCGGGTACCACTCATCTCCACTACAAATAGGAAAAAGAGGCTACAATTTGCACGAGCTCACCAAAATTGGACAGTTGAAGACTGGAAAAATGTTGCCTGGTCTGATGAGTCTCGATTTCTGTTGAGACATTCAAATGGTAGAGTCAGAATTTGGCGTAAACAGAATGAGAACATGGATCCATCATGCCTTGTTACCACTGTGCAGGCTGGTGGTGGTGGTGTAATGGTGTGGGGGATGTTTTCTTGGCACACTTTAGGCCCCTTAGTGCCAATTGGGCATCGTTTAAATGCCACGGCCTACCTGAGCATTGTTTCTGACCATGTCCATCCCTTTATGACCACCATGTACCCATCCTCTAATGGCTACTTCCAGCAGGATAATGCACCATGTCACAAAGCTCGATTCATTTCAAATTGGTTTCTTGAACATGACAATGAGTTCACTGTACTAGAATGGCCCCCACAGTCACCAGATCTCAACCCGATAGAACATCTTTGGGATGTGGTGGAACGGGAGCTTCGTGCCCTGGATGTGCATCCCACAAATCTCCATCAACTGCAAGATGCTATCCTATCAATATGGGCCAACATTTCTAAAGAATGCTTTCAGCACCTTGTTGAATCAATGCCACGTAGAATTAAGGCAGTTCTGAAGGCGAAAGGGGGTTAAACACCGTATTAGTATGGTGTTCCTAATAATCCTTTAGGTGAGTGTATATATATACAGTATATATTCTTTTCTTTTTTGCTGTCACACCATAGGACACATGTACTGTATATTTGTCAACTACCCATATTTAAGGAAACAATAATACATAAGTCTGAGAAAACATCCAAATAAAAGTAGCTCAGTGGTGAGAGCATTGCGCTAACAACGCCAAGGTCGTGGGTTCGATCCCAGGGGATTGAACATACTTAGAAACAAAAAATGTATAGGACAATGCCATGTAAGTCGCTTTGGATAAAAGCGTCTGCCAAATGCATAAATGTAAATATAAATATGACAGCCCCATGCAACTATCTTGACTATCAACAAGCTACAAGAACTGCTATATGAACTAATGTTTCATTCCAGATCTCATCCAGCTACAGCGTTCTGTTCAAACATAACCGAGGCTGATATTGGGAATGTCAGGCAGGATTATAACCCGTTTCATTTGCTTGTGCACTTTTCTGATATATGTTCGCCCGGCTCGTTCCACAGCGCAGATCCCCGTATATAACCGAGTACTATAGGGGTGGGTAAATATTACAGCATGACTGCGAGCGGACCACTGTGCACTTCTGCTCTGAGAGGCAGTCGCTGTGTGAGGACCAATTCAAATTACAGTTCAGCTATGCAGTTCATCTCTGTGCATGAGACTGTGAGGACATAATGTAGACATTGAAGTCAAGTTACAAATTCATCTCACGGGGTGTATGCAATGCGTGTTCTTTCATCTTAAATTAGGTTGGAAGTCCCTGGTCTTACAAGTGCATACAGTACAATTTTATTCCGAAGAATTATTCAAGAGAAGCAAGCAGTCGATAATGACATAAGAAATAGAATAAAGATACAATTTAAGTAGGGTTATCAATGCTTCAAGTTAACATTCAGAAATTATGTATGGTAAATTAAATGACAGACAGTCCAGATATACCACAATGCCAGCAAAAAACTAGAAAAATATATATATTTCAGACCACTTTATAAAATGTGAATTTTACAGCCATTTGGCTTTGTCCACCGAGTGAGTGATATACAAGTAAAGGCCCACAAAAGTAGGATTGCGTTACTGTAAAATTCAAGGGCTAAATCTGTTAGCCTTGTGGTTTAGGAGGGGTAAGAGCGTGAAACCCTGTCCACATATGGTCTCTGAGCACAATGATATCTTCTTCAGGGTCAGAGCTGTATAACACCACAGTCCTGAGTATCAGTTGGAAAAATGAAGGAGATAAAGCTACAAAATTGACAAAGGGCAAGCCAGCTAGTTTCTACAGCGATGTGGAGAAAATATGCTTGATAGAAACAATAAATCAGAAAACAGCTCTAGGTTCTTCTCAGAAAACATCCAAAATCAATTTAATTCAATCCTAAAAAAACACAAAAACGGCTCGGTTAGAGAGAATAGTATAGTACCACACACAGCACAAAATCCTCCACAACAGGACTCGAGCTAAACGCCAAGGCATTAATAAGCAAAACTTTTATCTTCTAAATGCACAAAAAACTTTGAACAATCTTTAAAGCAGGAACACATCTTCAGTAACCTCATATCTTCTTAAGTACTTTTCATCCTTTCAGTAAGCCCCGCTGTTTTCTGCAGCCACTTGTGTCGAGCATAAAGCCTGATTGTTAGAACGTCTCCACTTCTTTAATCAATGGGGATCTGACTGTCTCGATTCAGGATACATGTGAAGTACAGAAATATCTGCTGGCCAGCCTGACTGTTTTTGCCTGCTTTTCTGTCAGGGAATTTTGAGAGAAGATAAAAACGCATGGAAAACAAAAAAGTCTACAGCACGATAAAGCGAAACAATTAAAGCCCCATCAGCTAAAAATGAACAAGATTTTTCCCTACTGTTTATACTCATTAGCAATCGTGCGGCTGAGGCTTTGTCCCTTCTACGAACACATTTCTTTTGTTCACTAAATCTTTTTCACTATATTTTTTTACTTATTACAGTTACAATGGATAATTTAAAATCCACAATGCAAATCCCTTAAACACTTAGGGGGTACCGCACATCTCGCAATGTCGCAATGTCATTGGTGCATAGTTTATATTTTGCCCTTGCAAGGAATTGAATCTTTACGTAAACACACATTAACACTTGTGTACACACACACACCTTCCTCTGCCTCTAGCTGGCACCAGATTTAATCAAGAGCTACAGTCAATAAGTTTTATCGCAAAGACGTCCTCTGAAAAAATACATCAGCATGTGGAGAAACATTTTTGACATAATTTTCCCCCAGAATGAATTATGAAACTGATGTGAAGACATCTATACAAATGAAAGAGAGGGTTAATGAATGACAAGACTGTGATTCAATATCTTCAACATCTACTCTAATTCCAAACAAGTTAACAGTAAATTAAACATAATAATTTGGTTGGAGTATACAGAATTTGGATAACAGTATCCAAACATTAACGTTTCTATCCATGTCAGTTATCATTAGCAAAAACAAATACAAAGTCTGCTCTACCTCAATGCTAAACCATTGATAAATTTATTAACCAGAATAAAACCAAATTCGCTAAACAACCTGGATAATATGCAAAAGCGCTAATTATAACCATTAAAGCTCTTTTAAATTCAAGATTCTATGGAATTTACATAATGCAGCAAACGTAACTATCTATACAGCCATCAATACCGTTTTAATGACGCCTTGAGGAAATATTCATTATGTTTTTTACTATCAAACTGTGCATAATGGGGGTTATTTTAATAAGTTCTCTGAAAAAAAAAAGAGTGAGAGAGGAATAAGAGAGAAAAGTATAAACCTGTAGGCCCAACTGCCTAAAAAAAGATATACCACTGACCTAATCTGCATATGGCTGACAAGAAAATGAGTTACATCTCATCTAAATGTAAATTAAGTGTTTTATGCCTTCAGTAAACAGTTTACGTATCCATGGTCTGTTTTAATTAACCAATTATTATTTATTACGCGGATACTAAAGATAAGAGCCATCCACTCCACTTTTTTGGGAACATTCTTGACAGCTGTCGAAAAAAGAAAGATTAAACTATTTATCTGCCAAAAGGATGAAATTTGAGTGATATCTCGGCGTATGGCGACAAATTGCTCAAATCTGACATTAAAGGCATAGTTCACCAAAAATAAATTCTGTCATCATTTACTCACCCTCCTGTTACTCACATTTTGAAAAATGTGGTTTTGTGTCCATACATGAACATTCTTCAAAATATCTTATTTTGTGATCTGCATGAATGAAAGTTATACAGGTTTGGAATTACACAAGGGTAAACAAATGATGAATGAATTTTCATTTTTGGGTGAACTATCCCTTTAACTAAAAGCTACTAAAACTGGCTGTGTAATTTCTTTTCGAAAAGTGCTTTCAAGATCCGAGCAATATTTAATGCATCTATACCATTTGTTTTCATAGTGCATGCGTGATCCGCAGGGATATTTTATCCTCTGTATATCCTCCGACTGTATATTTAATAGCATTTCCATTTTAAAGGTGCTGACTTTCAACATAACAAAGGAAAGGCTCTGAACGGTGCAGTTATCATCTGCTGACAGGTGGCTTTCTGACAAACGAGCCCATATCACCACAAACCTTTATATTTCCACATCTTCTTCAACATGAAGAGGGGAGCATTTGATTAATGATCGGGTGAGCCTCACTCCACAAACTTTGCGGAAGTATCGGGTCTAAAGTCCTTCAATTGACACGGGGGCTTCGGCTCTCAAAGTCACTTACATCAAAAGCCACAGTGTTGCCAAGAAAGCGCCACTTCCCTTTTGTCAGTGTGCAAGTGGTTAACATCATTTCACTGCAGTGTTGCTTTGCTGAAACAGCAACAGGACATTAATTTGACATTAGCGCTGTAACATCAATTCCTCTCCATTTTCCAACTTGGGTAATGCACTTACTGGAAGCAGATTAATATCTATTCCATAAATCATTCAGAGAATTTGCCGAGCTAGAGACATGGGGGTAATGTCATATATGTTAGCTGATCCTGGTCTTGCAGCTCGATGTCCATTAATCAGTGCCTTGAGGTCCTGGAGGCCAGTCAAAGGGGAAAACACAGAAACTTATAAAACATCCCGATTATTTATTTATATTGACGCAGGCTCTGTAACTTTATGTTAATACCCCACGTCCTTTTATCGCTGTCCTTCTCTGCGAAGCATCACCCACTCTCGGCTATGTTTCACAAACATCACCAGCATCAACAGCCAAGCGTGTGTGAATCCCTTATTCATTGTCTCTATACCAGCAATAAACATCTCCAAGATGATGGATGCCTCAACTCCTAAAGCAAAATGTGAGCACTGTTTTATTGTGAGAATCCTTCTATAGTCTGTTGCTCTGAATGACATTAACTTGAATCATCAAGTCGCCTTGGAACTGATTCAAGACCGCCAGTCTTACGTTTCAGACGCAGGATTTGTAACTCCTTCCTTTGAGCTTAACATTCAACTCAAACTCAAAAGCAACTACTTGATAAGACCAGAAAGACTAGATCCACCTAAAAATTGTACCATTACAGAATATTTCCAAGACCAAAAAATCTATAAAAAAAAAAAAGCCACAGGCGAGCGCTGTCCCTGCGAATTGGTTGGCTGTCAAGAATATGAAAGCTGAGTCTCATCTGTTGGAGACCCTGAACCTAATCTCCCAGCAAAGAATGATATCGTGCCTGTTCCAGCCATACTGATTCACTGTCAATCTGGCCCAAAGCTGCTCTCAGCTGCCCACTTGACCTTGTCACAGCAAAAGCACTTTATTTTCATTACATCACCGTTCATTCAGACCCGCAAAAAGTACCAAACAAAGGCCATTTACTCTTCAAAATATCATAACCCGCTTTAATTACAGTTTTCAGCGAGGTAGACCGACAAGAGCAGTCACTTTCAAATGAAACGCTTCAATTTTACCCCCTGCATTTAAAAGGGAGATAATTATCCATTAAAAGCCCCACTCACACGGACAATAGTCTCTCTCTGTTGCCATACGCTGAAATGGCACGGTTAAACAAAAGACACTGACAACAATTCTTGTACAACTATGTTTGATGATAGATGT
This sequence comes from Triplophysa rosa, assembly GCF_024868665.1. Taxonomy (NCBI): domain Eukaryota; kingdom Metazoa; phylum Chordata; class Actinopteri; order Cypriniformes; family Nemacheilidae; genus Triplophysa; species Triplophysa rosa. The sequence goes on from NC_079906.1 coordinate 17,723,952, forward strand.
CTACTGCTCTCCTGAGATTTAAAGGGTGTATCTTATTTCCAGATGTAACAAGGGGTAATTCTAGTTGTTTTACCATATAAACGGAGAATAGTAATATCTTTCTAAATCTTCAATTAACCATGTTGACATATAACTTAACTGAGGTGCTGTTTAATTGATAACCTGTTATATAAACTAGATCATGTTGCTTGCTATACAACCTGAATCTCAGCACGAGCTTGAAACAGCAAAGACACCTTTTGTTTAGACAAAGTCACACTTAAAAGGAATAATTTCCCGAAAGTTTTAAATTGATATTGATTTAGAATGCTCTGTTTGCGAAGGTTCTATTGAAACAACTTCTCATTTGTTTTGGTCCTGCCAACTTACACAGCACTTTTGGAATAACGTGGAGGCTTTCATCGTTGATAATGTTTCAAAAACTTTTTCCTTATCTTATAAACATGTAATTTTAGGTTATTACATCAAGGATAGCTCTTTAAAGGATGTTTGTGTTATTATAAATTTTATTTTATTTTTGAGTAAATTTCACATTCATAAATGCAAGTCTATAAAGAGTAAATCTTGTTTTGTAGTGCTAGAAAAAGAGATAAAGCTGTAGAATGTAGATGTGATGTCAAATTCGAAAAATAGTAAAGCCATTAAAACGGTTAATATGCTCCTCCTTTAACATTTTCACGTAAATAAATACCTTAAAGTTCACTTTTGGTAAGTACGTTTTTGTGCATTTAAATATCCTATGAAAATGCAATTTATATGTAGTATACATTTGTTTATGTACCCTCTTCTTTATCTTATTTTTTTATTATTATTTTATTTTTTATGTTGGTTTGTTTTGTGTTATCTTTTTTGTATTTTGATTTGTGTTTTCTGGTTGATGCATGTGACATTTTTTTGTTATACAATGGGGATGTGGCATTGTACATGCAGTTTTCTGTCAATAAAGCATAATAAAAAAAGGAATAATTTCCATGTAAAAAAAAGGAAAACCATATACAAAACTTTGTTATTTTCTTGTTTGTGAGTAAACTGTTCCTTTAAGGGGTCAGACAGCAACCACTGGGCATCAATAGTAGTAATAGTATAAAATAGGTTTACTCTTAAAAAAAGATCTTAATGTTTAATCTTTAAACATTCAATGTTTATCAAACATTTGTAAAGGAAAGTAATCTGATTTGAGAATATTTATTTGCACAAATGCAGGCTTAAATACATTCTCCTATCACAGATTACCTATAAGGAAGACATAGGTCTTGTAAACTGTGTATATGCAGCACTTTCACCACTATTCTGTTTGTTCAAGTGGCTCAACCGAAATGAAATGAAATTCAACCTGTTAACTAACTTAATACACACATTGCTTGATCAAAATGCAAAACCTTTTCAGCTGATATCACCAACTCCTACCCTACAACCACATGTCAAATTAAGATCATTTTCCTCAACCAACTTCACTCTCAATCAAAACAAAGTATTCCATAAACAGCCAACTGTAGGCATGTGGGAACCGAACCCAGCACAGACATCAAAAAGTAGCTGAAAACTTCTCACCACTTTCAAAGCAGGCGTCAAAGATGAGATGTCCTTTCCTGGGTGGTCCTGAGTATCCTGATGGGGTGACCATCAGTTTGTTTACATTGCCCACCAAAGCATCCTCTCCTCCTGCTTCATTATCTGCCACAAACCAATCAAAATGTCACACAGTGTTAAAACATACACATACACACTGCAATTTAAAACACCCATACAAATAATATTTTAATTAAAACCCTTTTGTGCACACCAACTTAAAATCTATTTTGCAATAATACCATATTCTCTTTTTTTGTAATAAAGATTCATACACAAAAAGAGTTTGGGTGTTAAAAAATCCATTGTGTGTGTGTGCGTGTGTGTGTATGTGGGAAGGGTAAACCCTATGGTATGGGGACAAAATGTCCCCACAAAGATGGCAATATCCAAAATCCTTGTCCTTGTGGGGACATTTTTTGTCCCCATGAGGAAACAAGCTTATAAATCATACAGAATTCACTTTTTTGAAAATCTAAAAGAGCAGACAGTTGTGTGTGATTGTTAGGGTTAGGGGGTGGGTTAGGGGTAGGGAATATGATATACAGTTTGTACAGTATAAAAACCATTGCGTCTATGGAATGTCCCCATAAAACATGGAAACCCAACATGTGTGCGCGTGTGTGCGTGTGCGTGTGTGTGTGTGTGTGTGTGTGTGTGTGTTCATGTTTGTATATCCCGGTGGGGACCTAAACCTGAATACACACCAACACATGGGGACTCGTGTCACCGTGGGGACCAAAATTGAGGTCCCCAGGGGTAAAACAGCTAATAAATTGTACAGAACAATATTTTTTACAAATCTAAAAATGCAAAAAGTGTTCTATGATCTTTAGGTTTAGGGATAGGGGATAGAATATACAGTTTGTACAGTATAAAAACATTACGCCTATGGACTGTCCCCACGGGGATAGTCAACCAAAGCTGTGTGTGTGTGCGCGTGTGTGTGTGTGTGCATGTCTGTACACTACACTGGTTGCCAGAGTTTGAGAAACAGCAACAATGCCAACACAGAATTTACAGTTTCATTATATCAACCGTGAATCATTTTCACACAAACATGAGGTGAAATATGGCGTCAGAAAATAAACACATAAAACAACAGAAACACATATATCAGCAGTACTGAATATCCTCTGGACAAATAAATCATACAGATCATCAGCCATGAACTTAACTCAGACGTGATTTTATGGTACATCCAAATCTATTTTATATTCTACAGAGTTTGTCTTGTCATTATGCGTCATCTCATTTTAGCATGCATACTATTACATATAACATGTATACTCTGCTGAGTGCTGAATGAAGTGTAGTTGTCCTGTTAGTGAGGAGGACTAGTAAAGTCTACAAATAACACCTACAATGTCTAAACATTTCCACCTTAACAAGGCTGGACTACAAACGCACGTGGTGTTGCCTTTATTATGAATACAGCCCAAGAGAATATTATCCTAAATATAGACGTTGTGTGATTTTTATTATTATTATTAAACAGCTCGGCTAACGTTAGCAAACAGTCACTTTGTTAACAAACACAAGCGCTCGTGTCATGCACCTAACACCTAAACGTGCTCTCTCCTCACGCACTGACACCTTTCAGTTCGCGTCCGCGAACTCAAAACGCAAACGTGCCTGTATGTGAATGCGTTTCATTTTTACACACCAGTATCGAGATGCTCTCTGCTGTTCTCCTCCATCTTCCGTCACACACAGGCTAGGGACGCCAAAGCAACGTCGCCAGGCAACGGCGGATTTGACGTAAGCGGCAGGTGCGAGCGCGGGATGCGCGCATAGCACCCCCAGCAACCCGGATGTCTCTCCACAGTGCTGTTTATTCACACTCCGGTTTCTAAAGCGTTTATATAGAAAGGAAATGTCAGTTTCTAAAGCGTTTATATAGAAAGGAAATGTCAGGGTGTTTATTGAGATAGTAAAAACACAGGGACTCTTATCAGTTGCTGATAAGCCATGCGCTGAATTCAAGACATCGCTTTCAAGGTTAAATGATGGAGTCTGGAAAACATGAATCAACTAGTCAAGCACTCAGCATTTAGATTTTATGTAAAGGCTAACATGAAAAGAATGGGAATAGTGGAATATTTTTACCTCCATCTATTTTCTGAGTCTATAAGGAGGAGGAAGATGCACCACTCACACCCAACAGCGCTGTCTCTCAGTTTAGATTGATTAAAGTGTATGGATTCCAGAACAATTGGAGCATGCCTGTGCCATCAACCACAATCAAATCCGACCTCATTCATTTTCCATTAATAGTGCAGGTTTCTGATTAGCCTGCAAATGAACAACCGTATGACTTGCGTTTCAGGAGGACACAGGCACCGAGACCCTCAGCTGCTAATTTTCAGGTTATGAGCAGAGCGGCGAATGTCAGAAGCAGATGAAGAGAACGGGGGTCGTCTTTAATAAGACAAAATTGGCAATGATTTTTTCCTTGTGATCATATTTGATGGCAAACTACAACCAGCGGGGCGGCCGGGGTAGTTTGATTGTTTTTAAATAAAGAGGAATTGCGCTGCACGGTCCACCTTTAAGACCGAAAATTGAAAAGCTGTCCTTCATGGTATGTCATTCGCTAACATCTCCAATTATCTGGCTCCATGCCTCCCTGTTTATTTATTGAGACTGTCAATTCGTATTACGAATCGGGCGGCAAAAATATAGATCGTTCGAAATGATCCTCTTCTTGTTCTTTTGTGTCTGCGGAGAAGTGCAAGCAAGGTGCGCCGGCAGGACAGATTTGCGAACAAAAACTATAGGAAATAAAATATTCGGAGCTGGAAACAGAATCTTAACAGATATTCCAACAATAATTATGACAAGCCAGCAAAAGCAAAATTTCTTCTTCGCACGCTGGTCCTGTCATGCTGTCTGCCAAGTGAACAGATGATTTAATGAACCCATCAATCATAAAACACAAAACCAAAGTACAGTCCACTTCTTGAGCCTGTGATTTTTAATTGGTTCCCATGAGACACGATGTTTTTTCCACATCAAAATAAGTTTTACCCCACCCATTATAACCCACTCCGCTGCGAACAATCACACGAGACTCCTTGTGTGACGCCGAAGACGGCGATGGCAAAACTCGATTGACGTGTAAAGATTAGACTTTTGGTCAGGAGCTATTCATAGCTACAAAAAAAAGTGTTTGTGAGTGGGGTGTGCTTTTCCCTGTCCAACGTGTTTTTGGTGGAACAGGGAAACCCTTTTTAGATGGACCATGTTGGGATTCCACGCTTGAGTCCCTTGCAATGAATGGCAGGTCATCTGCATGGCGCAGACAGCACACGGGGAAGAGAACAGGCTTTATGAAGACACATAGAATCACTATGGAGACAGCAAGAAGAATCCCCCTGGCGCACGAACGGACAGAAGAGAGGGGAATGAGAGGCAGCTGACTCGAGAATCAAGCAGTAGACTCTTCAAGTGACAGCCTAACCCAGTGCATGCACACGTAAACACAGTCTCCTGAGTGATTTTTAAAGTGCTATGTTGTATATGCTAAATCTCAAATGTTGCAAAATCCGGTAGATGGAAAATATTCAGAGACATAATTACAGTACGACTGAGAAAACTGTGTTGTTTACGTGCAACACACTGGGGATATAACTTGATAACATTTGCCTATAACCTAATTATTCTAAATGGATTTATCATTTAAAGTTACAACGTAGACACTGTCGGGGGTAACAAACTATTCTATAACAGCATAAGCCAAATGTCGTAGGTACACATCTCACGTATGCACATACACGCATGCTCTCCAATGTATAAATGTCAGCTTCTCTCTTTCTCTCACTCGTTCTTTCTTTATCTATCTGTTCCGCTTTCTCGCTCCATCTTTCGGTTTTCTGTTGGCTTCCGTCCACCCGAACAGATGGGTCAGTGTCAATAGGCTGCTATTAACTGGACACACGCCTCTCATGGGGCCCGGAGACCAGATCATACTGTTCTATATGCAGTTTAAAAACAGGAGGAAAAGAAGTAACAGCTCATTTTACTGCAGTCATGCCCAGATTTAGCTAACCTCTGCTTTTCACACACAAAGATCACTTGCAACAAAAAGGCTGAAAATGACTTCTTTGTTTATTTTTTACTTTGTGAGAAAGAGATAGAGAAACATATGGTTTGCATTGTATCCGAGCCGAGCTGCAACTGTTGCAACATGAATCTCCTGATTATGCTCGCGTTTTGTTAACAACAAAGCCTCTTTGATACGGACATGATTATATTTAATATTAATGTTTATATTTTATTGTTTAACCCAAGCGACACGAATTAAGATAGCAAACCAGATTCTGACAAATTGCATCCACTCTTCTTAATTACAGCTTTTAACGTTGACATCTTAAACGCTTAATCTTGTGAAAGTCTAATTGTGTATGCATACTGAGCATGTATTTTTAAAATGGTAAGATTACGGTGTATGTGGTCATTGGCTGGTGGGAATACATCTGTGAGTCCATGACTAAATCAATACATAACAATGACCTCATGATTGGTCATACTTTCTTTTGTATGGGGGAACTTAAATTACAAAAGGAACATTAAGAATATAATAAGTTTTGTCCAAAATATAAAGCCAGAGCATGAGTCACCAAAGTCAGACATATTTATTGTAAAACTCCATAAAAGATATAAAAAACAGTGCTATACTAACTTGAGTTTGAAACACGTTTTGTGTGTGTTTACACAGAAACATGGCTACAATACATAAAAGTGCTTCGCTACTTGTTTTGATGGGAGTCAGGTTGCCCATCTTTCATAGAATTTCATAGAAAATGATTGAATGTTTTTTGCTGATATGTGGGAGTCAGCGCTCAAGTTTAATATTCTAATTTTTTTTATTATATTCTAACTTTTGAAACTATGTCTGATGAATCATACTGTAACAATTAGATTTTAACACAATCCAATGCAACATAATGTTAAAACACAAAAATCTGCCATATCCAATTTTCTAATCAGGCTTTATACGTATCTTAGTGCTTGCAAAACCAAACTAGAACCTAAAAAGACATTCTAAGCAAGTTTTCCCATTACTTCTACCAAACTGGTTCAATGTTAATGTCATTGTTGCTATAATCATGTTTAAAATATATTACATAAATTGTTTTGATATTTTGACTTTTAAATGTCCAAATATGTGTTGGGGCCACTGTATAGCAATCAATCTAAAGCACTGAAAATTTTTGCAAAAATAAATGTCAGTATCTCAAATATTCTTCTAATCTAGAACGATACGCTGACATCTCAACAGGTTTTTTTTCAGGCAATGTGCCACTGGTCAAAGTTTTCTTAATGCTATTGGTCTATAAATCAGCCATGTTCTGTCCCATACATCAAATGCGTGCGTCGTGAGGCGATGGCGGCGAGGGGGGATGCGAGAGAGGGGAGAATGGAGGTGAGCGAGTGCCAAGCCGATCATGTGTTCCCCGCGAGCTGTAGAAGAGCCGTGAAGCCAAACGAAGAAGAAAAGATGAGCCAGGAAAGGCAGATGTGACTGTGTCATGTCTGTTACGAATAGTCTTCCCACCTTGTGGATACACAGTGAACTGTAGCTGCAGGAAAGCGTGCTCGAGAAAAAGAGTGATGGAGAGAGAGAGGATGGAGGGTGGGGTGGGGGAGGAAGGAGAGAGAGAGAGAGAGAGAGGGGGGGGGAGAGCAAGAAAGGAGAGAGAAAGGGTGAGGGATGGAGAGAGACTGAGAGAGGGAGAGAGAGAGAGGAGTTTAAACTAAGAGCTATGTTTTGGGACGGACTAATCTGCTACAGAGCAGTGTGAGGATCGGAACGCATTGTGTGAGCGAGTGTGTGGAGGACAGATAAGGAACGAAGCCCGGCAGACCGACTGCTTGTTTTAATGTGCTGACTCTGGGGAGCTAAAAAAAATTGACTCTTCTGTCGTATGCCGTGAGCCAGGGCACTAGCGCCACATTTAACAGAGGTGCACCAGAAAACAGAGCGCAAGAGAGGAGAAAATACATCCAACCAGACAGCACATATAGAGGATTTCTCCTTCCTTTTCTTCTTTTTTTTTAATCTGTTCATTTTTCTTTCTTTTTTTCTCGGGACTGACTCCCATTTCCTGTAGAGCAAAAGGAGCCGTACAGCTACGAGAACACACATAAAAAACCAACACAAAAAACGAGACGGGCGACAAGAAACAAACCACCAACAACAAGATGTTTGAAATCAGCCGAACACTGAACGCTGCTTTGTTGAGCAATGAGGTAAAGGAATTGGATATTTCTTCTTCAGTCACCTCACTTCTCTAAGTGTGTGTTCATTATTCCGTCATGTGTGACATACGTTTCTGTGCGTTTTATCAATGTGCCCGTGCTTCAAATGTTGTCAGAGGTTTAAATGAACGTGCAGGGATCGAGCGTTTAGGTCCAGTTAAGGGATTTGCTAGCTAAAGGCAGAACCTCTCCGCTCTCTGGGCGTACTGTAATGGATGAGAGACCAGACTCGCTCTCTCTCCTTCTCCCACGCACAATCATTTCATTTTCTCATTTACTCAAAGCAAGATAGCTGTAACTGCTGAGCTTGCTTGATGACTTGCCCATCTGGGGCTCACACCTACTGCGTGCGTGTTCGTGTGTGTGTGTGTGTGTGTGTGTGTGTGTGTGCGTGTGTGCGTGTGTGTGTGTGTAGCATGAATGTAAACGTAAGCACACGCTCTCTATCGCTGTGGCAGTGTAGCCTTCCACTTCTTGCTGTGTATTTCTTTAGCACCCTGGCTAGAATTCTGTTCTTTTCTTCCTGTTTCCCTGTAAACACGCGCAGTGTCTGAAGATGATGGTAAGGTGTTCACAGAACTCGGCAGTAGCCCAGGCGGAAGGCTCATTCCCAGGCATGGGCTCGCTGCTTTTCCCCCGAGATCCATCAAGCCAACTGGGGGCCAGGGAGCTGGGGGTAAGAGGATAGACAGCACTGTGATAGATAAATGAAAGAGAATATAGACGAGAAGAACAACAGCACGGTTGATAACGAATAGTAACTTCATATAGGTGAATGTTTGCAGCCCTAAGGGCCAATGTTTTCATGCCTCATTGTGTGATGATGCGGCCACCTGCTTTGACTAGATCTTTCTATCAGTTAAAGAGATAGATCGAGAGAGGAAAAGCAGGTTGTCTAAGTGCATGGTTTGTGCGTTCTCGCTCGAAATGTGTTTGTGCGGCTAGATGTGTACTGATGCTTGAAATTGAAAGTGTGGCGCGTGTATGTGCATGTCTATTCTTGAAGTCATTTTAGTGTTTTGAAGTTGAGTAGGAACAGGTTTAAATATTTGTATGATTGTGTTAGGAATTTCCACGACTTTCTGAATAATTGTGTCTCGGTGTACTGCGCTGTTTTAGCACAAACGTGTTACGTCAAAGGCGTGATAGTGCTCTAATGTGAATCGTGTTCCTTATAATACACAGTCTGTAACAAAATCTCACTGTGTAGGTGGCTTTATTGCATTTACACTATTGGAAACATTTTGAAGACATCAAACGACATTTTATTCTTCCGTTTATACTTGGCTGTGATATTCTATATTATAACATACTATATGAAATTTAGACACTCCCGCAACACTAAATACTGTATTAGCGGTATAGAAAATTGTTGGATGGTTATATTAGATTTTTCAGACCTTTCCCTTATACCACATGATGAATAATACATTCATTCTATACGGCAAAAGCACTATGTTTTGTCTTATGTCTGAAACAATGACATTGCATACACATCCTGACGTTCCCATTCAGTTATTTCTAATCTTCTACGACAGTCTTGGAGGGTAGAGAGATGACTGTATGGGAAAGCCTTGGCTGGCTGACTCGCTGGCTGGTGCTTTAAGCACCGGTCGGTTAAGAATAAATCCCCGACTTGGTGCATTAAATCGACACGAAACTGTGGGTGTCTAATCTGTGATGGGCTCTCGTTCCTCGTCTCCACAAAACAGGATCAGCCTGCCTGCCTGGAGCCGCACCACATTCTCACACAAATCAGACTCGCAGTGACAGCACAGGAGCTCCTCTGCCAGTGCACAAACACACACACATAAACCAAGTGTACGTACACACTGCGATCGCATGCAGATGGGTGTTCATAGGCAGAGACAGCAGATTTTTAAACCCTTCCTCGCAACCTTTCTGAGGTGCGTATGTGTTTCTCTTAAAATCCCTGGCAGCTCAGGGATTTCGAAACGTTTTGATTATTCATCCTGGTGAGCTCGGAGAAGATAACGAGAAACGAGGCATGTAGAGTCACAACCACAATACTTTAATTTGAACTACAAAATGGTTCAACGAAAATCTGGGATACAGCAATCAGTTACTATTTGGCCTAGCAACGTACAAAGGCTCTGCGGCAAATTAATCAGAATTTATGTGACACTAATCATTAACTATGCGAAATGTTATTCTGACTAGTTTTTTCTATTTTACTTTACCACACTGGCACAGCTCTGATTGATTTTACAACGTAGCTTGTTTTTTGAAGATGGCTGGATCTTCTCTTTCACTCTTAGGAGAATGTGAATGTTTTAATGTTCTATGTTTTCCCATTTAATGTTAAATATATAAATCAATTACAATTCTTGAAATGTCACATTTTAGGTGCTATGATTTTTTTATTTCACCGGTCATTATACAATATGTGTAATTATTTGCATTGTATTTCGTTTTATTGTATTTAGCATTGCGTTTTATGTTTTGGAAATACACCTTGTTGTATTCCATTATTGTTATATTTGAATAGCCAAAGAAAATTTGCTGTTTTTTAAGTAAACATTTTCTTGTTTCTCTGCTGGACTGTTTCTGCTCTTCAAAATCTGCATTTGTGACTCGCATTCATCCGTAAATACACAACTCGCATTTCAGATTGTAATTAACCAGGTTAAACCAGAGCATCGTTACAATGATTAATGGTGCCTTCATTAACTGAAGCCAGATCATTTGCATACATTAAATCATTGTACAGACAAGAGGTAGAGGTCTGTCTGTGTATACCTTTTTTTGTGTGAGGACGATTTTGTTGTCCTGTCGAGTTGTTTTATTTCAACGTGCATTAGGTTTCTCCCAGACATCTTGAAGAGGAAATGACTAGAACGTTCCATTTAGATGCAGCTTTTTCAATTATTCTTCTATACGCACAGTACGCAATATATCGCAATAATGACTGCCTTTTATGATTAAGGAAATAAATGAAGCAAATGAAAACACAAATGTAGATCCGTGCACGTTTTTTTTTAAAACATCAACCTATAAAAGTCGAGCATAATAATTAAATGCAATAGACCACATATATACCTAATCTTATCTAAGAGCTTTAACATTTACCAATAAAAAATCTGGAAAATATGTTTTTGAATTAGGGAAAAAACACTTATTTCGCTAAGGTAGCCAACAATTCCAGCATATCGTAGTTGTGTTTGATTTAGGTATCACACCCTGTGCCAAACACTCTCAGGGGTTCTCAAACATCCAAAGACATTGAACTGATTTCTAATCACGGTTAATAACCAGAGTGTTTTTTTAATTAAGCGTGACACATTGCCACTCCAGATACTGCGCTAAGCAGAATACGGTGTGATTTCCAAATATAGTACATTTTATAACATTCAGCACAAATGATGAAAGGCTCTGAAACACCACGAAAAGCACAATCACGAGACAAACTGCACATTCCGTCAAAAACACGTCTGTAAGGTTACGGTTATTAATCCAAACACAGATGCAAATTTGTTACTGATTGGAGATGCCACGCACACTCCAGCAGTCCACGGGTTACAGCTGCTCTAGCGTGTCACGAACGGCTGCCTGTTGGTTTCCAACTTCATTTTGGACCGTTTTTTTGAAGGTTACGTTCGCTCCTGAATTCGTTAGAGGGAGCCGAGAAACAAACCGAGACGAGGGGGAGAGGAAAAGGAATTGAGGAGCGATTGGCAAATGTCTGTTGGCAGTATGAGAGATAGGCAGGGTCATCTCTATTTCACAACAATGATTAGCTCTGCCCATCTGCTGGCTCGACGGGCTCCTCCTGCTGTGATTGCAGTGTTCTCTGTTCAATGTAGCCCTGGAAATTAGTTCATTTGTGCTGCTCAACCTCAGCCTAACTGTACTGAGAACAGGTGCTGCATTCTACCCCCGCACAAAGCCGTAGCGTGTGTGTAAGCGTGTGCGTGAATCCTGCACAAGAGCAGCCGAGCAGCGAGTGAAGCAGACTCATCAACTGTGAAAAGACTCACATCTCACAACACAATAGCGCTAGATTGCAGTGGATCAACTTCCTGTTCAGAAATAAGAACCCTTTTCTCCTTCTAGTAGCACGTCTCTCCCTTGCCGAGTTATTAGCCTTCACCTCAGAATACCGACGTCAATACCTTTTTACCTCTGTGTATATTTAGCTTGGCACAAAAGCTACCGTGTTAAGCCAAATATGACACCAGCATTTTATTCTCGTTGCTGAGAATTTTGAATGTTTCCTGTCAATATTCTGTCTCGATTTCATTTCCAAAGCTTCCGTAAAGGACAGAGCGTAATTCTCTGCCCGGAGCCCTGCGGCTTTATCATCTGTAGCATTGGGGGCCGCCGCTATTATCAGGGCGCTTCGCCATTTTGAAAGAAGGGGTGCAACATTGAGCTATTTAATCTGCAGGTCACTCGGCGGTCACACGCATACACGTAAACGCCATTCATCAGAAAATTAGCCACCTCGTGCCGCTGAAACTCGTGTGCGTGCATGTGTAAATGACATAAGTGCAGAAGCACCGAATGATGTACCGTGCACTAGAGATGCAGGACCACCTGTTTTTAATAGACATACGCCAAATGTTGCACAGGACACCGTCCAAATATTTCTTGAGCATTATGGTGATGGTCTGTGCTCATATATATTGTCAATAGCTGTGATATTAAGTGGAACCGAGCAACACATTTGCAAATTCTACGAAAAACGGAAGTGGGAGAAATCTGATGAAATACAATAAAAGCAGTGATTGTCTGTTTTCAACAAAATAATGGCCCATGGAAAGATTTTGAGATCAAAATGCACAATAAAGTACAGCCAATGCTAGCTGAGGAGGCCATTTTCCTTACACAATGGGTAAGGAAAGGTCAGTAAGCTAACTAACAAACCAAAAAGCAATTTTTCCTAATTTAGGTTCAAATTCTTGAAACCTATGTAACATGTTATGCAAAGGTTTTCTGTTAACATACTATTCTGTTGTGTGCTGTAAGATTTTCTTGAATCATTTTAAGAATACGTTTCTAATAAATACTACAATGCAAGAACAGGAGAATACATTCAGAATCGTTGTGTCTGTTTAACATGCCGCGATCATGGCTTGGTCGTGTACTGCATTTGGGTGGAACTAAAGGGCCAGCCTGAGCTACAATACACAGGGGACGTTCTATGTATCATGTGTAAGGAAGTATTAGCTCAAGCAATCTGGCTTCAGAGAATATCGCCTGGAGTTTTATGTCTGAGGCATTAGCATGTTAAGCTGGGAAAAACAGCAAGAATGTGTATTAAGAAACAATGTAATGAAATCAACAATTAAACAGCTGCAAGCACATTAAATAACGGAAGGTTTTCCACATAAACATGCAATCTTGAGAATTCTCTGATCACATGTCTGTAGTCTGTAGAATATACTGTGTGTTTGTATGTAGTGTGGGTCAAAATAGACAGTAAAGCCTAGTGATGCACGATATTGGATTTTTGCCAATATCCGATATGCCGATAATTTCCACCTCAATTAAGCCGATAGCCGATGCCGATACAGATATATGCTGTCTAGCCACCGGGCGTTTTTACGCAGCTAAAAGCGCCAGGCGCTGGACAGCGTTTTTTCAACCAAGGTGCTTTGGTCGCAATTATAAGCTGCATGGGAAAAAAATAAGCGCCAGCACTGAGCCCGTGGAAAAAAACAAGGGAGAATAGGGGGCATTTGCTTCACAAATAGCTGATGAAGGTCGAGATGGCGACTTTTTAGATGAGTTATTAAATTTGTGGTGTTGAAGGAGTGTCTTTGTCTCCTCCTCGTAAGACTGATGCCTTGCAGTGGTTGCAATCAGCAACTTTGACATCAGTCTGACTTACTGTAAAATATTCCCACTCTGCCGACATGCTCGCTGTAGCACTCACAAAACATGCAAATTGACGTATGCGCATATTAATCAACACAGCTTCCTATCGGCGAGGCATATCGGCGTTATTTTCTTTATCGGGCCGATGCCGATAATTAATTTATAAGCCATTATCTGCCGATAATATCGTGCATCCCTAGTAAAACCACAATCACCTAAACTAGTGCGTGTTTATGTGTACCTATGCACACGATACAATGTGTACATATGCACAAAAAAACAACACAAAAATAATGCACACACATACACGCTTCCGGACGCTGGTGCATGAGGAAGAGATTTACCGTAAATGAAAAAACGCTCCGCTGGGGGCCATCACCACTGAGGCGAGGAGCAGGTGTCTCCAGCCAGGCAGAGAGAGAACCAGGGCAGCCTGCCTCAGCTGAGTGTTAGCCCCACCAGAGCTCCCCTCGCCTGGGAGGACAGGTGACATTTGGCCCCTATGCCTATGTAGTGGAAGACTGTCCCTCCAGGGACCTCAGACTCAGTGCTGAATCTCTGTGTCGCTACTGAAAGGTTTGATTTTCTCACTGCCTTTACTTTTTGATGATTTCACATGGACTGGGTGTTGATGAAGAGTAAGGCAGATTGGAGCTCTTTGAAAAGCAAGCTAAAAAAAGTCAGAAAAGACAGGGGTCAGCATGAGTGATACAGGCACCATGACCTGGAAGTAAAAAGCCTGTGATTTCAGCGGCAGGGGGGCGATGAGGGTCCCCGAAGAAAAACAATCTCACCTACCTCTCTCCACGTACAGAATAAAGGTCTTCGTTTGGAGTTTCAGGACTGTGATTTCTGTAGGGAAAATGAACATCAAAACAGAGGATTGGGTGAACAGCGAAAGCTTTGTGTTTCAAGTCAGACTATATAAGTAGAGCCATAAAAAGATACAAAAGAAAAGAAAAAGCAGGAAAGGCAAAAAAAATTACAAAGGAAGAGTAATTTCCACGGCTGAGCCAGCACTACACTGCGTTACTGAGAATGCAAACTAAACCTCGCTAGATTTTCGTAAGCAGAAATAGTTCATGTTTATTTCAACAATAGTGCTATTGTACTCTTCCTGAAACAGAAATAGGGATTTTAATGATTCAGTTCTCTCAAACACATTTATGGGTATTACAGGAATGACGACGGAGTGGTTTTAAAAAAGAAATGTCGAGTGCTTACGCAGGAACGTGTGTTAAGTGCACGAATGCTCGCTTGTCTGGTTTACCCTGCTTTCCTTAAGTACTGTAATTAATGGTTTTGTTAATTGAACAGGAATTGCGAAGGCGCTGTAGTGTAAAAAGCTGCGACGGTAATTCATCGATTTCACTCTCTTCGTTCTCTCTTTTATTTTGCATGCATGTTACTTCTACATCTCAAACACACCCCCGAAAGCAACATCGCTTGATGAGTTATACAAGCTACTATCATTTTGCTGTAATCTTCTAAGATGAACATGATTCGTAGCCCATTTCTTCTTCACACCGAGAACATAAACACACTGACCACTCAGAGAAGAGATTATCCATCTTTAAATCCAACCAAAACGAGCTGCCATTCTAGGAAAAGAAACTGCATTTCTTTCAAACACGCTCGATCCAAAACGTTGGATTATATGTTAAACGCACTCGGAAAGCAGTCACACTCAGACTGGTTGTTATTAAAGAAGTCCAATCATCCATCAGAATTGGGCGGCCATTTTATAGTAGGATTAGCCGCGTTGCTATGACACGCGGGCTGTTTTTAAAGTGATAAATGTGCTCTCTGCCTGAATGATAGCCTGTGCCCAAGAGCTGACACGTTGACGAACGGTGCTGTTTCCTCGAATTGATAGTTTCTGAGCCCATACATTTCATTGATTCGTTAATTGTTCGGGGGAGTTGGAGGCGCCTGACTGTCATGAATAAATGATGGATGCCTGGCATGTGTGCATTACTGAGGAAGACCTTTGAGGCGTGGTGTTGCTTCCTCTGAGACGCCAACCGTCCTCTTCACAGCCCTGAGGAGCCGCTGGTCCCCGTTAGTTTCCCCTTGCATTAATAATGCATTTGCTCTAACAGCAGTGTTCAGCATTAAATGCTCTGCCATGAAGCCTGTTCAAAAACATCAATACAAACTCACTGAAATAACCCAATTTCAAGCGGAGTGGAAAAAAGAAGTTACATATGCTAATTGCTTCTTAAGGCATTCCTTCTGTCTACAACTAGCGGCACTTGTATCTTTTTCTCTCTGTGAATCTATTTCTCCCTCCCTTCTCGCTCCGGTTCTGGCTAAGTAAGGCACCGTGCATTCTGGGAGAAAGACAGCGAGGATGGAGGGAGTGGCGCAGAAATACTGACGTTGCTTTTCCCAGGGCTCAGAAAGACAAGGTGATGGAGTATCTACAAACAAGGAAAGATAGGTGGGGGAACAGGAGGAAAGAGGGAAGGAAAGAAGAGAGATCGATGGTACATTTCTGTTCGATTTTACCCCAGAGATATGAGTTGTGCCTATAATAACAATGAGGCAAAATTGACTTACTTTTCCAGATAACTCATAGCAGTTGTTGAATCAAATTATGTTGGTGCAGCTTCATTTCAGGAAAGAAAGCAAAAGGCTACATTACTATTAGTAATCTGTAATTGTAATCTAATATCTGTAATGGGGCGTCATTACCTTATTTTTGTGGAGTCAATCTAGTTAGGCAGCTTAGAAGTTCCTGAAATTAGATGACACAATTTTTATTTCATACTTTTATCCAAAGTGACTTACGGTGCATTCAAGCTATACATTTTATCATTATGTGGGAATCCTGGGAATCGTACCCAGACCTTTAAAAGCATAAAGCAAGTTAAACATGAATTCTAACATCATTTTTAATTCAATAATATCGTTTGCTGTTCTGTGCAATGAAAACTAATCAAAAAGCCACATTCATCTCGTGGTTGCTCTAAGCAAAAGTAGGCCTGGTCAGCGCAGTAAACATTGCCCCCTCCTCTTTAAAGGGAAGCACTGATTAAAGACCAGGCCAGATGGACCACAGCGGTCCTCCTCATCATGATCGAGAGCTCCAACTGCGATCAAACACAGCAAAGGCCACCCTACAGCCAACCGTCATACGACTCGATCTCCACCAACTACGTAACACGCAAATGAGATGGAGAGAATCGGCAGTGATGTTAATGATCAGAAAGAAGCTGGAGTGTCTCAATGTCACCTTTGTTCAAAACAGGCCGTGAGAAGAGCCTCCCACTGGGTTCCAGATCTGCTCAAAGATTCACCAACACATTTATCTGATTTCCCTCCAAAATAACGAGTCTTTAATGCGTTAAATAATGTTAAATAAAAGCTTTCACTTTTATTAAAGTGCCACTAAAATATGCATCATTTTTTGGTATCACTTTATTCTGTTTTTGTTCTTTTGATTGTAATATTACTTTATTAACACTGAAAATCTACAGTGTCAAATATTAGTGACCGTTTCTTCTTTTGTATTTTATTCATGTATGATCTTAGTAGTTCCTCTGCAAAAACAATTGGAGTTAAATCACAACACAAAGATTCCATAAAACTTGATTTTAGACAGGTTTACAGGTTAACATGGCGCGCTGAGCCTGAGCTCAGCAGCCTGACATATGCAGTGCTGCCTGGCGGTAAAGCCGGCAAAAGAGTTGATGTGGTGTCGAGGTTCTCTTTTGAGAAGGGAACGGGAACAGGAATTGGACTAGGTGATACTCATATCCTCTGACAGAAAGAGATATTTGCTATATAGGAACAAAAACTACCCCCCCCCCACTCCCAAAACGAATGAGAATTGTGACAATTGGGATATGTCAAATAAAAAATAATTTCACTAAAAGAAATATTTGTCTTTCATCCAATCAAAATTGAACAGAGACAGCATTTCAGGAAATCTCAGGATTGTTTTCTATGTAAAATTTAGGTTACAAAAATCTCTTGCAAAGGAATGTTATTTTAAAACAAAACACAAAAGCACAAGTTACACAAGTCATGTGTTTTCATCATTGACATGCAATGCTTGGTGTGCACACTTTAAGTATTGTCCTTCTAGCAGTCTACTATGTAACATAAAATGGCGAACATTCAAAATTTTTACACAAGGTACCAAATGAGATGTGCAATTTTTAACACAATTGAGCCGACAGCTTGCAAGGGATCTACACTTCGGTGTCTTTAAATAACCTGCTATTATTCAAGGTGAAAATTGAGACAATATAAATGCTCCATCTCACTGAAAGATTTTGCCTGCTTGAAACAATTATCACCATGCCTGATGCATGTTTTAACGTGTTCCGCTCTCAGAATAGATGCGTACTGGAAACCGAAGTGAATGTGTAGGATGCATATGGAGGAAATCGATACCATTGACGGGACGCTGATGGAGCATGAGTAACACACTCATCCAAGTAGAGTGTAGGTTTGAAATATTTGACAAACAAGAGTCTTTGGATTTGTGCTGATGGCCCGGTGAAGGAGTCAGGTGGTGTGTGTGTTTGCAATCAGGGAGGGATGGGGCACGTAAGGTTCTGAGTAATTAATCAGATTGAGGGCTGAAATGAGGCAGTGTGAAAAGAGGCTGGGGCTAAGCATTTGTGTGTTTGTGTGTGTGTATTTGTGTTAGAGGCCAGGCTGGTGGGATGCTCTAATTGGAGCTAAGCGGCCGCAGAGGATCAGAGGTACTCCAGAAACAAAGGAGTACAGGCAGAGAGAGAGAGAGAGAGAGAGAGAGAGAGAGAGAGAGAGAGAGAGAGAGAGAGAGAGAGAGAGAGAGAGAGAGAGAGAGAGAGAGAGAGAGAGAGAGAGAGAGAGAGAGAGAGAGAGAGAGAGAGAGAGAGAGAGAGAGAGAGAGAGGTTAGTGTACTGGGTGTGTGCACGTGTATCTGAGTGACTGAACAAAAACTAAAGTGACATTTTACATGCTCAGCTCACAAAGACTTTGACCAAACCTCTTACTGCATCAAAATCACAAACATCTAAACACAATATGTGAGAAATCATAAATTCTACATAAATTTAATAAAAGGACTGCATGTTTTGGCATAAATATAGATAAAAAATGTGTATTCTGGGAATGTTTTAAATTTCATCTTATGATGGCACTCAACAAAATACAATCCACTTTATACCGAATGTGTCCGAGATAAAGACATGAGTGAAGACATTTTCAAAGCACAGCAAAATCATCAGTGTTAAAAAAAGTCAAATTAACACTCACAGTGTATAATCCGCACTGTTTGCCGAGCATATAAAAGACCATTTTACAGGATGAAAAGAAATCAATTAGCCTTGTTGCTTTTAGCTCGTTACTCAATTCACATGCTGCTTCACTTTTAATGGCTTTTTGACAGCTGATAAATTATGCGATTTACATTAGCTGGCCCGTAATAAAACCGTTCCAACAGTGGTCAGAACAGCCATGCTTTAGTTCAACAATACCTGCATAAAAAGCCTATTTGGCAAAATGGCTGACGTACAATGCAAGTGGGTTGGAGGACAAATGACTGTCTTATATAAAATGATGCTATCTTAGTTTAACTGCGTTTACCTGCTGTTCAGTTTTCTGAGAGGCTTATCCAACGCATGATGACTAAATGGAAGTCATTTATGTGTATATACACGCACACTTTTCTGCCATAGTAAAGATCCCTGAGGTCACTTCCTCCCACTCAAAACCTCCATGTATTCTTGGCCAAACCACCCACCACAGACCTCATGCCTGTCTAATCCCTAAGACCCCTCCCTCCATCTGTCCCCACCCAGCCCAGGAGCGAACAGAGAAAACAGAGGGTCACAAGCATCCTCTGAGTCATACTGGACGCGTTCCCTCATCCTGCATGTCTACTGCTGCTGTATACGGCTACGATTCAAAACACTTTCTCATATGGAAGAATTAGATAGATACAAGAGAAATACAAATATATTGCAAGTGGTCCCTAGTGAAAATTAAATATACTAAAATGTATTTGAAATACATTTATTTCATGCTACGTATACTGCAAATCCATTTACATCTTATGTACTTAATGAAAATACACCGCGATTGTATTTGTGGTATACTAAATTGGTACAACTAATTTTGTACTTAATATACTTTAATTGTGCAGAAATAGTGCTGAAGTCCAACTAAAGATACATTTAAGTGTATTTGATTGTGCTAAAGTTGAACTATTGCAAGTATGCTTCAGGTACACTTTAAATATATTGCATTGAAAGATTGATTTTATTTTAAAAATCAGAAAATCCTTATCAAAAGGGACATTAAAACACATTTTTATTTAAGCACAGGCTTAACATGAAGAAATGTGCATTGTGTTTAAATAGTTCTCCAAATAATGTTTAATTATAATTTTATATCAGTAAGTAATATGTTAATAATCAGTAAGTAATATGTTAAAGTCAGTTAATATGTTAATACATTTAAACTATACTTAGCATGAAATAAATGCATTTTAAATGAATTGTTTTTTTATTAGGGGTTCTTACAAATAATATAGATATTATATAATAATATGGTCATATGTAAACAATATATATATATATACAGTATATGTGTATATGTATATACTGTATATATATGTGTGTTTGTGTGTATATATAGTATTTGATCCCCGAGCAAAACATAACTTTGTACTTGGTGGAGAAACCCTTGTTGGCAAGCACAGAGGTAAGACATTTCTGATAGTTGGTCACCAGTGTCAGGATACATGTTTAGTCCACTCCTCTGTAAATCTTTAAGGTTTCTTGGCTGTCGCTCAGCAAATTGGAGTTTTAGCCTCCGTCACAGATGTTCTATAGGACTAGGGTCTAGAGACTGGCAAGGACATTTAATGTGCTTCTCCTTAAGCCACTCTTTGGTTGTCTTGGCAATATGTTTTGGGTCTTTGTCATGTTAAAGGCACATCCACGACCCATCTTCAGTGATCTAGTTAAGGGGAGGAGGTTCTCGTCCAAGATTTTACGGTACACTGGCCCGTCCCTCAGCCCCTCAATGCGGTGAAGTCATCCTGTACCAGTAGCAGTGAAAAAGCCCTAAAGCAGAATGTTTCCAACACTGTGCTTCTCTGTAGGGATGGTGTCCTTGGGGTCATAGTCAGCATCTCTCTCCCTCCAAAAACAGGAGTCAATTTTGGTCTCACATCACTTTCTTCAAACCTTTTCTGAATCATCTTGATGTTCATTGTCAAACTTCAGATGAGCCAGGCGGGCCTTCTTGGGCAGGAGGACCTTGCGGGTGCTTCAGGATTTCAATCTATTGTGGCATAGCGTGTTACCAATGGTTTGCTTGCTAAATGTGGTCCGAACTGTCTTGAAATCATTATCAAGCTTCTTCCGTGTCTGCGCTGACCTTTAACCTTTCTCATGATCATCTTTACCCCATTGGGGAAATCTTGCAGGTAGCTCCAGACCAAGGGCAATTGATAGTTATTTAGTATTTCTTCTATTTCCAAATAATCACACCAACAGTTGTCTGCTTCTCACCAGGTCTGTAGCCTATTCAAGGTTTGTGCAGGTCTACAATCTTGTCCCTGACATCATTTGAAACCTATTTGGTCTTGACCATGGTGGTGGAGAGGTTGAAATGGAAGATACAGATTCTGTTGGCAGGCATCTTTTATATACATAACAAGCTGATTTAGGAGTACTTTCTTAAAGTGACAGGACTAATCTGTGGTCCATATAGGCACATAACCAATCTTTGGAGCAAGAATTCTTGCTGGTTGGTAGGGGATCAAATACTTATTTCACTGACTGAAATGAAAATCAAGTTATAACCTTTATATAACAAGTTTTTTGTTGTTGTTGATATGTTGTCTCTATCAGTTAAAATAAGCCTACCATAAAAATTATAGATCGTTCATTTCTTTGTAAGCAGGCAAACTTGCAAAATCAGCAGGGGATCAAATAATTATTTCCCTCAGTGTATATATATGTATGTATATATATATACTGTACATATACATATACATATACATATACATATACATATACATATACATACACATACACATGCACACACACACACACACACACATGTTTGCGCAGCTATCTTTATGAGGACATACATTGACGCAATGCAATCTCTAGCCCGTTACCCTAACCATCAGAACTACATGCCTGACCCTAACCCTAACCCTTACCGTAAACCTAATATAACCTAAACCCTAAAACCAAGTCTTCACCCTCAAACAGCCCTTTAAAGGGGTCTCTGGAAGTGAAGACCAGCCAAAATGTCCTCACTTTACTCTCCTTGTCCTCACACCGCTGGTCTACAACTCAAACCGGTCCTCACAAATATAGATGTACAAGTACACACACACACATATTATATATATACCTGTATATATGTACCGTATATACTGTGTACATATATTGTTTACATTTAACCATGTCATATAAATATAATATACTTATTATGTATACTATTATCAATTCTAAACTTTTTTTTTCAAAATAGTTTTATTTCACTGCTTGATAACCTCTTGACTCAAAACAACAATTTAACAATTTATCTAACCCGCCTGTTATGAAAACAACATCAACATCCAGAACACTAGAGCACAGATTTACCTAAGGATAAATGTGTGGTTATACAGTACTGTATATGTTATGTTACATGATGTGTTACATTGTGAAAACAGGAACACTCACTTTGTTTCTCCCATGTGGGCATTCCTTCTCTGAATTCTCTCTGCATCACCTGGTACACAGACAAACAGCTGACATTTAATCCTTTGAAAAGATTTTCAAGAAAAACAGGAAGTGAGTTAGAGAAAGAGGTGAGAGAGAGACAAAGAGGGAGAGAGAGGTGCTATTATCATCACAATAACTAGCAGAAACAACATTGTTGCTCTTGGTTTGTTATTAGGTCTTTGGTTTTGGCACAATTAATCTTAGTTTAAAATACCTGATAATTATGGATATTACAGCAATGTCATCGTGCTCTAATCTGTATCTGTATCTAATATTTCTAATTTGTTATGTGCTATTGATACTGCAAGGAGCTGATTTAAAGACAAGAAAAAAAATCAAGATTATACAAAAGAACAAAATCAGATGGACATTTATGCATTTGGCAGACACCTTTACCCGTAGTGATTTACAGCGCATTTAAGATTACTTCAAAATATAGTACATTTCATCAGAATGTAAGCATGATCAAAACCCTGGGATCAAACCCATGACTTCTAGTTATGCTAATGCATTGCTTTATGCCAAGGGGCCCTAAACTATGATACATATCACCTAGACAGGTAAAATGTATCGCAAGGCCCACTAAAATATTTTTAAATGGAAATATAGGGGACAAAATACACATTCGTTATCTTTATCACCAATAGTGGCTGGTAGACTTCAGATGAACTCATATAGAGGTTAATGGAAGAACTCAAGTTTGTCTGCACCATGATGCGAGGTCTGTGTATAACTGAATCAGGCCTGAATATGAATAAAATGACAGGCATATTCTTTCCTCTCCCAAACTTGGTGGGAGGGACCTGTATTAATGTCTTGTTGTGAGGAAGATGAAAGGTAATGCCCTCTATAACTGCAATGAGCAAAATGGGAAGCAAAACACCAGTTCATTGTTTCAGAGGTGGTCTGTGCACAGCAGGTTTTAATACGCATTTCAGCATCATGTGAATATTTCATACATTTCTACATTTACACCACATATTCATAAAGGTACATTTATTTTGTAACCCAAAACTTTTTCTGAACATTTCATTCCAATAGAGATTAAATATAATCTGTTGTGCAATTTCAAGACAAGCTAAAAACAAACGTTCTGTTATTGTGCCATGTGCATCTAAAGAGAACAGGAAAAATATAAATAGGCTACAAAGTTTTCTCAAGCTCACAAGTCCCGTGTCCCTGAGTGCGAGGCCTGGCCATCCAGTGAAAATGTCTTTCATATTTTATGGCTCTGCTGGACTCTCATGCCAAAAGTGGTTCTTGTCAAGTCAGTTGCGCACCGTGAGGGACCTCGGTTGTGCATGGTTTTTAGAGGAAGTGCAGGTGCAGGGACGATAAGACCACAGCCGCAACACGTTTCCCAGCCCATTCCAGCCCTGTGATTTGTTCTATTGTACCACTACAGCAGCACAAAGACCCACAACCATATTAAAATGACACCCCCATTATTTCTCCACAACAAACCTGAGAGCGAAATGCATTCACACAAAACTCCCCGAAGACCCATTGAATGCGCAACATTAGGATTGTATATGCAGAGTAAATGGGTGCAAGCAGGAAATGTGTTTTTGCCCGTGATGAATTCCATATCTCGGTAAATAAAACAAGATCTGAAATCCCTTCATTGGGCGAGCAGTCGCTCTCGGGCAGCCCTCACCGGCGGAGATGTGAAATGGGTTTTGTCAGGAGTGGGAGCGGCTGGTCTCGCGCTTAATTATTGATTCAGAGCGCGTGCAGCTGCGAACAACAGACAACGTGGAGTTGGCGGTGATACTTAGAGAAGAGAAAACGAAAGAGAAGAAATAATGCATTCGGTAAGGTTATTTTACAAGACTGCCCTTCTCACCTGAACAAACAGCAACAGCATGTAGTGACTGTTTGTGCGTTTTGTTTTGGGGTTATTTTAAATCGAGGGGTTTGGAAAATAGCATTAAGGAGAAAATACTTTTAAAATAAGTATTTAACAGGAAATGCGGCACGACATTTTAAAGAAAACAAATGTGCGCGCGTAAATTGTGTTTTACCTCGGTCGATTTCAAGCACTTTCCCCTCAGGTTAAAAATAGTAAATTAAGCCCACCATTATTATAGCCATCAGTGGTACCGCTTCTTTTTGACACCTTACTCTTATAGCAAAAGGGTTTTGAGTGTACCTGTCTCCCACTCGCAACCGAAGGTCAAATTAGCTGTCAATCAGCCCTTCGTTTCCCTAAAGACGTACGCACCCCGCCACTGACTGCCTCCCGCCTCGGCAAGAGCAGCGCGCGCCACCAAAGACACCCCCCCGTCTGTACCGCTCAGCCAATCAGATCTCACACCAGCCTGACACTGCGCTCCATAAATGGTGTGGAGGAAAAAGGGATGCTCGCACTACTAGCTCCATAGAGCAACTGAGGGAGCGCTCTTTTTTGTTTTTATTGTTTTATTTTGGATACTTTCCATCCTCACGACCATTCACATACGAAACAATAAGCGCTGTTCGACCGCACCTTTACGTTTTCGACTCCGTCTATCTATCCATCCGTCAGCCGACCCGTCTCCATCCCTCTGTCCTTGGGTCCACGCGACACCTCCTTCAAGACTTTCGGGAACGACTCTCCAAAAAAAAAAACGCTCACGAGCGCATCGGTTAAATTTTCACAGTTTATTTGAATAAGAGCCTTTTCTTTTCTCCTGTTCACCCCAAGACACGAGAATGGTCATGGTGAGTAACGTGCTCTCATTTGAAGAATTGCACTGGGGTGATTATCATTGCAACACATCGTTACGAGCAACCTCGGAATAATTCCTTCACCTCTCATAATATTGCTATTATCATAAATCGCGCTATTTGTCGTTTTCTTATACGCACAGCAACAATGCGTGATGTTAATATGTTATTATTGAAAGACTATTAAGGTGCGCATTTTGCGTAAAGGTGTGTGTGAATGTAACGTTAAGTGTACTTACAGTGTGATTTCTCCACAGCAACATTTTTAAAATAACCAAATTGCCCATATTTGCCAAAAAATGTCTTCCCATAAAATGTCTTAGCTAATTTCAACTACGTAACTCTGAGATTTCACCATTTTACCTTTTATTTTATTAACTATATACAGCTCTTAGGCTACAATACAGATTTAACAGTTTCATGGCAGATTTTCAGCAAAGTTCATTTATGAAAGTGCCTTTAATGAAATCACGTCGATTATAGGTTTGGCTTTTGTACGCTTTTGTAAACTTTCGGTTCCAGAAACAGAAACAAAATAGATTGTCTTTTTTATGACTCATGTGACATCCATATATAAATTGTCTTTTTTATGACTCATGTGACATCCATATATAAATTTATCTATATACGTATTTGCAATGTAAATGCTTTAACATACTTTGTAATCAGTGCATGCTTTTAACTTGCATTAATTAGCAGTGCTTTGCATGCACCCTATTACCATAATGCCTGTAGGTGCAATCACTCTGCACTAACTCAAGCTGAGACCTCAGTAGCGATTGATTGCCTTTGCTGGTTCTGAAAGGGCTTCTGTTAGCCAAAATGCCTGTGCCTCCGTCTGCAAGGCTGCCAGAGTGAAAGTGTTAATTTTTCAGAGTAGAGCAGATGACGGACAGCCGAGGCAGCCAGTGAGGAAACTGAGGAGGAGGGGACTATTCTGAGCTCACCAATGAGGAGGGGACAGGGAGTGGGGCTGCAGCGTTCGGCTCATGCCGAAGCCCGTGCATTCACAAGCAGCCTCGCTCGGAGGAGGAATGCCCACTCTCTCTCCTGCTGGCCGCACACTGCCTCGCCACCGCTGAGATAGATACAGAGAGAGAGACGAGAGACAGCTAGAGATCTCCAAGTGAGGAGACGTTAGCAAGGCTATAGGCGAGAACTCTGCCTGCCGACTTACAAATGGAATGGAACGGGTTTAAGATGGTAAGGATGCTGCAGAGGTTTTGTGCAGACAGGCGTGTGTGTGTGTGCGCGCAAGTGTGTGTTTGCCCTTGCTGTGTCTTACTGCCTGCAGCTGCAGTGGCAGCATTGGAGTCTCTCTCTTTCACTCCCCTTTATGCTACTCCTCCCCTGTATATTAGGATGAGAGGAGCTTTATTTGAGAACAAGGCTGAAGAGAGGAGAGAAGAGGAGATGAAAGGAGAAGAGAGGAGAGAAAGGACAGGTGTAGCAGGTTCTTAGATGCTGCGGTTTGAAACCCATTTACGATGTAGAGGCAGTACAGAATCCTAATGCTCACCTTTTTGGTTTCATTTTCACTCTTGTTTTAACGCTCTGCATCAAAATTATACACCCGTGTGTGTCATATGATTTTTTTCAATATGATTTCCTAAATAATGCTGTTTTAGATTTACAGTAATGTCAAGATCGTAAAGGTTGTGTAATGGTGTTGTAGTGTGTATGTCAGTCAGATTGTAAGTTTGTAAATGAGAATGAGTGGGAGTGACCTCGTGTGTGTACGTGTTTATAAGAATCTATTAGGCAGTGTGCGAGGGTGTGTTTCCATGCATAGTGTAGTTTGTGTTCAAGCATGTCTGGAGATGACTGGCTGTGTTTACCGATCCGCTATCACTGTGATAGAGATAGGGCAGGCTGCACTGTGCATGCTGCGATGTGCGTGTGTTGTGTAAGTGTAAGTGTCCATTGTTGACTAAGGGCTCAGAAACTGCCTCCCCCGGCTGTCACCAGGCTAGTGGGAGACTGTGCCTGCCAGGAACCAATTCTCCCCAAGACAGAAACAGAGAGCGAGAGAGTAGCAAAGCTTACAAACTGAGCTTGGTAAGAAAAATCCTAGGCCTGTATTATTACATCATACAAAGGTGCAAGACAACATAATTGCAGTGTTTCGAATGGCAGAGGCAGAACAGATATATGCTTTTACAAACTTGCCGTGACTGTCGAATCCCAAATCTGAGCTGTTTGGATTCAAATGTGGGCAGCATTATTCATTTTTCAGGCAAATGTTTGACTGTTTGTGTGTGGGCTTTAACATGCAATCAAAATGCTAATTGAAAAGAGCGATTCCCAACAGTGAATCCCTGCTTTACCTTCTTGCTCACTTTTTCTTGGTGCGTGCGTGTGTTAGCGAGGTGGAAATACAGTTTTTGCGAGGCGGAAATACATTGGGGCACTGAGGGAGCTTGTCCACAAGCACAAAGAAAACGGTTAAAGTGAAAGAGAGAAGAAATAAGGTGTGGGAGGGAGGAAGTTAACGGGAAAGAGCTTCCATGTAGGCCTATACATTACTCCACCTCCTCCGCAATGCTGACGTCCCGGCAACGCGCTCTCCAAATGGCCATTACGCAGAGCTATGGCCACGTAGATCGAGCCTATCTCTCTCCGCTCATTATTTACTCTCTTCTGCTTTCACCTCACGTTGAATCCTACCCTCCACTTTCCTCTTCCTCCTCTCTTCTCCTCCCTTCATCACCTCTAATTCCTGCTTCCTCTCTCCTTATATTTTCTCTCTTACCTCCCTACTCTGCTTTAGGGCTTTCTCCTTTGTTGTCTGACTCCAAGGTTGCATATCAATGCTAATAAGGCTAAAGCTGGACGGAATATTAAAAAGGGGTGGATGAGGGCACAGGTGGACAACAGAGAGAGAGACCGAGAGAAGAACAGAAGACGGGCTGCCGAGATGCTGAAATCTGGGCAGCAGGGGTGGGAAAATGCCACAGGATGTGTGATGGCTGGGTGGAAGAGTTTGCACCCCTAGTCTCCACACAGCGTGACTACACATGACAGCTATGTGTCAAAGTGGGCCACTTGATTTTCCTAGGAGTCAAGAGAGTTGGGAAGAAAAGAGAGATAGAGAGGCTCAGGTTGCGTCCCTCTGGCGGCATAGACTCAGGGCTCTGTGAGCGTGTGTGTCACTGCATCCATCTCTCACAGTTCCACTGCAGGAGAACAGCAGCATCCATCTGACAGCCTGCCTCTGCATGCTTTTTCAACAAGCCCTCAGACGGTGGCGCCGCAGAGCCTGTAAGTTTGAAACATGGGAAGGTTTCAGTTTCACTATTTTAGGCACATCGTTCTCAGATAAGCAGCATAGGCAATTTTAGTATTGTGTTTCTATATAAAGACATTTTAACTTTGTTATTGAAACGTATATCGTTATGACTGAAAGGTTGGAGGACATTTTCTGAGCTGATGAAACATCATTCAAGATCTTAGACCAACCTGGACCAACTTCCTAAATTGCGATTTTTGATGCAAATCAAGTTACTTCATAAAACTACAGAAAATTACTACATAGTAAGTAGATTTCTGGATTCATCTTGATTTTCAGTCTGATAATAGCAGTCCTTAACAAAACACATTCTTCAGCTCTTTAGTCTGAACGGTAGTAGAAACACTAAATGACTGACATGACATCAGATACTATGGGACACAAGAAATACACACAAGTGGCCTGTGAAAGAAAGCCAGACAGGACAGGCAATGATGAGTATGAAATCATTTCTACAAAATAGAATGAACATAAGATATGCAACCGCATAAAACAGGATTCACAGGATTTATTTCCCGTCTTTCATAAATACACCAAATAGTGTAACATTAGCCTTTACTGTAGTCTGAAAAGTGACATTTGGAATTGGCTGTGATTCTAAGTCTTTATGCTCTCGTTGCTATTTCGACTTGACGTTGTTAAAAGAGTAAACAGCAGTCTGTAATCTATTTGCTATGCTCTTCATTCCGATTTGAAAAAGTATCCTGATACATAATCGTTTTCAATGGCTCTGACAGATTTAGAGCACAAATGTAACCTCCGAATGTAATTACTGAATGAGTCTCACTCTGCCAACTGATTAGAGCAAATGCCTTGAGAGTTACTGAGGTAACTGAACATCCAGCTCTAGGGGGGATAGAGCACATGACAGGTGAAGGCAGTATGTGCTTATTAGACGCGTCTCACATTCAGACTTAAATAACTCCGAGAAGATTTCAGCAGCTAATACGAGCTTTCATCACATTCTATATTTGCGATCACATCACTTTAGGGAGACTTTTACCCTGAGTCTTAATAGGAACAATAAGAAGGAACCTACAATGTAAATTTTGATCTTGCACGGATTAAAATGTATCTGAGAAATGTTCAGATACAAGTGGCATACAATATCTAGATTTTCCATGCTGTATATGGCTAGAAGACTTGTGCTTTTTTAAATCTGCCTGACAAATGGTCTTTAGACATCTGACATGTCTTCTGTAGCAATTCAAGATCATAACCGACAACAAATTGTGCTTACATTTGCCAAGATACCAAAATCTGCAAGCAGAGTGAGATATTTAAATATGTGCTAAACCATTTCCAACGATCTTTCTAGATTAAATCATTAGATGTCTATGCTGTTAACAATTTTACAGCTTGCACTGCATTTCATTCATTTGTTTCTTAAAATATATTAACTATAACAAAATAAAGATTCAAATTTGTCATGCTAAACATAACTGAGCTCTCCAATAAGTCTCCTGAGCTTAGCAACATGCGAGCAATAAAATTGTCAGTAAAGTTAAAAATACTTTAAAACAATTTCACTTTAAAAATGTTGTATTTCTGCTTCATGTAATAAAAACGCTTAGCTATGATTAAATAATATGCCTTGAAGAATTATGCTTTTGCAATGATATACTTTTGCAATGAAGTAAGATCTTTCATTGTGTCAAAGCTAAATTTACATGAATGCCGACAAAACGGCTGAGTAAAATTTTAATAGGCGTCCACAGTGATTTCTCGGTTTGATTCATCCTCATTTTCCTTGAAGAAAGCTAAGGAGAGATCTCGAAGGAGAGAGCTGTTCAGGGATCAGCCTTCACGAGCGCAAGCATAATAATTCCTCTGGCGCAAATTCAAAGTGCCGCTCACAGACAGACGATAATCAGGCGAATATACACACAGCACACACAACACGATGCTCCAGCACACTGACAGATGGATCTTCAGAGACACGTTCTGTATACACCATGTTTGCCAGAAACAACATTGAAAATAGTGATGGTTTTAGAGTTGACCAGGTGAAAGAAGAAAATGGCGATTTCTCTCTTTTTCCCCATTTCTTTGACGCTGGCTCTCATCCCCTATCATTCAAGTTTTCGACTTCCCTCATCCTCCATCCCACTTTCTTTGTATCCTTCCTTCTACTCTCTCCCCCTCCCTTCCTCTTTTTTTTTCTCTCTCCGCCTGTGTGCTTTGGTATTCATACAGACGTTTGGATTTGAGTGGCAGGTTCTCCCGAGACTGTGCACAAACTGCACATTTCTCTGATCTACATTTTGCACCCCAGGAAAAGACAGCAGCAGCCGGCGAGTCTTTGCTCCTGCTATTGCAGAAACAGTTTCTTTTTCTCTCCTGCCCATTAGCCAATTAACTGACCCGCCTCCTGTGACGCTAAAGGACGTTTCAAGGTCCCTCGCACTACGGAGGCTTGCCTCACGCAATCACGCTGAAATATAAACCTTCAAAACTGAAACATTTGAGACTGAAATGATTGGTGCATTTAAAACATTATATAATGTGGTTTAATGTTGGCAGATAGATGCTATTTGTGTCTTTTGCTTTGTTGAGAAGAAAGAAAAATGAAAAGAAGAAATTAGATAAGAGATCACAGGTAAATGTCAAAGACAGTTCCGCTCTCTGAATATCAGTGCCCAAAGGTCAGAGGTCAGAGAAGTGAAGGGTTACTGAGTTTGCAAATCACGGCGGCCCCCGCAATGAAACCCGACTTAGAAAGGGCAAGTGGGGTGACCTGCAAAAACCATCTTCCCCACAACAGTAACCATAGATACAGCCGTTGGCATTTCATGAAGGGATTGCTTTGCGTGAAATCTTGCCCCTGTAGATGCGCTTTGGTTGTGGATATTGTTATCTCGCTGTCAAGAGGAGTTAGGCTTATTAGAGGTGAGAGCAGACCTTTAGCAGAAGTTGCTGTCTCGTCCAGGAGCAAAGGTCTTCCCTTATACAAACAGCCGCTACAGCTTTAACGAAGCCAAGCATTTATTCAATTAAGCCTACATCAGCCTTCAATCAGTTAGCAAAAGCACGTCTGACAAACCCTGCTATATATTTCAGGCATGAACAGATCGCTTACAACTATCAAAAGCTCCAAAGAAGTATTCGCACACATTAGGCACGATCATGAGTGAACCCTCGTTCATTTGATTTCTTTGAGGATAACTATATATTTTCTGGAACATTCTATATGAGCATAGATGACCCCCTATAGGCATTTTCAATTACAGTGTACAGCAGCATTTGAAGATTAATCTGCTCTTTTGGATGCACATCACATTTGCTGCTTTCGTTGATATTCTGCAGAGATTTCATCTAACCAGCTGCAGGACTACATGAAGTCCCCGTCTCCCTAGCTGCTGCACACATCTTGATTTCATGTCCCTAGAAATAAAGACACAGATGTGTTGACACAGCTTTGAGGTCACTGCTGATTTGCAAAACGAGATGACGGCGAAGTTTATCACTTTACTATATAACCAAACAGTTGCAAAATAATTGATTATTAAATACATTTGTGAAGTACATATGTTTGTATGGGTATTAAAGCCGATGCTGTGGGGATGCTGTTTCGCAGCTACTTTATGAGTTCAAGTGCAGATGTTAATACACTGAATTCATGCAATGCGATGTTTTTCTTCCAGCTGTGGACATCATATCATTAATAGAATGGTGGCCTTGAGAAGAAGGATGTGCTCGAGGTTCGATGTCGGTTGTTTTGTTAGGTCAATGGCAGGGATGCACTGATATAGACGTTTTGGCCAATGCCGACAGTCAATGTTATTTTTGTTATAGGTAATAAAATAAAAAAGTCATAACATTGTTAATCTATATACTTTTTGTGCAGTCTTAAAATAGCAGTGTTTACAATAAAGCTTTAATATTAAACTTTACATGCTTTAAATCAGTCATCCAAACATTATGATGCACAGCAGAATAGAATTTTAAATTAAAAGAAAAATGATATATGGACGAAATATCAGCCAGTTTAGACTGATGGCCATAATTTAAAAAATATTCATACTATATTATATCATATTATGTTCACATTATAAAAATATATTGTTGCTGTCCTTCCAAAACCTTGGATGTCCAAATTCAGAGTTTTTCAGGAAATTGAAAAAACTGTACTTTCTTAAATGATTAAATACTGTGCTGTCAAAGTTGACAAGCACTTTTTAATACGTTTTATTGATTTGATATTTGCAAAACCCAATATCAAACTTAAAGGGTGACTAATAATAATGATTTGTCACAACAATATATGGAGATACAAGGTTTCAGAAGGACAGCAGCGATGTTTTAAAATATTTAAAAATATTTGTTCTGTTCAGTATCAAAATGGTCATTGATATACAGCGCATCCCTATATAAAGGATTGTATTTCATATCCATGTAGTTCTTGAAAAGGAAGAGGAAGATAATCTGGCTGTTTTTTGGTGCAAAGAAAGCAATATTGGTGAAGAAAAAAACAAGCATGGATGGTAGGGGAAACCAAAAGACCACTGGGGAATGAGAAGGAGGTGGAACTGTGTGCAGTGTTGGTAGATAAAATAGGGAAAGAAGGTGTTTTGGGGAAAAGGGAGCACTGAAGGAAAGCAAGGAACTGTGAGAAAGCAGCTGCAGGAAGATGAGGAGGCTGAGATTGGATTAACCAGAGCTCATGTGTGTGCAGTGTTAAGAAAGAAAGCTCAGTGTGTTTATGTGTGTACAGAAGCCCACCTCATCTTCTCAAGAACATGAAACTGTAGTTAGCCGTCTCCATTCGCCTCCCCTCACAAACAAACACACACACACTCACACATCTACTTTCAGGCTATTCGTACAGCTTTTAATGTTTCTCTATAATGAGCAAATACGGCATGACAAGCTCAAACAGAGAAAATAATTAAAAGACAAATATATATTGTAAGGTCTTTTGCTGGGTTTCACACTCCCCGTAATGCAACACCATTCATCCTCATTTTACCAGCTCTCCAAACTCACTGCAATACTCACCAAGGACTCCCAAGCGCAGCTTTAAAACTCATCTATATGGTCTCAGTGTGATTAGTTATCAGAGGTAAAGAAGCTTGTTAGCTAGAGAGGTTCAGGGGTGCGCAGTATGCATAGTTTTCAGGGCGGGGACGAACAAGGTTGCGTTTCCTCTCTGTTCCTAGCACAGGTGCGGCACTATTCTGCCACCTGCCAGCTACCCACAGCCATGTCAAAGCCCCACCTGGAGCTGACACAGCCTGGCATACTGCATGCAGAGAGTAAAAGGAAACCACATACTCGCAATTACACTAGAGAGAGAGAGACTGAACAATGCAAACATATATACGCGGTGAAAAGTGCACGAGCGAGGTTGCTGGTCTCAGCTGGTAGGGTAGGATGTTTTTCATGGGTACGTTTTTAACCGACTAAATAGCTGAAAGACCAGCTAAGACCAGCAAAACATCTCAGGCTTGTGTGAGCTATTGCCATATTGCATGCACAACCTTGAGAGAGGAGCGGACTCCACATGCACCTTGTAGCACAGAGATGCCAGCATGCAGCCACTGCAAGGTCACCTTTATTTTAATGCAGAGAATTCCCTTAATGGGGGGAGGAAGTAGTAAAATGTCTGTAATATGTATGTGTAGAGGTTAGCGCGAGAGAAAGAGCAGAAGGGTATATGAAAGAGAAAGAGTGTGTGGGGTTGGGCAGTGAATCTCTGAGCCTGTCACTGACAATCAGCATGAGGTCTAAAGCTAGATGACAGACAAGGACAGTACACGCGTCCATCCGGAGAACTCCGCCGTCTCGCCATGCGTATGAACTGCGTTTCGTAATACAGATCGACACGATTTTAAAGACACATCCACAAATTCGTCTCACAATATGTCTGTTTTGATATAGCACAAGAGACTTGCATACGATAATGAATGATTGAGGCATTTAAGGCCTCTCTACAGCACAAGCAGTGCTTGTGTATATAGAAGCTATCACATGGATGGGCAACGGCTGGAACATATCATCAGTGACGCGCCACTGGATGTGTGTGCACGAGTAAAGATAGGCCCAGGAGGCTGCTTATTCCATACTGCCCGGAGGAGGCGAGTCCTGTGGGCTGCCGGAACAGGCAACGCGCCAACCTCTCTCAAATTTCCATCAGGAGCCGGAGGAAAGCGCTGGTCACTGGAGCCACACAAATTCAAGTGTCATCCCTGAATCAAGACGCTCACCAATTTTCTGCTCGCCTTGGCAGTGAGCTGGGCTGCTACCAGCGGCTAACGGAGCCAGCGGTCCCTCGACAGCATGGACCAGATAGTGGATTGCCCATAATGCACACGTACATCCAGCGTTATTATCGTGACTGCAGGATAAAATCCACGTATTACGTAACGTTCCAGTACCTTCATCAGCACGAGGCACAAACGAAAACATTGTGCACAGCGGTTCATCAGCACTGCGTTTAAGCTCTTTGCCTTTATTTGAAAACTCAGCTGAACCCTCACCAACACATTAGCCGCACTGTCATGTTGGGCGCTAATTCGTCTCCACAGAAGATCTGCGAGAGAGGTTAATTTAAGGCCAAGGAGATCCCACGCACTGAGAGAAAATACAGCCATTCGTCTAGAGAGAGAGATAGAGAGAGGAACGGCAAAGGAGTTATGATGGATAGAGAGAGCGACAGACAGAGAAAGAGAGTGGGGTCAGTTGATGAGGTCAGTGGTGTGAGATTTGAACAGAGAGGGAAGGGAGAGACGCAGGTGTTCCACCAGACCCATCGCCCAAAGGAAAAACACGCCGCTTGTCACCGATCCTGCCGTTCTCAACATGCATCCTTCCCTCTCCTGCCCTTCAGCTTTTCCAGTCATTACATTTCTTCTCCCATTTCTTTTATCCCTTACATGATTTTTACATGGAATTAACATCTGAAGTGTTTACTGTGGCAATACCTATCCTGCCTTTCCACACCAAATGTTTTTTTATTAATTAAATTCTCTGATAATGGTTTCCAGCTATTAAACTCTCAGACAATCAATCATCACTCCATCATTCAGTCATTTTAGTGAGAAAATTGATTTTTTTTTTCACAAGCTAAATTGATTTCAATTTGGTCATCGTGGTCAATTGTGTAGCTACTGTACCGTATAAAAAGCTGCATAGTTTGCCACAAAATACAGTAATTGTAAGTCAATAGTAAAGGTGCAGTGAACTATTTGTACACCTGAAGGAAATGAATAGAACATTTGAAAAAATGCTAAATTGACTGCAAATGGAGATTTCAGTTCTACCAGTAGCTTTATAAAAGCTGTTTTATTCTAGCTGCTCATATTATTTTAATATTGCCCCTATGGCTGGACACTTTCTCCCTTATGTATTATGCTTGACTGTAAATAACACATTTCTACAATGCGAAAAAATCTTTCTTTTGCATAATGCAAAAAGACGACAAAGGTGACTGTTATATTGGGCAGCGCAACAAAAGCAAAAGCAAACACTGAGTGCATTTAAAGTGATCAGTAACTGCTCACACATCAGAGACCTGCAAAACGGCTTTCAGCATCCAGTTGTTTATATTTCTGCAATGACCTGCATTCAACCTCATCTATTACTGTACAGAGCTGTCATTATTTAGTCACCCTACCTCACCCCAGGAAGCGAATCCCGCCTTTGAACGCCAAAAGGTCACAGATTCCTCAGAGATATTCATTGGACTCTCAGACAGGAGCATGGAACCCATCTCTGCAAAACAGACACAGAGACAGAACATGAGCCGTGGGCCAAATGAACAGAAGCCATCGTTGCTGATTTAATGAAGTTCACTGTAATGTAATCAGGGTGTGGTCCTCTGCTACCCGCTACCATCTTGGCTGAACCAGACCCATCATCAACACCCAGGGGAGAGATGCGGAGAAATACGGAGAACCATCTTCTATCGATCCTGTGCAACATAAGACCGGACTTCATATACAGAGAGAAGAGGAAAATGTGTCAAGCAAAAGTTAAATGAAAAATTGCTTTTATACCGAGGCATTTATTATTCCAAGTCCCTCAGAGGGAGAGTCAGAGAGGTACTCGATGCGAAAAGCAAGGGAGGGTGGAGAAGAAAAAATCTATTTGGTAAAGTAGATGCCGATCGATGGTGATGGAGCGAAGCAGTCTCGGCGCATGCCGTCCCACATTACTGCCCTGATTGATCTGCAGGAGTGGCAGCATGACCCCGGGGCTCTGGAGGAGGTGTCCCACAGAGGAGGAGAGCCTACGCAAAACACGGGGAGAGAAAAATAAAAATCAATACACACAGAGAGCTTTACTGACCTCACGTTAAGATACAAGAAATGTATGAAGCTGCGTACCTGAATGGGTTCTGACAGCGCACATCCCCTCTGGCAGTTCAGTGCACCAGAGGTTTGGAGTCTCGGGCTAATGCAGCGACCTCTGCGAACGTTTAGGAGAATTGTACCCACCGCCTGGAGCTTCTGTTAACTCGAAATGTGTTTATTTATCAAAGTGAGAATTATTTTAAGGGATTTAGTCCAAGGCTATTTTCTAGACTCGTGCTGTTTCTGTAAAGCAGTAAAAAAATGAATGAAGGAAAAGGTTATTCCCCGGCTACACGTACCTGTGGTATAAATAAACAAAAATCTTTAAGTATACGTTTTTGAGAAATCGCATCTCAAGATAAAATATATGTACTGTATGATGCTTGATCTTGTTTTACATATGGTATGTACATATAAATACAAACATACATATAGGCTGTTGAGGGTGACCTCCATTTTGTGGCTGGCACTCTCAAATTTAACAGCATCTCTGTGATGCCAATTACATGCAGTGAAGATGTGTGATACGATTGTGTGAGATGCCAACGTGGATTCAGTTTGGTTCGGGATGGGGTGAAGTAGAGGTTGTTTGTCTGCGAACGTCATGAAGTGGCAGATTTATTGCGTGTTACATGAGCAAAACAGAGAAGCGTGGGAGATTTTGTTTTATGATATGGCGGTGACCACTGTGTTTTTCTACTATGGCCATTGTTGTTACATGTATGATGGAGTCATGTATGAGATGTATCTTATATCATTTCTGTTTTTCATAACTATTTTAATGCAGGTGTACATAACCATCATAAGGAGAGTTTCGTCAGCAACATTTTGAACTTCAGTATTTAGTGTGTGTGAAAAAAAAATATGTATTGATGTAATTTTATCAAGAGAAAAGCTATAAAATATAAATTAGCTTACGACTACGCGCCTGGCTTAAATTATAATGATAAAAAAAATTTTTTACCTACTGTACATGTTTGTTTATGTTGTTTAATTGCGACAAACAATAGCACAAGTTGTTTTGTTTTGTCAACAAAAGGAAAATAGAAAGTAGAGGAAGAAAGAGAAAATGGCATAGAACAAAAGCTATTTTCTCCAGTGTATTCTATATTTGATTCCTGTGAGCTTTGAGAAAAGGTCAGTG
This sequence comes from Triplophysa rosa, assembly GCF_024868665.1. Classification (NCBI taxonomy): domain Eukaryota; kingdom Metazoa; phylum Chordata; class Actinopteri; order Cypriniformes; family Nemacheilidae; genus Triplophysa; species Triplophysa rosa. The sequence continues at coordinate 17,761,795 of NC_079906.1, forward strand.
AAAACAGAAGATGAATTCATTTATAGTCTGTCCTGTCCCTGCTGTCGCCTGCGGACATTGATCTGTCCTCTGTTACCAGAGTAACAGCGAGCATTTTCTAAACCTTACAGTGAATGATTCACCAAAAAATCTGATGCATCAGTTGGCTGTGTCATCCCGGTTCTCATTTTGAACGATTCAGCATGTGGACTGGTTCATGGAGATGTTGTTTCACTAGAGCAAGAATACACATGAAAATCAAGTTTAAAGCAAAATGTACACTGATGTTTCATCACTAGAACAATAAAAGTGTGATGTTACACCCTGCGGTCCTCACTGTACTGTAACTAAAACCAAGGTGGCACATTAAAGATTAAAACAGAAAAAAATCCCACTAGGTTCTTTTTTGAATGATAGACCCATGCCCCAGATAACACTACCCCAAGAGCTGTCAGCAATTCACCTGCCCGCCCCATCCCTCTCTCCTCTCTTTCCTCTGCTGACAGTCTATTTTTTGCTAAATCCAGACACCTGGGCGCTTACATGAACGTTTTAAAGATCTACAGAGGACACAGAGCCCTTGCCGCCCTCCCCTATCTGATCAGAAGTGTCTCCTCCATCATGTAGTGCTGGATGCCTCCTATTACACCCCTTCTCTTTTCCATCCATCCAACGGCAAGGTCACGCTTAGAGTCTTCCTTTTTTCCTAAATTGGCTGTTTTCGCTGTTAGCTTCATGGCTCAAGCTGTGATTGCGGCAGTCTCGGTGTTGGTACTCTAAGGTCTTGTTTACGAAGCTGGATTTGTTGGAAAAACCCATGATATTAAATCTGCAGTCGAAAGCTTGCACTTTTTTTCCACGACTTGCAGTTTCTCTATTATTTTACAAAAATTAGTTCAGGTTTTTTTCTACGGTCTGGAGCAAGAGAAATTTTGTTAGCGAATACATTTTTTTCTATAGCATCCGCATGCACCTACAGGGCCAATTTCCACAATGTGATGCCTTAGCATAAATAAAACTAAATTCATCTGAAATTGTTTTCTGAACTGTGTCATTCCAAATCGAAGCCACCTGTGTGTTTTAGTGTGCCTGGAGACCGTCAGGTGTGTTTGCTTGGTATGGAGAAGATGAGTATGTTTCAATATTGACCCTGCCCCCCTCCCGTAGGGATCGACAGAGACTCAGTGGCGTCAGGCAGACCTGCCGCAGCTCCAGGGCTGGGCTGAGAAGGGACTGCTAACACAGCCAAAGATGGTAAGGAGACTGCTGCCCATTAACCGCCATTTTTACCCCATTAATAATTTAGGATGTTACTGCTATGAGAGACAGGTTGTGTGCAGGGATACATAAGGCCTAGTATATCTTGGGTTATAGAATTAGGTTTTAAATAGAATGTATTGATATTTTACTGTTGTTGTTGTTATTATTATTATTGGGGGAAATGATGATGTCATGTGTTACCTGTTATGGATGGATGTTGTATTGTCAATATGTATAATGTCTGTGCATCATTTAAATGTCTTGTATTTGTAAAACTAAGCATATATGCATAAATTATTTACAGCTATTTACTTACAAGGAAGATTGTAAAACATTAATTTTGCATTTGCTTTGCATGGCGTTGACAATGCATTTGGATCTCCACACAGTAAATCCACCTGAAGATTATTATCAGTTGTTTTCTTCCAGATTTAGCTGTCAAAGGGCCACATAAATATGAGCAGACACCTATAGGAGAAAGAACTAGCATTAGAAGGCCGCGATAATGACTGGAGAGCATTACCAGTAAAAACACATCAGAATAGAAGCCTGGCATTTCATCATCTTAGCTAATAACGCCATTAAAGTGCCGTGTTGAAATGGCAGGTATCAGCGACACACACACACACACATCGAAACGCATCTTTCTGCAGCACTGCGAACACACCTCTGGCTCTGCGTGACTCAGGGACATCGGACTGGTTGAACCTGTATTTTTATCTCCGTTCTGACATCCTCTACGGCACTTATGTAAGACAAGAGTGGCAGAGGCGCTATCTTCCGGAATCCGCACACACATACAGAAACACGCTCGCAGGCCGAGTCGAACAGAGCAGCGCTCAGAAACAGTCGACATATCTGCCAGTGCATTTGAAAAAATAAAGGAGCGTAATCTGGGGGTAGTGTTCAGTTGAATAAAAGAAAAGATGATGATCTGTCCTCCAGCTGACACCGAGGCTTTTGTGATGGCTTAGCCTGTCTGCTCGGCTTGCCCGTCTGTCTGTCTAACTGTCTCACTGCTTACTACAGCTAAAGCACAAGCAGATAGAACAGGCTAAGCTCTGCTCAAGCTAGCACCCGAACCAGAGATTTTTGGTGTTTATAGCTTACTAATGCTGTTAAAGGTGCTGTAAGCATTTTTGTTTTTACTAATACCATGCATAACATGTCCCTACTACACTCAAAGTACCACACAAAGTAAAGGTTTCTAAGAGGTTCTTTGTCAGGCAGTTTAACATTTAATATCCACAGAGCCTTTCTGTTGGACAAAAGGTTTTTTATAGATGAACATGGTTTTACAGACTATTGAAAGGTAAGAATGAAATGGCTGAAAGGTTCTTTGGGGAACCAAATTTTTTTTTCTATGGCATCGCTGCAGAGAACGTCTTGGTTACGGATGTAACCTCAGTTCCCTGATGGAGGGAACGAGACGTTGTGTCGAGCCGACAGATGGGGTTCGCTCTTGAGAACCTATCAACTTCTGACTAGTTTAAAAAAGGCCAATGAAATTGGCGAATGAAATTTGCATGCCGGACTCCGCCCCCGGATATCCGGGTATAAAAGGGAGACGGCGTGCTGCATTCATTCACCTTTTGGTCTGAGGAGCCTGAGCATCCCTCGACCACTGCGGCGGGCAGCCAGCGTTGTGGCAAGAAGGACACAACGTCTCGTTCCCTCCATCAGAGAACTGAGGTTACATCCGTAACCAAGACGTTCCCTTTCTGTCGGTCTCTCGACGTTGTGTCGAGCCGACAGATGAAGTTCCTATGGAAAACGCCACAGCGCTGTGCCGCGTCACAATCTCTAGCGGAGCGACGCTGACTGGCCTGGGCGAGTCAGACGTAAGCGCCAGCGCGAAATTGTAACCATCCAGTGGAGAGGTAGGGGGTCCCAGTGCTTTTTGGGAAAAAGGTGGGAAGCCCCTGCCACCGGCCGTCACGGGCGGAGGCCTTGATTCTCTAACAGCGAGAAGCCGCCTGGCACCATAAGGGCCACTGGGTAAGCATTATTCCCCCTGGGGGAAAAACGCTACAGAGAGCACCATCCTACCATAGGGAGGAATTAGTGCAGACACCACATGATCTCACCATCAGGGGAGAACTCATGGGAAAACGTGCAGACTGAAGGAGTTAACCGCAAGGTGGAGATCCACCTAGGGAGGTCATGGGTTGCCGAGGTGGGAACCATTCATGAGGATACATCAGACGGAACCGCCCAGGGGGGGAGTTACCATATCTGGAGCACTAGGTCCGGTTAGAGCTATGTGGTAGATAACTCAACTGTTCCCCAGCCTAAGGAGGCAGGGCTGCTCTGCCCAGCCTGCCCCCAGGAGGGTGCTTCATGATGGATGGAATGCCTGTTCTTTACCCAGTGGGGAAAGAAGGGAGGCGTAATAGCCGCTGATCCCCCTAGAGGAAGGGGGAAGGGCTTTCGCAGGCGTACGCCCTACCGGCTGCCGGTCCTACACGTTGCCCTGCAGGACGCGGGCTGACACCGGTTCCACGCATAGGTATTAGAACCTCGCGAAGGTGTTGGGTGTAGCCCAACCCGCAGCTCTGCAGATGTCTGCCAGAGAGGCGCCCTGAGCCAGTGCCCATGAGGAGTGTGGGCAGGGGCGATCTTTAGATCGGTATGCCATAGCGCCGGCATCCACGATCCAGTGCGTCATCTCTGTTTGGAGACAGCCCTCCCCTTCTGTTGACCTCCCGAACAGACGAGAGCTGCTCAGAGCTTCTGAAGCTCTGCGTGCGGTCCAAGTAGAGGCGTAACGCACGTATTGGACACAACACGGATGGGGTTGGGTCTTCCACCCCGGTGAGGAGCGCCTGCAGGTTCACCACCTGGTCTCTAGGGGGAGTGGTGGGAACTTTGGGCACGTAACCGGGCCGGGGTCTCAGGATAACGTGAGAATCACCGGGCCAGAGTTCTAGGCAGTCTGTGGACACGGAGGGTGCTTGTAGGTCCCTTACCCTCTTGGAGGTGACCGCCATCAGGAGAGCCGTCTTTGTCGTGAGGTGAGAAAGAGCGGCAGCTCCGAGGGGCTCGAAGGGGGGGGCCTCTTGAGGCCCGCCACCTAAGTCGCAAGAAGGTACGGAGCGCGGATGAGGTGGTAGCCTTCTCGCGCCCCCTTAGGAACCTAATGACCAGGTTGTGCTGTCCCAGAGGCTTCCCAGCAACTGGGTCGTGATGAGCGGCCGTAGCGGCTACATACACTCCCAGTGTGGAGGGGGGAGAGGTTACTCTCCAGTCTCTCTTGAGGAAGGGACAGCACGTTCCCGATCGAGCAACTCCGTGGGTCTTCTCTTCGAGAAGAGCACCAGGACGAGAAGAGGCGCCACTTATGGGCGTATAGCCGCCTACTGGCCATGGCCCTAGTCTGAGTGGTGTCCCATCCGCCAGGGGTGGGCCACTCAGGATCTCCTCGTCCCGTCCAGACATGGAAGTTCCAGGGGTCTGCCTGGTATGCCATAACGTGCCCCTTCCCCTGGGAAAGGGGGTCCTTTGCCAGGGGGATCGGCCAGGGGGGAGTTGTTCCAAGTCCGGTTGGGCCAATAGGGCGCAACTAGTACCACTTGATGCTCCTCTTCCCTGGCCTTGCACAAGACCTGTGCAATGAGGCTCACTGGGGGGAAGGCATACTTCCGCTTACCCTGCGGCCAGCTGTGCGCTAAGGTATCCGTGCCGAGGGGTCCCTCGGTCAGGGAGTACCAAAGCGGGCAATGGGAGGAGTCCGGGGAGGCAACAGGTCCTCCTGTGCCTGGCCGAACTGCTCCCATATGAGCCGGACTGCGCGGGGATGGAGTCGCCACTCTCCGCGAGGCGTCGACTGACGAGAGAGCACGTCGGCTGTCTGGTTCAGGTCGCCTGGGATATGTGTGGCTTGCAGGGAGCTGATCACCTGCTGACTCCACAGAAGGAGGCGTCGGGCGAGTTGTGTTAGCTGCCATGAGCGAATGCCACCCTGTCGATTGATATACGCCATAGCAGTTGTGCTGTCTGACCGGACCAGCACGTGCTCGCCCTGCACGAGAGGCTGCAGCCTCTTCAGTGCAAGTAGCACAGCCAACAACTCTAGGCAGTTGATATGCCAACGCAGGCAGGGGCTCGTCCACCGCCCCGACACTGTGTGCCCGTTGCACACGACACCCCACCCCTGCAGGGAGGCAACCGTCGTCACACGACGTGCCTTGCTGCCCTAAGGGGATCCTGTCCACCAGAAAGGTCATTGAAGACCAGGGGGTTGGGGTGCGTCAGCAGAGAGGCATGATGACCATACGCCTGCTGCCGGTGTGCCACGCTCTCCAGGGAACCTGACTCTGTAGCCAGTGTTGGGGCGGTCGCATGTGCATCAACCCGAGGGGGACCACCCCCACCGAGAATGCCATGAGCCCAGGAGCCTCTGAATTGTTTCAGGGGGACCGCTGACTGCCTGAAGTGCTTCAGGAAGTTCAACACTGACTGACCGCACTATAAGTCAGTCACGCTGTCATGGGGAAGGAGTCGAGTTCCATACCGAGAAAGAGGATGCTCTGCACAGGGGAGAGCTTGCTCTTTTCTCAGCTGACCTGTGGTCCCAACCGATATAGGTGCCGGAGCACTAGGTCCCTGTGTGTACACAACAGATCTCGTGAGTGTGCCCAGATGAGCCAGTCGTCGAGATAGTTAGTACCCGCACACCTCTCTCACCAAGGGGAGTGAGGGCGGCTCCCCAGATCTTCGTGAAGACTCGTGGGGACAGGGACAGACCGAAAGGGAGGACTCTGTACTGATATGCCAACCCTCGAAAGCGAGACATGAAAGTAAGCGTCCTTCAGGTCGATTGCCATGAACCAATCTTCGCATCTGGTAGACGCCAGGATGTGCTTCTGCATAAGCATCCTGAACGGCAGCTTGAGTAGGTGCCTGTTCAGGGTACGCAGATCTAGCAACACCGATGGTCTCCTCTTCGATGTCCCTTCCGGGGGGCCGCCTGAGCCAGAGCTGGAGGGCGTCGAAGAGGACCAGGGCTGCTGGGAAGCAGATGGTGCACGGGACTCGACGGCCGAGGCGGCCGAGTCGCGGCGCAGAGTTCCTGCATAAGCGCTGGGTTGGTCTTACCCTCGTGGAGCTCTCTCAACGCCTTGGCCTGGCAGGAGCCATAGCATGGAGAGAGGAGGCAGCTTGGCCCACAGCAATGTTAGCTCTCGATGCCGGAGATGCCGAGACCCTCCATGCTTTGGATGGGAGTCTAGGTCGAGCCCCCCAGGTGGCCGCCGCCTGCGGGCAAGAGTGCACCGCGGCGGCATGCTCCACCTGGGGGACATCGACGTATCCTCTAGCTGCCTCACCCTCGAGGGAAGAGAGGGTGAAAGAACTTGTTTGACGTGAACGTGCCGGAAAGGGGCGTTCCAGGTCTTACTAAGTTCTTCATGCACTTCCGGTAAACACGGCACTGGGGGCGGGCGCGGCCTGGAGCCACGCTAAAACCAGAGGCACCATGTAACCAGCCGCAAGCGCTGGGAGAGGCAGTGCGGGCACTGCAACCCAATACTCACGGCGGTCCGGGAAAGCATGGCTGACATTTCGACTCTCGCCTCTTCCTGGGCTCGACCCCCCGAGGGAGGGAGCCCGAGGAATCGTCGGAGTCGGGTGGCAGTACGTCACCCCCCGATGCTGCAAGAGACATCTCATCACCAAGCATCGTGTCCGAATACGTGGTTGAGGAACAAGACGGTGGGACCGTCTCCTGGGGAATGGTCAGACGAGCTAGACGAGGTGCGAACGGTCCGTGAGCCAGTGGCTGGCGGATTAACGCTCACAGTAATCCTCATATCACCCTTGCTGCTTGCCGTAGCGGGCGGCAGGGCTGTAGTCCTGCCGTCACGGAACGGGGAGCAAACGAGGTGGTGGCTGAGTCCCGTGGGAACACAGCCACCTGTGACGCAACATCTGAATCGTCAACCGCCCGCAATGCGGGCAGGACGTATCCACAACGTCTGCCCCAGCGTACTGGAAGCAGACACCGTGTCCGTCCCCCTCCTCGATGATTGTGTTGCACCCATGAGAACAGCGGGACATGCCACGCTGGAGAAATTTGCTCTTTTAGAAAAAAACACTCGAACACTCCTGGCGCTGCCGAGATGCCCAGGGGAAGTCGCTGCAGGAAGGGACTGTCCGCTGCACCACTTCGTAAGATTCCAGCAGTAATTCGGCGTAGAGTTTGAAGTCTCGAAGTCGATCAGTGTGAAGGCTCCGAAGAACAAAAGGAGAATGAATGCAGCACGCCGTCTCCCTTTTATACCCGGATATCCGGGGGCGGAGTCCGGCATGCAAATTTCATTCGCCAATTTCATTGGCCTTTTCTAAACTAGTCAGAAGTTGATAGGTTCTCAAGAGCGAACCCCATCTGTCGGCTCGACACAACGTCGAGAGACCGACAGAAAGGGAACCCTTTTTAACATTTATTTTTAAGACCTGAAAAGTTCCTGAAAGATACTGTGACATTGAAAAATGTCCTATTAAATCACACCTGTCTCTATGACAGCCCTGGGCTTTATATACAGCAACAAAAAAAACGCCCACCCTTTTTTAGCTAATCAGAAAACACTATGTGTCTTTTTGTGGGTTTATGGGAAAAAGCAGGCGGTCTAATTTGGTGGTTAACTTAAAGCAACATTGCAGAAATCACTGCACCTGTCAAAGAGAAGATGGTCACAAAAATGAAAAAAATATTCTTTATGTGACCCAGTCTGTGAAAACCAGGCTAACGTCAAAAAATCTAATTTTGAGATAACTAGTATCAAAGTTTGATTTCAAGCATTCATTTCACTATGATTTCAATCTTTGATGTGGTCTTACTCAGTAAATATTAAAGACATCAAAGTTATAAGTTCACAGAATGCACTTTTCATGTAGGATGATTATATAGAAAATTGTAAATCACAAAAAATGACTTTAGCTGGATTCACATATTTTAACGGAAACAAGATCTTATCTAGCTAATGTAAATTTTACTGATATAAAATTTAATATCATTCCACTTTGTCAAGGACTATATCAGGGACTAAAAGCTGGTGCTTAAAATTTGTTGAAATTTTTCGTATGTAGTTAAAAAAAATTCAGCGTTAAGACCCTCAAGGTTGTGCTGTATTGTGTAAATAGCCCCAGCTGAGGGGTTAGCATGAACATATATAACTAATCTTTATTGCCTTATCAGAATGGCATTCTATCTGGTAACCTATCTTCTACTTCATTACAATTGTGTTTACTGGGTGTTTATTCATTTCTTAATTTTTGTAATTCACTCTTTCAATCTCGTTTTATCTACAAGTTAATCAACTAAAAAAACTATACTGACTGCTATACTGACCCGTCAGCTTCTGAGAAAAAAATACTGCATATGCAAACAAACAACTGCCCTTCTCAGTATAACAACAAGAAGAGTTCAAGTTCAGGAAAATAATAAGGCAGCATTTAAGTGCTGGGGAAGGTTTTGGAAAGGAAGGGCTCTTTAATTGGCCATCGAAAAACACAACATGTCCCTGAAACCAGAATGAAAGATGTCTACTTTCATCAGTTTCTTTTTCAGAATATTCAAAGGTCTTATCCCATGAGATTTGAACATTTATTTTTTTCCTGAGAGAAATGGCTAACAGGTTTAATAAGTTCTCTGCACACATACACACAGGAAAACACACGCAAGTAAACATGTAAATACACACCAATCAAGACCTGCTGCGGTGATGGCTATTTTGTCCCTTTGTGACGCTTTATGCCTCTTTGCTGCATAGAATCACTGCACAGGATCCATGCATATGCCATTTACATGCATATCCTGAGAGCTTTGCAGATGGGCCTTCTATGGGCTACAGACAGCTTTTTTCTGTCACATCGGAAAAGGCGAACATATACAAAGACTAAAAACAGAAGCAAAGAAATTGATCCAAAAACTAATTCTCGAAAGGGAAACTGCATTGTCTGCATTTATGCCTTTTAACTTTAGAATGGTGCCATTGCTGTAGTAGCCAGTGAATCTATCATAGCTAATATCTGGCATGAATCTATTTTTATCAATCAGGAAATAGTTTGATATTTTGAAGACAAACCTGTTCTGTTTTAGTGGCATCAACTGAAAAACAAATTAATGATTAAAACACAAAAATGCAACATTAAGAAAGAAAACAGAAAACTGATTTTATGCTAAATTTAAAGAACAATTAGAACAGAGAAACATTGCAATTAATAATGCTTTTGATGGCTTTGATGGATATTTTTGTTCATACTGTACAGCAATACAAGTAAATTGCCTTTTTCATCTTTTTTATTGTAATACATTGCACAATACTGTTTCTAAAAAAAGCAGAGAGTGCAAACAATAGCCTTTCTAAATATGCCCACAATGATAAAAGAGAATTGAAGTGCAGATGAGGAGTATCTTTTTGAATAGCTAAAAATAAGCACCAGCGGAATTTCAGCTTAGATCCGTTTTTTTCTTCACCCATCTCTATTATTTCGAACTCTTGAATCTATCAGCAGGAAACATTAGGGCTTTTGCTTCATTTTCATTGCACATCTTGATCTAAATTGCACCAAATCTAGTAAGAGAGGAAGAAAAGATCATGAATTAATGTAGTTGACTTACAAAAATCTAGCTACGCTTGCTGTTTTAACCATCTTTATTTACAGTTTAATTGTCACCCAATTACATAGTGTAAAAACAGTAAAAACATTGTGGGTAGTAAATAAGGCTCATTTTTGCGCTGAATTACCGCACACAAAATTGGCACGCTGGTTTAGTGAAATCACCCATCACGACGTGGCACGATGCTGTTGTCTTTAGACTTTGGAGAGGCCATCCAGACAGTCCGAGAAGGTTAGACTCATGTGTTATAAAAGGTGTTAAAGCTAATGTGAACGTGCTCCTCTGACTGACGTAACATTTCACGGAGTGCTGCTTTTAAGGCATGTAACCGTAAAGATTTGCCCACCCCCCACGTATGCGCATCTCCAACCTTCTTGACAATCAGAATATGACACGATTCGAGATGTCAACCAACCCCCTCAAACAGAGTCGAGCGACAAAATTAAACACGCATGCGTGCGCACAAACATTCTTTATGCAAATGGATGAATACATTTAGCTGCAGTGTGAAATCGTCTTGAAATAAAAAGTTTGAGGCTGAAAAGCAGCACAGTCTAGGGCCCTTCTCTGTTCCGTCTTCCCCAGGGCCAGCGCACTACTCTTCAAACATCCGCTCTTAAAAGCGTACGGCTAAACCGGTGGCAAACGCTGTTTGCCATGACAGTCGCTCTATGCTGAAGGGCTCACGTTGTTACCCTGTCAAGTTAAGCAAACCATCAAAATGCACAACCAATCTAAAAAAATCAGCGATAGAGTGTGGAGGAGGTGATGGTGGTGGGGTGGGAAGAAAGCTACTGAAAGTCTAGAATGCATAAACAGTTTCCTGTAAGTGTGTCATGCATTGTATTATTTAGATTCGGTGAGTTTTTCCCGGATAAAAGATGTCGCAATCTCAGTCGTGTATGACAGATTATACCACTAATTCCAAAAAGTTTATATAATTGCAAATATTAAATCAGTAAATCTGTTGTAAGAAGAATATGTTTTGTCGCGTCCTTCAACCGTCCATTCTTTCCGCAGATAATCAGCAACATGGAGCCTCAGGTGACGAACGGGCCGAACTCCGCCACAGCCAACGGTCCCTCCAGCAACAGTCGCAGCTGCCCCTCGCCCATGCAGACCGGCTCTAATGACGACAGCAAGACTAACCTGATCGTCAATTACTTGCCCCAGAACATGACCCAGGAGGAGTTCCGCAGCCTCTTCGGCAGCATCGGCGAGATCGAGTCTTGCAAGCTGGTTCGAGACAAAATCACAGGTACTAACAAAGAGGGGAAATGCAAAAGGGCAAAATGATAGGACGGAGAAATGTGTGTAGAGACAGTAGAGAGCTACTCTGCTGGGAACAAAAATGCTTGAAATGGATTATAATGGTTTGATGGTTTTAGACAAAAAATTTTTAGTTGGATTTGGATATTATGGATTAAAAGAGACTAACTATGGAAGCATATTGGTAGCTATTTTCAATTTGAAATGCAATACGCAAAATGGCAATACAGTATGTAAAATGACAATGCAATTGTGTATTTAAATATACACTTTAAATAACATATGCGCAACATTAAGTGCAAAATGAAAATAAAAATTCAATTATATCAATTACATTTGTCAGTTCCTACACTAGTTATAATGTGTTATTTAAATGGATATTTTTAACACTCTTTAACTTTCAAAATGAAAATGGATTCCCTGGATTGATTATATATGTTTAAGATAGTCAGCAAAATGAAAATTCAAATGTTATTTTCCATAAATCCATTAACATTAGCAGGTTGAACATTTGGGATTTTATTTTCATTTACACACAGCGCGTTGGGTGTTACAAAATTCAATGTGGACTTGAAAATGCATTTCGAGCTGGCCACGACTCCTCCCCGGTACAGCGTCATTGTGTGAAGGCGGAGCCAACATCGCTCGTTACGTGCATGGATGTGCGGATGCAGAACTGATAAAAACATTAAATCGCATGCACATGAATTGGAGCACAAAGACAAAAATTGATTAATTAGCTTAAAAAGATTATTACATGTCTGTAGACGATAGAACTAGTAGCTACATTGCTAGAACATCTCGTAGAGGATTCTCTGCCTTATCAAGCGGTGAGCTCGCCTGTTGAATGTCTCATAATCACTATAAGTTGACTTTCTCATACGCGTTTTCATCATGAACACATTCAGTATTTCGATTATTGTCTTTTTTCTCAAAAATATTTTCATTCAATCGTTCAGAAATGGTCGTTTTGTGAGACCACTCTTCAGTAACTAACTGTACAATCACAAACGCGATCCATCCACGTGAAAAAACACCTGTTTTTCTAAACCGCCTTCACGAATTTTGCAACACCCAACGCGCTGTGGGTAAATGAAAATGCAATCCCAAATGTTCAACCTGCTAATGTTAATGCATTTAGGGAAAATAACATTTGAATTTTCATTTTGCTACAGTTTTGCTTGACTATCTTAAACATATATAATTTCCTGTAGCTCAGTGGTGAGAGCATGGCGCTAACAACGCCATGGTCGTGGATTCGACCCCAGGGGATTGCACATACTTAGAAACAAATGTATAGGATAATGCAATGTAAGTCGCTTTGGATAAAAGCGTCTGCCAAATGCATAAATGTAAATGCAAATACAATCAATCCGGGGAATGCATTTTCATTTTAATTTTGCAACTTAAAGAGCGTTAAAAATATCCATAATGTTGCACATATGTTATTTAAAATGTATATTTAAATACACAATTGCATTGTCATTTTACAGTACATACTGAATTGCCATTTTGCGTATTGCATTTCAAATTGAAAATAGCAACCAACATGCTTCCATAACTAACAGATCAAATTAGTCATTTATTTCTACATTTTACACTCCATAAGGGAAAGCAAAATAAAATTGAAATATATACATTATTATATCATTGAAAATGTAACTTTTTTTAAGGTGAACAACTCATACCTCATACATATATTTACATTAATTTACACTAACTTACAAATGAGAGCGCATTTAACATTTAGTCATTCTTAAAATTATGCTAGTTATTAAAGTTTTGTTTTATATTTTATCGTAGTTTTATTAATATTTAAATTACCCTTATTTTTATAGTTTTAATTATCATGTTAATTTTATTTTTTAGCAAATTTATCACATGCTTTTGTCAGTTTATTATTTATTTATAGTTTATTATATAGTTTATTTATGTTTACCTCATTTGTACGTCGCTTTGGATAAAAGCGTCTGCTAAATGACTAAATGTAAATGTAGTTTATAGGCAACATTTCTAATTTTTGTTTTTCAAATAATATTTAAGCAAATATTTTGTTTGATTTCAATTAACAGAAATATTTAAATAGTTTTTTGTTTTAGTAAACTATAATAACCCTGCTGCTTACACTAAAGTTATCCCAGTCACTGGGTTGGATCTGTTGAACATCGTTGTATCAGGTCACACAGCAATTCCAGGGCTATTCTGTAAACACAATGGGGAGGTTTCCAGGACAGGGATTAGTTTAAAATAGGACTAGGCCTTGGTTAAATTAGGATATTTAAGTTGTTTTTAAAAACATATGTTACAAAAAAACATTACTGGTGGGCATCTTAAGACAAAACAATCACACTGATATATTTTAAGATATGTCCGTTCAAGTTGTTTTCGATTAAGACACCTCAAACATTTAAATTAGTCTGGGACTAGGCTTAAATCCTGTCCGGGAAACCGCCCCTATATTTGTTTACAGAGCCCAAAGGAAAAAATAAAGTGAAACACAGAGAGACCCAGAGGTGTTAAGGCAGCACTCCCCTGCTAATCAGACTTCTAATCCCACCGTAGTGACTATGTGGGTGGTAAGCAGATGGATGGGGAGGCTGCTCAGAGATAATGCCAGATAATGGCCTCCATTTTATATCCTACTTAGTGACACTTCGCTCTGGATAATCTCATTAAAAAAGGGCCAGGCCTAAAGCCACTGGTTTTTAGACAAAAGGAAGGAGAGAGGGAGTGAGAGAGAGAGAGAAAGAAAGAGAGAGAGTGAGAGTCTCTTGGCTCATGACCACAGGATTTGTAGGATTTCATTGCCAAGCAGTCAGATGGTCAGGCAAGAGAATCGTCATTTGAAACGTCTTCATGATATTTATCACATGCTCCTTTTGCAGTCTGTATGTTTACATGTGGGAAATTCACCAAAGTCTTCGGACTACATCACATACACCGAATAAAAACATGTTTTATTAAATTGCTAGCTGTCGAATACGATAAGTTTGGGGAAAATAAGATGCCTTGATTTGTGTATCCAGACCGCTCACCGTTTAGACCGAGGAACACATAACGCATCATAAACTGCTCTTCCCCGTACAGCTTTCTCTGCACTGACCTCCCAGGGGTGCAATTTCCTAGTTCAGAATTTTAAGCTTACAAATCGCTTCCTGATTATTGTAAAGTAGAGAGCTATGCCGCTGCAAAGTCTGTCTACTGCCATCAGTAGCTGTCATCTGAGGTTCAAAATAGATTGCAGCCATCACAGATCATATCTGCAACTCGCTGTCATAATATTTGACCAGATCTGTCTTTGTGAGACCAAGTTTGGCTTTCATCTATAGGGTACAGACGTCGACGAGAAGTCACTTTTCAGCTTTTCAAAGAATTTTGACGTACAAGAACCTTTTACACGGGAGTTGAAAAGCTACAGACGGCTCCCTCGACAAGGTGAGAAGCGCTGGGCCTTTGCGGCGTAATAGACAGGCTTCCTCTTCTTTCTTTTTGCTTCCCCCGCTCCTGTCAGCTTTGATGAGACACAATGCAGCGAAGAACCGTTTGCCACAACTACCGTTCCCCTGTCCTGCCAAACCCAGGTGAACGCAGCTTGCCCAAGTGCTACCCTGGATTATTTATCCATCCTTTCATTCCCTATTTTACACTTTTGTGTTTATGCATACTCGACTATTTTTTTTCCTTTTGACCTGTGGCTGTGCAAGAGCTCTGAGGAGGTTCACTACACTAAAATAAAAATAAAGATGCTTCATGATACCATAGAAGAACCTTTTTTGTCTAAATGGTTCCCTAAAGAACCTCTAACGTCCGAAGAACCTTTCTATTTCACAAAAGGTTCTTTGTGGCGAAAAAAAGGTAAGAAAGTGATGTTTTTTTTAAAGAATCTTTGACTGAATGGTTCTTTGTGGAACCAAGATTGGTTCTTCTATGGCAAAACCTTTTAAGCACCTTTATTTTTAAAGAGTCTATTTTATTTAATATAGTCATAGATACATGGATGGCACTGTGCACTATGAAAAATGAAACTTAAATCATATTTTATAGGCTCTTACTCTTTGAATTGGCCTATTAACAATGTCCAGCAGTGGAGCTACATGCATGATGGGACAATTTTGTCATTTTTGTTCTTTCTCCTGAACTGTAACAAACAAATGTTTTTTCCCAACACCTTTTAAATAAGCATTTATTATGCTTTTAAAAAGATTTGATCATAATGGTTCAGGAGGAAGAACAACAATGACAGATGTTTTTACATTTTTTTGTTTGTTTGTTTGTCTTGCTAAAGCTATTTTCGTAGACTTTATGTAAAAATTGTACATAATTTATATACCAACGCACGTTTACTCATCTGTCTAAATGAGGACATTCCATAGACACATATTTTATAGTGTTTTCACAAATAAGGTTTTGTCAGGTTTGTCAAGATTTGTCAGGTTTTGCTCACTTATGGATACAAATCTTTCCCCAAAATATAGTTTTCACATTTCACTTTTCGTCATTATTATTCACATTTTGGATAATTTATTCAAACTACAGTTTATTTGGAAATGACTGCAATTGGTGATATTTACCTTGATTTGGTCTTGATCTGGTATTTGGTGGCAACTTTGGAACAGTTCCAATATGTAAGAAATATACATAAAAAACATTGAAAATTCATATTTTTATGATTTCTTAATGAAAAATCCACCCCTGAGTTCTAAAAACACCTGTAGTTAAAGAAACCCCCGCATATGCAAGAATACAAACATTAAAAACACTATCATAAACTGTTGTAAACACACACAGAAAATGAACAGAATCTTGCATTTTTGGTGGATTCCTTGCACAAAATAAACCAGGGAATAATTTATTCCTGTATACTCTGTGAATAAAAAAAAACGGTGGGCCAATATTTATCAGCGATTATGTAAACTGTCAGCAGAAACGGATTTATCACACAGTGGGGAAAGCATTTCAGAAGTCATTACGGCTAGGACTGTGTTGAGATGCCGAAGAAAGCAGATGGTTATGCTGCTAACTTAGCGGAAAGCCTTTGTTTATAAAGGTTCGAGTCAAGCTAAAAATCCCCTGCTCAAAATGCACACAACCCCAGCCCAGCGCTGCTTTCTCAGCAACACCCTGTTCGCTACTAATAGTGAGGATAAACACACAGCCCATGGGGAGTGAAGGTGATTTTCTTGTGAGCCAGGAAGCATATTGAATGAAAACATTTAATGGAATACATTAAGAAAGTGTTAACGCTTCTGGCTATCAGCACACAAAGAAAAACGGAAAGCCTGATTGAGCAGCGGTTCGACGAGGAAAAGAATTGGATACTTGTCAGTCTCTCCGGCTTGCCGGATTCCTTTCTGCGTGAAAATGAACACGATTGTGTTTATAATGATATGGCGGGAAAAGAACACATTGAGGCGGGCTCGTGAATTGATTGCGTCTGTGATTTTCCATTTGATGAGGAGGGGGAAGGAAACGTACATAATCTTCTGTTCATATTCCTCAAGCAGTAAATAATTACCGCACGATTAAAAATGGCTTCTGAGAAACGGCGCCAACCCCTCTCACGTCACCCTCCCCTGCGGCCCGGGCCTCTCCCCGTGTAGCAGAAACTCGAACGCTATCGCTCGCAGCCTGCTTTTTCGCCTGCCATTTTGCTTCATTATTTTCCCCTTCTTGTCCAGTCCACGGATGCTATTGTTGGTATTTAATGGCTTGGCAGAGACTGCGGTGCTGCTATCGGTTCACTCTGTGTTTAACACTTATGTAGCTTACATCAAAGAGCCCGTCTGCTTTGTGAGTCTGCTTGTTCAGGTACACAACCCGCTCCTGCGCCTCACACCCAACCATCTGTCACGCTGCCGATCTGAACGTGGCGTCCGTTGTTTTTTGCCAAGCTTAGCGCACGCTAACCTTCGAGTCACGCTGAGCTGACATTAGTACAGAAACATATATGACTTATGTCTCTATACTGACCTCTTTCCTGACCAGCTCTTTATCCCTCAAGATATCAGAAAACAGTTCCATTAGGGCATGGGTACATCACGCAGTCACGTGGCATACAAGAGGGGCTAAGAGTTATATGCGAGCATACATACATACATAGAAATGCCAAACGCTTAGGAAGAGAAGATTTGAATTTTGCAGTTTGATTACATCAGACACTGAATATTCTAAACCCATCGGTCTAAACGCAAACCACAGAAACCGGCCTAGAACGGTCACGCTGGTTTAAGTATACTGTACACTGAGTGTGGCAGGTTAGGCAAATTAAGCTACCCACCAAGGCTGACCACCATCAAACTGACTAAAAACTGCAGGGAAAAGCAGATGTATTAGCATGAAAAATTCATCGTGCTTGATGTTTGCAGAAGCATGTTGAGGTTTGCAACCCCTCAGTAAGTGTTAGACTGATACGAACATGTAGAAAACCTCCATGTCAAACACGCTTAGCATACAGTCTGACGCTGTGGAAATAAAACATGATTTGCTTTCCGTGTTTTGTCATGTCCTGTTTAAAACAGCATAAGGCCAAATTAAACCGAGACAAAAATGCTGTGTGGGATCTAAACAGCGCAATCACCCAGGTGAAATTGGTAGTGGGAGAAAATTAAATAGAATAGCGGCAATGAGCAACTGCGGTATCTGCAGAGAACGTGAACTTCTCATAATTCGGCGGTGTGATGTGTTCCACATTCAGCCTCCAGTAAACAAGTAAGTGATAAGTTATTTAGGGTAAAACATTCAGACCTCATTTACATTGTTTGACAATGCACTCACTGTCTCCATCCCAATTCCACTGACAAACATGGGCACAGAAATAAACCAATCATCCTCTTTCTTTCACAGAAGGCTATTTTCCTCCTATTGGGTTATGTAAAGTTGTGGACTTGAGTTCCTCTTTTCACATTTTTGTAACCCATGGTAAAATCATTAAATATTATTATTTATTATAATCTGGGGAAAAAAACGTTACATAAACACAGAGTAATATAAATCTAGCTTGGGTAGGGTTGCCAAGCAATGAAGCAAATTGGCACATTAATACAGACCGCACGGTCACGGGTTTATCTGCATTTAAAAGCGGCTTTGAACGTGATCAGAATTTGGAGTCGGAACTCTTGGTTTCATAACAGCAGCCCGCGAAGTGCCGGTGAGGTTAGTCACAAACATTACCTTGCGGTTAGCTTGGCATTAGCCGCTGGCTTCGTGCAGCTCCAGCAGTTCCAAGAGAGCGTGGGATTTCAGCAATCCCTGGGGTGGCTGCCAGCGTTGTCATCTAATGCGGGGTCTGACGTCGCTTCGTTGGGGTGTCCCAGATTTACAGGGGCTCCTTTCGTTCCCACATGCGTACTCCTCCCAGACAACCCACACACTGCAGGCTACACGCCAACACGCCGCGGGCTCCAGCACAGCAGAGGGGGGAACCGGGGGTGGGAGATTCCTGTGTCTTCCAGCTGTCGCCAGCCTGCCACAGCAAAAACACACGCTGTTTCAGATGGATTTACAGTATAGGGTTTACAAGGGAGCGAGTTTCAATAAACGGCAAAAGTGCATTGCTTACTTTCCAAAACTTTAAATGCGGTCATACAGCAATTTGATAACAAAACCAGCAGGGCGGTATGTACGGAAACAGGCCTTAAGTTTACACGAGGTCAGGTGAGCTAATGGGTCTACGCGAGCTCTTAGCGAAATATGAATCTCTAATGCAAATCCAATCAGAATGATACTTTTGTCTGGGAGAGCACTTAGGCAGCCCTTAAGTGTTTTATGTACAAATGGCTTGAATTAAGGCTATTAGATGCAATGATAAACAGCATTTAGAACAGAGACTTATCTCATTGCACCTTACATTATCTAATTACACTTCAGTCGGCTTTTGTCTCTTTTGATAGCATATCACTAAGCTAATTAGGAAAGTCATTAAGTCATAAGTTGGCGTCTTCAGACATTATACAAGTCCTAATGTGACGTGAAGTCAGATGCTGTGTGTTTACAGCTGCCATTAATATAACAATAAGTTTGTTTTAAATGGAATGCGGTAACTGCAAGTATCCGGTTCAGGAGAGAAAGGAACTAATGAGCACAAACCTGCCGTCTGTTGAAATCTCTCCAATCGCCAAGCGACGCGCAAGATATGGCTAGTTTATCTTTCACGCCGCTGCTATGTCATTGACCAACCAGAAGTGGTTTTATCAAATCTACAAGCATTTCATTTTTATGTGGTCAGAAATAACAAAGGCTTGAGGTTTCATGCTGCTGTTTTGTACTCGGAAAGATATAGTTCCCTCCTGGAATTCATGTCTGCAAACCAGACACATTTATTAAGGTTCAGTTCTATTCATGGTTAACCCAGTTTACCTGCATTTCTTATATAAATTTCTCAAACAAAAAATGAAAATTCTGTCATCATTTTCACCCTCTTGTCATTTCAAACCTGTATGGCTTTCTTTCTTCTGCAGAACACAAAAAATATATATTTTAAAGAATGTTGGTAACCAAACAATGGCAGAAACTATTCACCTCTATTGTATGGACACAAAACCTATGCAAGTCAATGGGTACCGCCGTTGTTCAGTTACCAACATTCTTCAAAATATCTTTTTTTGTGTTCTGCCAAAGGTTAGAAATG
The DNA here is from genome assembly GCF_024868665.1 of Triplophysa rosa. Classification (NCBI taxonomy): domain Eukaryota; kingdom Metazoa; phylum Chordata; class Actinopteri; order Cypriniformes; family Nemacheilidae; genus Triplophysa; species Triplophysa rosa. The sequence continues at coordinate 17,781,549 of NC_079906.1, forward strand.
ACAAGAAGGTAAGTAAATGATGACAGAATTTTCATTTTTAATAAGAAGCAATTGCTGTTTTATCTTATTAATGTTGTTTTTAGCCACTCCAGCAGACTCACGCACCAGTATTTTCCAAAACGTCACCTCACAAACATACCATATTCATTACACTTAAGAGGCCTGTACACAAGAGAGACGACAACATCATATTCAACATTACCCGCTCACCACATACCATGTAAAACGCCCTTAACATGGAATGAAAATGTCTTTGAAATGTCTTGTACTGCGGGGATCCATCCGTGTCCCAAGATGCTGTAGCAACAACGGCAAAATGTCAGGCCGGCAACAGCAGTGATACATTTGTTTTGACAAATTGAAATGGTTTTTTGTCCTTCCTTTCTTTCAGCCTTCCACGTCCCAAATGTGACTAAATTTAAGTCTGACCAAACAGATTTCCGCTTTCGTAGCCAGAGAGCTTCACGAAATCAAGGTGTGTTAGCATCAAGCGCTCGTACAACTGTCATCTCGCATCTCTGGTGCTTTTCTCTACCGCGTGAATGCTATTTTCTGCTTTTCCGCCCGATTCGAGCTCAGGGAACTGCAACTGTCGGCACAACATGGCTGCCGGAGGGTTCGGAGGGGAGCGTGTTGCTGCAGGCAGTGTTGTGTTTGCTACAATGTTCATCTCATTTTCAATCAATGAAAGCACTGGGCCTTTAAATTATGTATCAACAATTGATGTGCGGAGAGGGAGAAATTAGCGAGGATCCAGCACGAAGACTTTTAGCTGACTGCCAAGCAGTAGAACAGCGAAAATCAGTCAAATATAACATCTTTCATGCGCAGAGCTTTGATGATAAATCACGTTGAGCACTAAGGAACGTGTGTAGAATTTTTATAAATGATGTGTAATGTGAAGTCAAAAGCAAGTGTGTGTGTGTGTGTGTGAGAGAGCGAGAGAGAGAGAGAGAGAGAGAGCGAGAGAGAGAGAGAGAGAGAGAGAGAGCGAGAGAGAGAGAGAGGACACCCACCGGACACACACTCATTTTATCATCTCACACACTCCAGCTCCTGCTGCTAGGGGACGAGGCGTAATGGTTCAAATAGGGCTTCTTCAAATGGAGCCTGCCACTCCAAACAGCCTCAATTTAGTGGAGAGAGAAACATCTCATTTGTCCCATATAAATCAGCATGTTCCTCAAACGTTTCAGAGCGTCAAGGAACCAAGAGAGGGGGCGGCTTACGTCTGCTCTTCCTCATCATCCTCATCCTCGCTATGGTACAGATGTTGACGCCGATTACGGGAGAAAAGTGGACAGACGCTCTGGGAGATTGTGACTCTGGGGATGTCAATATTTTTTCTCGCGCACAAATCCAGCACCCATGGGTTCACAAAGATGCCAACAAGCTCAGAGCTGTGCACATTGTGCATCATATTTCCTAGAATTAAAACATATTAGACTGACATATAGAAAAATCACACATATACAGTTTACCAATACACCGATGTATTGCATAAATTAAATTAGTTCGCTGCCTATGGGGGTAAACATTTTAGACATCATAAGCACATTCCTGACACAAAGGCTATTTCAAAAGGTTGGCAACATAAATTATGCTGCCTTATAAGACGGCTTGTTTTCCCCTATTCTAATACATCCTCACATGTATTCTTTATAGAGGCAATCCCACAATGCATTGGGTTACACAAAGCTGATTATTACATACTACATTCAATTACGAAAAGCACTCACCTAATATTGGAGCAATGTGTCATTACCTTAGCCAGATGTGAACACCATGCTGGGTGCTGTTTGTGTGCTGCGAGGAGATGTAGAGCGATCCAAATCAGTCACTTACGATGTTCAATGATGGTTTGGATGGCTGTGTAGGAAGTAGACAGGCAGTAGGTAGGCACTCCCAAGGTCTTGGAACAGAGTTTCGGTCTCGATCGAGCATTCTCGCATTACAATAACGCTCCTGCCTCTGTCGTGTCCCATCGCAATGAAAAACCCATCAGGAGCCTACACACTAATAGTCATAAGCTGTTTATTTGTGAAAAATATCCTTTTAATTGGTGTTAAGCATTGTCTTTGAAAAAGCCTTTGCGACGTTTCCAAATTTAACCGCACATCTATCCTGCTGGGGAACAGAGAGTGCTGGAAAAATGGAAATCCACACTCATTAAAAGCTCATTAAAAGCGCAATGCATCATTTCAGTTTGCGATTGTAATTGACAATTAAAATACATAAGTTAATGTAACCATTATACTAATTAAACAGCATAGAGGTAATTCTCTTTTGCTTTGTCAGTTGATGTTTAGTGCGTGATTCTAATAGGCTCCGAATGCTGATTTGTTTGTTTTTACGTTTTGTTTTGTGTTTATCGATAATCTTTCTTCATGGCTGATAAAGATAATTTTCTTTAAGAGTTAAAGCAAATGGTTATCAGCTTCTGCAGATCAAACACTGTATGAAACATTTACAGGATAGGTATGATGCCGAGTAGCAGAGCGTTGCATTTGCCATGAAACATTCTGTGTGATTCTTACTTTCCTCATTAATGAATTCATGAGGCAGACCTGACCATAACCTTCTCTGGTACCTACACTGCCATCCATTGTAGGTAACCCTGACTGCGCTGAAGAGATTGTGTTTGTGCGTGCTTTGTCTCTGCGTGGGTACATGATCTTGTTGTGTGAATAGATATTTTATATTCTTTGTGTAGGTGTCTGAAGCACATATGTTTGTCCAAATACACTTTTATGTACTCTGTGCATTTGCCTTATGTGCTACGCATATGTATGGAACTGATGTGTTAGAATTGCATTAAAGATCTACATTTTGTAGATAGCACACATTTAGTTTCTTTAACAAGAGAAAACAAAATAATTTGCTGTGTGTCGGCGATAATACTAGCTTGAATTTATGCGAAACTCATACACGCAGATTCTGTATTTCTCTAAACACACTGGAAACATGGAACTCAATGCGAATCTGCATGAATTTAATAATAAAACAGCATTATGGACAAAAATGTACATTTCTTTATTTGTTTTTGTCACTGACCTGTCGGTTCCCTGCCGGTGTTTGCATTTCTGTGGATGACGGCGTTTCCCTTGTGGGTGATATTTCATTTGTTGAGCTGCAATGATAATGAAATTCCATCGCACAGAGACTGTAAATGACTTTACTTTTATTAAACGTCCCGTCTGGGTTAGATTTATAAATGCATTACCAATAAAGAATGTCTTTCTCCATCATTTACTGCATGGGGCTCCAGTAGGCACCGTGTGTGTGTTCGTGTAAGACACTTGTGCTGTGACACTGATCGGCTCCAATCAGCTCGTTCTGAAACATTTTTAGAAATCACACAGAATATAATAAAACAGCATATTGAATTGAATAAAACCGCTCGCGCTCATTTATATTTATGAATAGCACATGTTAACTTTAAGCATTCAAACCTGCATTTCGCTGCTGTGCTTCTGAAACCTTGTATCTTTATATTTTGCCATTTTTATTTTAGATAGAAATCATTATTATTAGTCACCCTTTATGTTTGTCACTGGGTTTTGCGTCAACTATGACAACATATTATTTAAATATTTAGTGAATTTTCCAAAAATCATTTGAACATTTCGGACGAGGTTTTGCATGTCCGTAAGAACCATTCTGTGCATCTACACTTATGTTTACCTGGCTACAGGTGTTGTATTATAAAGACAGTTTGTGTTATGACAGACTACGTCAGCCCACAGGGCAACGTGCACGTATTACATCTTTTCTTTGAGGTTTTGCCTCTGCACTTTGTTACGGAGCACAGATGAGCTACGAGATATTTAATAGAGAGGATCGGTTTAAGGTTCTGTTAATGTGTCTGTTCGCAGGGAAATTAAATTAGCTAAATAATTGCCTTGCCAAAAAAGGCCCTTAGAGATTGTCAAAACAACGTGCAGCCTCTTTTCTTTTAAGGGAGGAGGATTTTATTCTTTGTATTGTCATAGACTACAAAGACTAATAATGAAATCATGCACTTAAATGAATAATTAATGAACACACATAGGGATTCTCTTAGTTTTCTCAAAATATTAAGAATATGACTCAGTTCGGCAACGATCATTAGAACCCAAGTGTGTGTAGGTGTGTGTATTGTGTTTAAGTGTTTTTCTGTTCCCCTGCTGAGATCTCCTCAGTCACACTGCTGTATGTGTGCGCGTGTGTGTGTGTCTGTGTGTGTACATTACACTGGTGGTGGGTGGAACCCCTTTGACTGAAGCTGTAGTCTCGTGTGGCCTCACCTTATCCTCAGGCAGGAACTCCAAAGGAGGCAAGGACCACTTCCAGCGATGTTATGGAAATGCCATCAGGCAAAGGGGCATTATAAAAGAGATTGTTTTATGAACCCATTATTGTACGCTCAAACACACAATCATGCCTACACACGCAACCACCCACACACACACTATGAAAATGGCAATGCGGGGCATGCCAACGTGGGGCCAAACGCTCTGGGCCACGCAGAGAACAGACAAAGAGAGGAACAGAAGTGAGATAGTGGAGTTTAGGCAGAGAGAGTTCTCAGTGTCTGTCTTTTCTCGATGTGTTCTCCGAATGTATCATTATCCACAGCCGTTCTCATCCCTGAAGCGCTGCATGACAGCGCTTTGGAAACGCACTTCATTTACACTTACCTTTCCATTTTTGCTTTCTCTCTCTCACACACACACAAGCATACACGTTTCTCAGTTAAGGAGCTCAGCATAGCACGTAGCCATACACATGAACGTCATCAACTATTCAACTCGATTTCATATTTTAATATGAAGTCTAACACAAATTGTTTATCCAAGACCATGTATCATTTCTATAAATCTGTACTCCGTCACCTGTTTTCCCGCTTTATTTATTCTGAATAGTTTTTTGAAGAAACCAAGCTATCACTGAATCCATGTCAATATTATCAATATGGAATTGCCAAAAATTGAAAAGGTTTTCCAAACACAAATACATTAAATACAAATAGATGAAACATTAAATACAAGCACAACAACGTTGAGACTTTACTCAGCGAATCAACCTACAACTTACAACTTACAAATAAGTTTATCCGCATATTCAACTGGGTTAGGAGAAGTGATTTTAAATGACAAAACACCTATCAATAAACACCACAGAGATTTCCATTCAATTTAAAATTGCGTCTCAGATTGCACCTTTTTCGTTATATTTTAAAAGCCCCGGAACACGTGTCAGACCAGCGTCAGGGTTTGAATGGTCCTGTATTACGTTTTGTCAGATTCACAGTTCTTAATGAACGATAGAGGGACTGGTAATCCTTCTTAATCCAAAAAGAATAAAAAGAAGACATAGCGTTTGGAGCGAGGGCAGCGTGAGGCTGTCCGCTCGGGCACCCGTGGAATACGCAGCGCTTCAGCTCGTGTTTGTTTGGTGCGGGGCGCAGCGCTGTTTCGCATTTATGATTCACTTTGTGTGTACGCTGTGGACTTAGCTCTGTCTGTTTCTATTAATGAGGATAAGTGCAGCGCTGTTCTCCAGTTCCACTGCACTTGTGTGGCAAGATCTTTAAAGAGCCAAAAGGAAAGTGGGGAAAATAGCAGTACCACCCAGCCCTTTAGTCGAAGCAGCAGTCAAATAGCAGCTGATGGCTGCCTCGCCTTAAAGAGAGCCTTGTTAGAAGAGGTTAAATTAAAATAATTCTGCCAAAGACTCTGTCAGCGGTTTCCAGCCGAGGCTTACAGCTAATGCTCACTATCGAAACATAAACACACACCAGTCACACTTACTCAAAATAATGCTACATACATCAAAAAGTGTTTGTGGTGTCTCATAATGGTGTCACGCTGTTATTTAAATATTTCTAAACACATTATTTTACCCTGTTTTTTCTCAATTACAGGACAGAGTCTTGGCTATGGTTTTGTCAACTACATTGACCCAAAAGATGCAGAGAAAGCCATCAACACGTTAAATGGACTCAGACTTCAGACCAAAACTATTAAGGTAGGTGACCACACTTGCATAAACCATGAAGTACACGGTCATGTGTCACAAGTGCAAGGTGCCTGTTTAAAATGAATATTTTGTTCAAACAAAAACAGAAATCGGAAGCAAAAACTATACAATGCATTGTCGTAACCAGAACAGCAATCTATAACTTCGCCCTCTGCACCGCCATCTCTATTTAAAACATAAAACTAAACGTTATTTTACATACTTGTCATTATGTCAAATTGACAGTTCCACTGTTTTCTAAGAATCCTCATTTTTAAGTAAGAATCCAAATAGTATCAGTTGCAAATTGCAATTGAATGTGGAATTGCAAAAAGGTGAACATTAAAGGTTAAATTGTTTTCACGTTGTCGTTACATTATTTTTCTAATTAGGTTACTCAAATTAATGTGTAAATCAGCTAAACCACACAACAGCTGTATTTACATGCATGCTTGAATTGTATGGCTTATTGTTTGCATCTACATTAGGGTTCATGTTGTTAGGTTACCGCCTATCTGTTGTTTACCAAACACTTTTCATCCAAAGCAATCCACATTACACTAATTGCTGAATGGTCCCCCCTGGTGCCAGCGCCCCTCGCTCAAGGGCACAGCGCTGGTTCTCTCACAAGGTTCTCTCAGTACCTCGTCAGTTACCAGGTCACCCTCACCTGGGATTGTGAACCTATCGAAACGTAACAGATAGCAGACGGTAACGGAACAACATCTCATTTAGGTGGAAGCGTTTTCCCAGTCGCCATTTCTCCCGACCGCACCAGTCAATTCAGCGAATGTTTCCTGTCACTGTCTCTGCCAGTGAAGCTGCAGTGATTAGTGCATGTGACGTACGCTGGCTCGTGCTGGGCGCAGGCACGGCGGCACAAAAAAAGAGGAGGCGAATCTCGCTCATTAAGATGCTGAAGGAAACAGGAAAGCAACTGAAGGAAGAAAAAGGGAAAATAGTGTAATTGATATGTAAATGAATCTCCAAATGTCAAATCATAAAGTCACACAAAAAGAGGGAAATAGAATGTATAATGAAATAATGTGGACATGCTAAGTAGATACCTAAAATGTATTTTTCTAGGTGAAAAAAATGTATTCCTTTCTGTAAGGTTGCATTGTATATAGGATCTGTTCTTTTCTTAATCTCGTTCCATTTTATTCTCGACTATTCTACTGTTCTGTTTAATTATATTATATTCTAATCTGTCATGTTTATTCAAATCATCCATATTCCATTCTAAACAGTTTTGGTCTGTCAAAATCTGATGGGTTCTTTTTTCTGTCGGGCTAAATTTAGAAGCAGCAGCTGGTTTTAACAGTAAATTCCAACCGCTGCTCACGACATAATCTGTCTGTGCGTGTGTTATCATCTGGCCTATAATCCCAGACCTCTCGCTTACATCCGCCCTAATCTAATCAGATTGGATTTCGCCTGTTTATGAAAACACAGCGCTCAGTCTCAGCGGCTCAGTACCTCTTAACATAACAGCGCAACAAAATATTTGTGTGTGGGAGAGAGGGAAAAGAAAAAGAGTTGTCATGGCTGTTTGTGAAAAACTCTCAAAAATGGGCAGGTTCCAAAGTGGCAGCGTGTGTATGTTGGCCAACAGTGTATCTGCTACTGGTTTCAGCATCATCTTAGAATCCATCGGCGACTCACTCTGCGTGTATTTGCCGATCATCACAGCTTTTTGCCACGCGGCACTTCTCTCTTTGACAAAACACACTTCCAGGGAGGCTGCGCTACACACACACACACACACACACACACACACACAAGCTCACTGTTAAATCACTGCTCTTACTGGTCAAAGACACACCACAGGTTTTACTTCCCTCCTACTGCCACAACGTACAGTATTCGTCTTAAGCTGCTTTTGAATTGGACAAAAATGAAAATGAATTTGACTCACAAAAGCCAGAATTTGAATTATTCAAATAAATCCTTCACTTTATAAGTCAAATGGGGACATTATTTAACATTTGCATTATTATTTGAACTTCAACTTCCAACTCAAACTGAGATGTTACTGTATTATGTGTACTTTACCCTTATTTAGAACACATGAGTTGCGGTTTGTCTTTCTTGCTCGCTAGCTGCTCATTTAAAAACTTTAGACTTTGGTAAAAGTTAAAAAATCTAATAAAAACTAATACTGTAGAAAACATTACTGACTGTAATGATTTTATACGTTTTCTCACTCCCTCTGCCAACCTTCACACCCATGTAAAAAAGTGCTCTATAATACACTTAAGTGCATTATTTTTGTACTTAATATTTTAAAAAATAGTTTTAAGTACTTCTTAAGGCAAACTTCAAGGGATAGTTCAACCAAAAAAAATCTGTCATTTACACACCCTCAAGTTGTTGTTTTGCTGAGCACAACTAAAGATATTTGGAAGTATGTTTGTAAGCAAACAGTTCTGGGGCACTATTGACCTGACTGCCCAAGACTGTTTAGTTTCCCACATTCATCAAAACATCTTATTTGGTGTTCATCAGAAAGAATTTTCTACAGTTTTGGAACAATTCAAGGGTGGGTAAATGATGACAGAATGTACATTTTTTGGGTGAACTATCCCTTTAAAAAGATCGAAGTGTACTCAACTGTACTATTTTGAGACACCATGAATAGAAGTACAAAAATCCACCATTATAACAAAGGGTGATCTATTATTTTAAGTCATACATTGTAAATTGTGTATATACCATATCTTTTAGGTAAATATTCCTCACTGTATTATTTCTTTCCTTCCTTTTATTCTCCCTTTTATGTTTTGCCTATTTCTATCCCAGTACTACATACACTGGCAATGTTGAAAAATGCTGCCAACACCGCCCTGCTCTCTCCATATTTTCTCTCTCTCCATCATTCTGTCCATCTCAGCATGGGTTAGAAAAACCGACGTCTTTATCTCTTCTTTGTGATCTCTCTTTTACACCTCTCACTCTCTCTCCTCCTTTCTCTACGCACACCACGAAACCTCTTATTCCGACCACCACCGGCCCTCTCAAAAGATCCTCTCCCGCTGTAATACAGCCAGAAAGACCTCTGTCTTATAACTTCTAATAAGTGTGTTCCAAGGTCATCCTCCTTATAAAGCCTCCATCATTAGTCCACCCCCCAACGAGCTGTGGGACGAGGACAGACCATCTAACAGCAACAGACAGCTGTGTCTTACAGAGGATGAGAGGGAGAGAAAGAGAAAAAGAAGGGGAGGCTAATTATCCAAAGTGCATTTCCTTGCACTTTTTCAGTGGAGGAGGAAAAGCGATGTTTATGAGGGCCCTCCTGCTGAAATAAGCCCTGATGATGTACATATCCTCTAGATTCTCACAAGAGGCTGTTAAGATGAGAGACAGGAAGTAAGAAATGGTGCCTGTGTGTTTTACGATGAATTTAAATTCGTTTCAGATGGTTGTGGGTTCAGGGGACACATTCGCTGAACAGGGGATCTAAAATAAAATTAAAAGCCTTAACTTTATGTATATGTCTTTATATTTCCTGCTGTAATATTGATGTACCGCGTGAGGGCAATATCAGTAGCTTACCTGCTGTTTCTCTAGAATACCAGCTAACACAGGAACACATCAAACCAAATAAACAAGCTGCATTTTGCTGCATCTCCCTGATAAAAAAAAACATAAAAGGGTGAGATGGAGTAAGTAGGGAGAGAGACTGTTTCATTTCATTTCTAACTTTCACGCTCTCACCATTCTGTTACCCACACACTTTTCCATGACACTTCTCCGTTTCTCAGCAAAACTCCGGCTTTGCCTTTCTGTCGAGGTGTGATGGGAGAAATCCCACTGAGGTTGAGAAGAGCGTAGCCTTGTGCTGCGAGATACACGTACTCACACTCCTCACAGCAGACAGGGTGTTGATAGATCCGACATCTGGATCTGCTTGAGAGGGCAAAAATAAAGCAAAAAGCAGAAAGAGAAAGACGAGAAGGACATAGGGAAGAGTGTGGTAGGGTTCCCTGCATTTTGCTTTCTCCATTGAAGTGGATTTCGGGAGATTATGCCGGAGCGTTTAGCATGTTTAGCTCAGCATTTGTAGCAGTGTAACAGCCTGTGATGGCTCTGCTGCCCAAATGTCAGAACTAATGAAAATATGAGATGGAAAGGCTGCTTCAACCATTAATGGGAATAGATTAAACTGACGTGAGCATTAAAAGGGCAGGGAGATAGAAACATCTCCCCATCTTGAATTAAAACTGATCTGCTGTAACGAGAGAGAGAGAGAGAGAGAGAGAGAGAGAGAGAGAGAGAGAGAGAAATCTCCCTTGGGATTTGTTGGGTGGAGAATACACGAGTCAACAAGAACATTCAATCTTTTGACGGAAGCTTCTCATTTAAAATAATCCAGGCCAAGCAACAGCGTTGATGTTTCACACTTAAAACATTTAATATCCCCACATATATTTATCCCACAAATATTTAATTATCCTTACACGTGTCACATTTATTGAGGTTAACCCTTTAGAACTTGAAGAAAAATAGGCCGTTTTCACACATTTTGGTTTTTTGACTGTCAAATTCTAACACAATGTGCCATCATCATGTGCAAGGTATCATTTTATTTCAGAAAACAAATGTCTTTAAATAAATTAAGGTTATTGACCATTACTGTGCGTTGTGAGTTTGTAAATAGAATTTAAATAGACACAAAATAAATTGGAATCATTTTTTACTGATTTTTATTTAGAAATTCTCAAAAAACTAAAGAACGAAAGAATCTAGCACTTCAGACTTGAAAAATATAAAAGTATTTTTAGTGTCACTCATGTACATAGTTTTCATTCATGAGCCTATTTTACCCCAGTTCTCCGGGTGTATTTTTTGCACTATTCGCTCAAATGTGGTGGTGTCTGAAGCAGTTCCTGTCTAATTGCAAGCATAGGCCCACAACTTACATGTTTCTTTTATCAAAAATCATCCCAATCGCCTTTTCTGTTGTGTATCTCCTCTTTGCCATGTTTTGTTTGCTCATTTTTTATTAGAGCACTCCACGAAAACCGCAGCTCCGTAACTACCCGTTCATAAAATTTGCCCCCTGCCGCACTCCACGAAAACAGCAGCGATTGGCTGACAAACGCAATACATTACCGTAATATACCATATATGTTCAAAAAGCACAGTTTGTCTACTTCTGGGAGCAGTTCGAATTTTTTTGATAGCCAAATGGTTACAGAGTTATACCGCTTGATAGAATGAGTCGACGACGACGACATGTCCGGTTTAAAAGGGTTAACAAACAGTGTAGTAAAAATGATGTTCCAAATCCACTTACTTTCTTACATGGAACACTCTTCACTAGAATACATGTCTGTTCCTCACACAAAGCCATCGTGTACCTTGAAAGGACACGAAATAATATACTACATTAATCACTATGATACTTTTATGGTGCTTTTGCGTCTCTTTAGAAGCTTTTGAAAACCTCAGAGCATTTTCATTTTGGTTGCATGTTCCAAAATAAATGTGTTCCAAATAAAGTCATATGGGTTTTAACAAAAACAGTTTTCATTTAGATAAACTAATTCTTTATGCCATTACGTTCGCAACAGAGGTCTGAGTGAGTGTGCGATCGGGTGAAAATAGCAGCATGTGTGTCAGAACAAAGAGTGCCAGGGGTGTGCGCCGTTGAAAGAGAGCGAGAAAACAAATGCAGTGTGTTTTAGAGTGTGACAGGATCTGTCCAAGGTGCTGGCGAGTTCGACGAGTTGAGACGGGTGAGAACGTGCAGTGTGAGAGCGTGATGGAGAGATGGAGGGAGTGTTGTGGGAAGAGCGCTGTCCAAGGTGCTAGTAAGCACAGCATGCTGATATTAGAGCGTGTGGGGAATGCGAGAGTGAGAGAGCTATAGATGGCTTGGCTCTCACTACAGGCACAAACAGAAGGTTCCAAAGTGTTATTCACCACAGATGACAGCCAGCCTTCTCTCTCTCATTCTCGCTCCCTCTATCTCTATCACACACACGCTGCCATCATGCTTTCAGAAAACAAATTAGCTTTCATCATTTGCTTTTTTGAATACTGTAGCTTTTTCTGAAATGTGACAGTTTGAACACTATACTGCAAACAACAATGTATATATATACAGCCATATATTACAGAAAAAAATAAGAGATTATTCCAAGTTTCCGTTTAATCAGCATGTCTAGATGTATTGTGGCCATTACAGTCCAGCGTCTGTTGAATTTCAACAAAATCAAACCTCTGACAGCATGACAAGATGCATGAAAGCTGTGATTAAAATCGAGGTTATCACATTAAATTTTCCTAAATACATAGTACAGATATTACTGTGAATATGAACTTGTTTTGCAGCGTTTGAGGTCTGATTTTCATTTTCTGCAAGTAAATGCAAATGGAAACAATAACTGTATTTAAACATACATATATGGGAGATATGGAATATTTGAACACATGGGAGATATGTTGTTAGTAGTTCACAGAATGAAACAAAAATGATAATTTTACCTAAACACATACCTATAAAGAGTAAATTCTGAAAATTTGAAAATAATTTTGAAATGGTCTCTTAATTTTTTTCGCCGGCTGTATATCATGTCAAAGAATTGAGAAAAAGAACACTCCAAAATGATTTTAAGTTTTTCTGACTCAAAATGTGACTTACATATACATATATACAATTATGTTCGTAGGGCTCATGAACCATTTATTTTACATCAGGTATATTATGTATTTATATTATGACCATTTCTAAACCTCTTAAAATATCATGTGTATCCTACGTTTGTAAATCTGTGTATGCACAATGCCCATGCAACAGTCCTTATAATATTCTTATAAGTAAACAAGGTTCTGCTTTGATCTTGAATGGAGGTTTAGAGGGCATTTTCTTTCTGACGTCTCTAGCTGTCACAGAGATCAACCGAGACAGAACAGGTGCAAAGATGACCGGCAGCATCTGAACACTGCATCCTGCCAATGTAATGCATCTTTGTTTTTTATAATGTTGGCAAATGTTGCCTATCAATTGTCTGATACGATATCATCCAAAAGTCAAATCAAAGCTGAGCAATATAGCTGAAACAATTGTGAATATTTATTATTTTTCGTCCTCATTAAACTGAGAATGTTTAATGCAAGAAATGCAATTAAAATCTAGGTACAATTCATCATGGCTGTTTCTAAGTAATGTTTTAAAATAGGGAAAGATGATATTTATGTATAGCCACAAATTAATGATGCATAATAATAAACAGCAATATTTACCAACATATTTTTGTTTTTACCAAATCATTTAGCAATACGCCTCGTGGGACCTTCTGTGCACATCTCTGAGAGATAACGCAAATGAACCATTGAATCCAATTTATAAATGAACAGTCCCGCCACATAAAGCACTATATTTTCATCATGTTGTCGAATGATCAATGTGTCTGTTGCCTTACAGGTGTCGTATGCACGGCCCAGTTCAGCTTCTATCCGTGACGCCAACCTGTACGTGAGTGGGCTGCCTAAGACCATGACCCAGAAGGAACTTGAACAGCTCTTCTCCCAGTACGGACGGATAATCACCTCCCGCATTCTAGTCGACCAGGTCACAGGTATCAGTGGGACCCCTTTTCTCTTCCACATTCATAAACCCTGAAACATGCAGTAAAAAAATTCACATTTCACAACACAAATTCAAAATCTCGCACAAAATTTGACTTTAATACATCCTCTGGCTTGCATTCAGTAGTTACAGCCAACACACATGCATGCCAGAGAGGACAAAATAATTTCAGAATACAGATTGTTGCATTATTATTTTCTCTATTTTAAAGGCCCATATCCTGTATGCATGTTGTTATACCGCATCACAAAACACACACACACACTTATTTGTATTTTTAGCTTTGGTGTTTGTGTATGGGGGGGAATGTGTTACCATGCTTTACAAAGCAGTTGTTCAACAACCTACTAGTCAGTTAGTTACGAGAACGAGTATATGCATTTTTTTAAATTAAATTAAATATTCAAAAGGTTTATATTTTTAGTGCCTGTGCTTCACTTAGCATGCTAAAAGTGTGCTTTGCTTTAAAAAATACAAACACAAGAACCAAGTCCATAACATGGAGTGACTGATGAATCTATTTTAAAGCATCCACTCATCTCTTTGGTCCATCCTTCCTCCAAAACCATGAATAAACCAGCCGTGATTTAAATGGTCATGGAGCTGCATTTCTACACATTCAATATTTTCCGAACTGCATAATTCATAACGCCACTCACCATGCAAACAATACCGCATAAGCCACAGAAAAATGTACTCCACGTTCTAGTGGTGCCGAACGTTTTTTAAAGAATCGCTGAGGAGTGCTGCGTGGCCACACACCCACCCACCAAAAGAGGCCTTCCTCTCTTGACACAGATCCTTCCTTTGGCCCTGTGAAGGCTCCCCGGGAGAGAGCGGTCCACAGGAGGGAGCTTAATGACTAATTAAACTTGAGTTGCTGGTGATTAAGAAACAAGGAGTTTTTTTCTGATCGGAGGGCTGCCATAAAGAGACATGGAGCAGATCTTAAAACTCTTCTGTGAGGCCTTGAATGCAAAACAGGGACTGTAGTTTATGTACAGTATGTGTGTGTGGGTGCGTGCGTGTACAGGTTTGGATGTATTTGTAAAGAAAATATAGTAGAATATGTAAAATATATTTTTTTATGTTATCTCACAAGCTACAAACTCCAAATTCCATCTGTAGTGCATAACCAGAAAAGCAACTTCATCTCTTTAAGATAAGTTTGTAACAGAATGTTTTTGAAATATATATATATATATATATATTTTTTAAAGCACTACGTTCTACTTTTGACTATTGAGACCTCATTTTCCACAAAAAAATCTACAAAAAGTAAAAAAAAAATGCACATGCTTGAGTTCTTATTCTTTCTGTCACATCCCCCATATGCATCCTAAAATAATACTGCAAGTCTAAGTCATTAATAAAGACAAAGACATATGCCACGATAAACTAACAGTGTCTTTGCTTTTCTGAAATAATCATAAATCTTTGTCACCAGTTTCATTGTGAAAAATATGAGAACAATTAGGGAACCGTAGTGCCACGGTTAGAGGCAGAAACACTGTTCCGCCTGCCATGTAACTGCCTCTGTTTGCCCTGTCAGAGAGGAGCTTCCTGTGGATAATGTATTCCAGTGGAAGTGACTGAAAGCAATTTCCTTTCCACACTTGTATACTTATGACTCATTCCCTAGGGTGTGTCTGTTTGTTCTCACTTTATTGGAAAAACGGGAGTAAATTACAGGGATGTGAAAAAAGCATTAGACAAAAGTGTTTAAATGCGAACATAAACTTGAGTGAAATATGATAGGTTTGGACCTTTAATCAATAGTCAAATATTCAGAAAAGCTCTGCTGGGCCTTGCCTTGCAGTCAATACATGTTCCTTCAATGAGGGAAAATACAGTACAATTGATTCAGGCACAAGCTGTGCCTCTTCGGTGTAAAACCACTGCTTGTGGAAATACCTCTTTTAAAATGCCACGCTTTTTCCTTTCTATGTCTTTTTGTCTTGCTCATTGATATTTTCCCTTGACTTGAATTCCATTAACTACACTGTGTGAGCGTGCTGTCAGGAAGGGTTAGACCATGTCCATGCTCTTCCCATGTGTTTAAGCCAACGTTCCCCATTGAGTATCCGTATCAAAGCGTGTGGAACTCAAAGGAGCTGTAATATATAAAACAATACAATGAAGCAGAACAGTCAGGTTCCAGAAGTGAAAATCTCATTCATTTTGTTCGTACAGACATTTTTAGCAACAAATACATTTTTCAAGACCTACCTTGAGCTCCAAGTCTGTTCCACTCCCTTGATGCATTGCAAATGACAATTCAAATGAGCTTAACTGGTAGGCCATTGCATTAGCAGTGCATAAGGTTGTGATTTCCATTCCAAGGAAACACCTATAATGACCATTATGCATTCATTTCATTAAGTAAACAAGTCATACATTTTTATATATTATAAAATATGTACTGTATATACTTGTAACTTCGGTCTTTTATTTTTAATAAGTACTGTACACAGTCTTACGTCTCTACATTTTTTAAATAATTGCTTCAAAATGTTCAAAATGTATTTATTTATCGCTACACAAGTTTAGTTCATAGATTAGGACTTCTAAAAAATGTGGGAATTATTGGCATGCGTATTAAAATGAGATGCTCACCCATCCGTATCTTCCATGTAGACATCGCAGCATAAACGCGTGGCATGACATCGCTGCCTTGGCCTCCAATTACACAAGGACAAACAGATGGATTTATAGCTGCGTGCCAGCAGAACCAAGCAAAGAGCTGCTCGAGTCTTCAAAGACCTCCCTTACTGAGCCTTTTCAAACACCATCTGTAGCGGCAGCAACTAAAGTTACATAAAACGTCGCTTTCCTTTCTATGATTAGGCAGAAAGTAAGGCGAGAGGTGTGCGCTTTTTTCCTCATAATATATTTAGCGCACTCGTTTAATAAATGTTCCATACAGTTGGCACAGCCACTTGAAAGTGAGCGAATGAGAGACGGAAAAGAGGTGGCTTTTTTCAGAGCTTTCCTTTATTCCCACCAGAGTATTTTCCCCCTTCTCTTTCTCTCTCTCTCCTATGCAGTAAGTGTCGAAGAACAGAACGGTGGGCGTGCAGTAGAAAGCGCTTTGTCAGGCCGGCTGTGGCGGTCTCTTGCCACCATTTCTTGCGCGCTCTCTGTATGTGTCACGGTTATTATTAAACTCAGCATTCTCTAGCTTCATGTGTGCTGAGCCCAGATAAGTACAGGTAGAAAGTTACGTAAGGCAGGAGTGATTACCAGGAGAATAGTGCCGTTAACCGGCACATTGTAGCTGTAACTCTGTTCTGTTCGTGATAAGCACTATAAAGGAGCTTGCGGTGCCAGTATCTCCGGTTTTAGCTTGGCCGTGCGCTTTGTTTAGGCAGCCTGTTGTAGAAACGGCTGCAGGCTCATTATAGTAATGTCAGGGAAGCAATGGGAAAAGAAACAGTAAAGCACAGTCAACATTAAGCCGTCCATTTGCATTTTTTAACCGTTAAACTTCAAGCTTTTTTCGGCCTCCTAATTTTAGCGGTTCTGCGGGTGGCTGATAGATCGTCAGCTGTTTGCTGAGTCGCAGCCGGAATGACATTGGTCAGCACTATTTCCACCCGAGGAAAACAAGATCCCATCACGATTTCATTATAGTTGTGTTAGTGCACAGCACTGAAACACTCTGGATTGAAACACAGACTACCTGCCCTACGGGTATAAGCTGTATGTTTTTTTTAGGCGTTGAACAAAACACACTGCAGAGGACAAAAGGACATGCAATATAAACCATTTGCGAAATTGAATTTGCTGTTAAACAGACATCAGCCACATCATTCATAATGTTATGACTTGCTGTGGACTGCGCCTGACTGTCAGAAGCTATTTAAACACAGGCTGTGTTCAGAATGAGATAGTAGCTTAATACTTTTTTTTACTTTTCGCATTTATTCTTATGGCAGACACTTTTATCCTGAAGAATTTACAGTATGAATTTAGTTACAGTACATCAGTTTATGTGTTCTCTGAGAGTTGAAACAAAGATGTTGCCGTTGCAGGCACCATGCTTTGCCAATTATAAAAATAGTAAAGTAAAGCAGATGACATTATTTCACAATATTCCACAATAAGATTTCAGACTATTGTGGAATTAGAAGGTCTGATCAGATGCAGTGCATTGTGGGTACAGTTTTGGTCATTGTACAGTGGGTCACATATAGTGCATTTATTCCATATAGACCTTTTTGCAAGACATAAACAAAGCCGGTCCAAAAACACTTGCTGTTTCAGCTTTTTAACACTACACTACTGTTAATACAAAATAAAACCAACTGAACATTTAGAACTGAATAAAAACGTTAGACAAACATTTTTAGGACGTAATTTAAAGGTTCTATCTGCATTCTGAGCAGTTTTGAGATATTGCGCTTCAATGTTTTTGCATTCCATTTGACTTTGTATAGAACCTTTTTGTTTTCTAAAAAAGTCCCCAAAATGTGCACAACATAAAGAAAAAACACCACATAATGTTACAGAATAAGAATATGTGAATAACTCAATTTTGACAAAAATGTCAGATAGAACCTTACAATTCCAAGGCGACGACATGTAAAATAAAAACACAAAAAAACTTAATCAGGAAGTGATTCTGGACCGGTGTTGTTTATGTATGGCAAAATGTAGAAATCCTTTATTATTAAGCTTTTCTTATTAAGGTTCGAAAGGGCTTGACATTTCATCTCCATGGAAAAAAACTATGTGTTCATCCTAAACAAGTAAAAACAAAAATAGTGTATAGCTGAAGGCAGATCCATCAGTTCATTCCAACACGGTTAAACTGACAGACAGAAACAAGTCTTGTCGTTTCGGATCAAAATTTTATGAAACAGAATTTGTAATCTCTTGTATTTTTACAGAGTCGAGCTGTTGCATGTCAAATATCTTCCTGAGAGAAACAGAAAAAGAGAGCGAGGGTGTAACAGAGAGAGGAGGTGTCAATCCCAGTTTCCTCTCAGCTCAACTTTCTAAGGATTCTGCTTTGACCTCAACATCACTCTGCCGCGTTTACGCTTAAAGCTAACGCCGCATCCTTAAGTCCTTAATAATGCACGCTTTCGCTCTTCAAGCTTTTACTTCTGTCATTCCAATTAAAGAAAGCAGGTTTTGGGAAGGGAAAAGTGAAAAACTGTCGGGGATGACTCACGCTGCGAGGGAAAAACAGTAATGCAGCCGCAGTCTGAATGAAAGCTCGCTGCATTCAAAAGATTGTGTGCAAATATTTGTTTGGAGAACTGAACGTATCTAAAGACACTGATTTGAATAGACAATCAGGCAGCACAACAGAAAACATCAATACTAGCGTGTGACAGCCAAGAGTGCGAGGGGAGACGGAACTGACAATATAGAATGCGGCGTGTTTGTGTTAGAGACACACAAATACGTGTTCATTGTATTATGCAAATTGCCCTCTCGGAAAGCTGTCTCCACACTCTCCCCCTCAGAGCCAGAAGGATCGTCTCATTAAAACCCAGCCCCACAAAAGACCTCCCAGTAAGCCAGGCCCTTTTAAATGTTACTTTCAGGTAGCGGTCAAAACCATCGCCTTGGAAACCGTGGAAATGTCGCCGGCAAGCTGCATACCATGAGGCGGCGTGTGGCCATCAGCTGGTGCAAACTACGCAGTGTGAGGCCGAGCGAGACGTGGCACAATCGTACACGCGAACCGGCGCACACACACGGTTTCCACACCAGCAGGCAACAGTATCTCTACACAATATTGCCGTCCTCTCATGAAGAAAAGAAAACAAATTACACGTCTGCCTGACAGCGCCGGAATGTAGGCTGGCCAATAGAATCTCCGTGTTTCCTCACGCCTCATTTGCATAATGTGACACTAGCGATAGGATCCGTCATATGTGCTGCATATCTCTGTCATTTGTCGTTGCCAAATCATTTGCCGCTATTTCTGTCTCTAAATATAGAAATAATGGGTTCTGAATGAAGGTGTGTGCTAGTAAGGAAATGTTCCTGTAGCTTGAGCGTTACAGGAGTATGATGCTAGCAACAACACGGTGATGGGTTTGATTCTCAGGAAACTTCATCATAGTTCATCGTTTACTTACCCTCTTGTCATTTCAAACCTGTATGACTTTCTTTCTTCCACAGAACACAAAAAAATATATTTCAAAGAATGTTTGTTAACTGGCACCCATTCACTGGCATTGGTTTTGTGTCCATGCAATAGAAGTGAATGGGTGCGGCTGCTGTTAAGTTACCAACTTTCTTCAAAATAGCTTCTTTTGTGTTTTCATTAGAATTTTCATTATTGGGTTTAAAGTCACCATGAAACGGAAGTTGCAATTGACTTCTTTTCCGCATTGTGACGTATATCTGAGTGAAACGGCTTCTAAAATTTGAAAAAAAAATAGGGCGGGGCGTTATGTTGCTTTTCCCTTTTTGATTTGTTTGTTGCAAGTTGGTCCTGGAGTGGAGGGCTAAAATTGGACGTTCAGTATAGTCCTACCTCTATTTTGTTGCTGACGTCATGTGGTGAAGAGTTATTGCTGAGAGGGGAGAGGAGCTTAATGTTTTGATTAAAGATTACAAGTGCAAATGAGTTTTGAAAAAAGAATCGTGCACAGATAAATCATTTATAATAATCACTGCAACACTGTGTAAAACACTTAGAATTTTCCTGTTTGATTTCATGGTGACTTTAAAATGTACATCATGCAAAAGTCATGCAGCGGCCAGACTTTTCTTGGCACCCGGAAGTTTGATCATATCACCCATGTTTTGTGCTCTTTGCATTGGCTGCCAGTCCGTTATAGAATTGATTTAAATCTAAATACATCTGTTAGATCTCTGAGGTCTTCTGAACAAAGATTGTTGATGGTCTCGAGATCCAGGTTAAAGTTGAGAGGTGACCAAGCTTTTTCAGTTGTTGGGCCAAAACTGTGGAATAATCTTCCAGTTTCCTTCAGACTAATTTCATCAGAATTTGAATTGAAATCGAAGTTAAAAACATCTTTTCTCACTGGAATATAACTGTTCCTAACGTTTTTGAGGTCTCATCATTTATCGGTGTTTGCGTTATTCCTTTTTTCTCATTGCATTGCGGCCTTTATTACATGTATTTACTTTTTTATGCAAATTTAAGTATGATATGGTACAGCACAGTGGTCAACTACTGTTGTTTTTATTGTGCTTATAAATACATTTTGATTTGATTTGAACAATCATTTATCTTTGTTATACACTGAAGAAGACCACAAAATAGTTTTCTGGATTTGCATCTCTACCTGTAAGAATGAAAAGACCGAAAAAATTTGCATAAATATGTTGGCAATGGTTGTACGTGAATTGGTTGATATTGCAGTTGCAGACCGGATAAAGCCAGTAAGTGTATCGTGTGTTGTTTCTGATCTGCTGGCCCCACAGGTGGCTCGCGGGGTGTGGGCTTCATTCGCTTTGATAAGAGGATAGAAGCTGAAGAAGCCATCAAGGGTCTGAACGGACAGAAGCCCTCGGGTGCCGCCGAGCCCATTACGGTGAAGTTTGCCAACAACCCCAGTCAGAAGACCAGCCAGGCGCTACTGTCGCAGCTGTACCAGTCCCCCAACCGGCGCTACCCTGGACCCCTTCACCACCAAGCACAGAGGTTCAGGTAAATACAAGTCAGACCGTTCTGCTTCTACTGAGTTATTCGTTTATAATGTGCTTAATAAAAGTCTTTAAAAAGGTCAGGGCTGATGCTAAGAATTGTAGTCTCTGTATATGTAGAAGTAGTAACAAAAGTCGGCACACCAGAGCTCCAAAAATATATCAAAAATACTTTGTTATTTAAAAGACTTTAGCATGGCGCGTGACGTTTCGAGCACACAGGCTCTTCATCAGACCACTACATCAGACTACTTTTGTTACTACTTCGATTTACTCTCTTGGTCGAGCACCCATTTTAGATTGATGTGCGTGTTTTTGTCCTCTCTTTTAGTCTCTGTATATGTAAAAATGAATGTGGGGTCCACTAGAATCAATATTTACTGTCTCCCCACTTGCTACGGCTCTGATAAAGGCATAAAACATAGAGGTGACTCAGAATTGGTGAAACAGAAAAACAAAGACCAAGGAATAGCTGCTCCCAAAAAGAAACAAAATGAGATTCAGAAAAGAAACAGAAGTGAAGGACTGATAAGAGACAGTGGGGTTCTGTCGTTCACAATGTCCCTCTGATTTCTTTTTCTCATACACCATCGTTCCTTTCATTTTACATCTGTTCCTTTCATTTCAGTTCAGCAGCCAACAAATACCTTCATTCTGGCAGCTTACACCTTTTCAGCCCAGGGCAGCCGCGGTTCTCAACCTTTTTGAAAGGCAATGCAAAGCACTTTCTATGCTGTATCCTTCAGTACACATGAAGCAAATAGTCACAGGCAACAATGACAACATCTTTTGATCCTGCTATGGACTTGCTAGGACTTTGCTTAAGATGTGCCCTCCTCTGAGGCTAATTCACATTAACTATGAGTCACGTCTAATGAGCTTTGAGCTGGTGAAGTCTGGTGAAGCTTTCAATACAGATGATGTCATCTTGCAGTGAAAGTTTACGGCTTAGTAACAGCAGATGTCAGCTTGCAATCAAAATGTAACATTGATGAGGATAGCTTTACCTGTGTTTACCTTTGCCAGTCTTATGATTTGCACATGCAAAATGCAATTTTCAAGATTCTACAGCACATTCTACAGTTCTGCCTGTAAACGTGAAATTACCTGGGACCCAGCGATGAATATGAGCAACAGGATCTGATGTCACACTCCAGAGCTACAAATAAAAGAATACAAATAAATAAATAGTATACAATAAATAAATATATAAATTATAATAAATGTTAATATATTTAGTTGTTTCATATATACTGTATTAATATATATATAATAAATTAATACTTGTGGAAATTAATTGTATTAATTTAAGTAACTTAATAATAAATATTAATAATAAAATAATGATTAGTTTATTATGTTAATGATTATTTAATGTGTGTGCATGCATATTACTACTTATGTATTATCTAAAATGTATAAATAAGTAAAATACATAAAAACATATTCATAAGTAAAAGTGTTTAAATACATATAATAACAATTATAAATATATACTGTATAATGTAATACTAAATTATTATTATTATTATGTTGATATATATATATATATTTATATACATATATAATTTCATACAAAAAAAATACAAATATCTCTGTTTACACTCATCATATGAATGGAACTGAATGGTAGAAAGTCCAGCATGCTCACATCTTTAGGGAGATTAGAGAAGGTTTTCAGATTAGGGACCTGAAAATGTTTAATATAATTATTTAGACTATATGAACTGTAAAATACTCCAGTCTTAACTAGATGCATGAATTGCCAGTCTGATGTTTATTTTAACGCAAGCAATCCTTTGTTTAGACAAACACATCACAAGCAAGATATATGAAAAGGATGAGCACCATTTGCATGTATTAGTCGGCCTTACAAAGGCGTCATTGTGTTGTGTGTGCGTTTGGAGAGGCAGTGTGAAAAGCTGTAGGCCGTGCAGAGACACGCCTGCAGATATCTAACACATCGTGTGCTCTTGCACCTCAGAGCCCTTGCAACGATTAACTCATTTACCCACAAAGCAACCTGCCTCACTAATTGGCTAATTGGCATCGTAATGACTCGACACACTGACTGTCCTCGTTTATTTTTGCTGCATTTTTCTCACTAGAAGATACAGTCACCAACTGTTGACCCACCCCAGTGTGTGTGCGTGTTTTGAGAAGTTGAGTTTGAAACGTGGGAAAGCGGTAATTAGCCCTGTCGGCCATCTTGCGATGGTTTTAATAAGACATGAGACAGGGCCGAGCCAAGTGAGAGACCAGGGTCACAGAGTAACCAAATAGACAGGAGACTAAAATGAAAATGACTGACAGGACAGGAAAACGTAATACACTGGCCCAGCGGGTCACTGAAGCTAATAGAGACGCAGCGAAAAAAGACATCGCAAGATAAAGAAAGGCCACTCACAGTTAATGCTGTATTACATCCTGTCTCAGACTTCATTGAAATGTCATTTTTATATTAAAGTTTTCAGGTGAGCTGAAAGATGGCCCCAGGCCAATTTCATCCATAACACTAGCATATTATCTGCATGTGTCCTGACAGTGGGATTCATTCTTTAATTCTCATTCTCAATATTTCTTTTTTTGATTTAAGTTTTTCTTTTCTATTTGCTATCATATCCCCCTTAATTACTGTTTAATCATAAATATTACAAATTAGATAGGGGTGAATTCAGTTCATTTGAACCACTTTTTGCCCTTCGTTTTATTAAAGCCCAATATATCTAAATTCACCGTGTATATTACAATGCAAACAAAATGACAGTTCTTTATAATTTCTCAATTTGAATGTATCAGTTTCTCCGAATAATTGCTTGTAATTTCACCAACCCCCCCCCCCACATTATGTGGCAGCCTAAAAAATAAACCTTTTATGAGTTTTAGTGGATTTATGTAATTGTACCGTCAGATGAAAACCTCTAAAATATCATAATTGTACATGTGGTAAATATACAGAGGTCCCAAAAGTATTTTGAACACTTCATTTTTCGGTTTGCCCAAAAATAAGAATTCTCATAATTTACTCACCCTCATGCCATGCCAGGTGTATATGACTTCCTTTCTTCAGTTTAACACAAAAAGCCCATCAATCCACCATTAACGTAATCAATAGGACTCCAATGGCTTCATAAATGTATGCTGAAGCAAAACAAAACATTTGTTAGCAAAAAAATACAAATATTTTGAGTTTTAGTGAAATTAAAATAAAAACGAATATACTGTATCGTTTCAAAAGACATTTGTTTGTTAACATTTGTTGTGTTCAACTAAAGACATGAAATCATGTACGTCTGGGATGGCATAAGGGTTAGTGAATTATGAGAGAATTTTCAATTCTGAGCAAAGTATTCTTTTAAGCCACACCTAAGAAATAGGAAAGTCTTTGCATAATATTACAAAAAACTGTGACATTTATGTTAAAGCAATATAGTAGAAACAAACCTTGTAACCAAAAAAACCTTTCATATTATGTAAGAACAGATATATTGTTAAAATGATGGTCAATAAAATTCTCTCTCAAATGTTAGTGGAACATGTCCTTAGTTAATGTGCTAAACTACTCTGCCAGCTAGGACACCTGTGTGAATTTGAGAGGAACTGACTTCATTCATCCATCCTAAAATGACCTTGGAACCATTCTGTTACACGTAATTTAAATAAAAAAGCCTTCGAAAAGAAGTTTTTTAAATTCAACTATTAGATGCCACCTGGTTTGACATTTTATATCTAATGCAATGACATTCATACATTTTTAAGTGTGACTTAATTGATCAGAAGTAAATACTTTTTTGAGGCCACTGAACTGTATATGATTTATTAGCTATATTGCATAAACACAAAAATAGTAGAAATCAAGTCAGGGCTGCAGAATTCTTAAACTCAAGGCCGAACGCTCCCAAATGCAACTAGCAATTGTGTTAAGTATGTGTGGTGCTGGGTGGGCAGTCGAGTGGCCTCCTGTGTTACCATTAGCACTGCTGCAAATTTGCTGTTCTTTGAATGTATGATTGACTCTGTGAAACGCCTGATGGGGCAACACAGCGTAATGGCCCATCGCTGGATGGGCGTCTACCTTCAGTGAGGCAGGGATGTAGCATTAGTTCCATTGAGTGAGTCGACCATCTGCCTGGCATTAACCCCAGAACCCTCCTTCTCTTTGCAGGCTGGACAATTTGCTTAATATGGCCTATGGCGTTAAGAGGTAATTAAAACTTCACCGAATGCCAGATGTCCATGTTGACAGTTTGATTTCTATCTTGTTTTTTTTTTCATTCTTTTATGAAAATCACATGCATTCAGTTTAGTTCAAGGTCTTCCTCTTCCCTTGAGTTCTTTTGCTTTTCGTTTCTTGATTTCTTTTACTTGATTATTTATTGTTTACTACCAACCAATCAGTAGCCAATCAAAGTACGTGTAAGTATCTTTTATTATTTGTAGTGTTGAGTATGCAGTGAATGATTATGAATTTTTACATTGCGTTTTGGTATTTTGTGTTTTGTGTGAAGCTCCTGTTTTGAGGCGTGGCTTTGAAAGGATTCAGGAGCTGAAGCACCTCCGTCCAGCTGAGCACTTACAGCTTTTGTTTTATAGACTTTTTTTCTTTATTTTGCACGACCACCCACTACTGTGACCAATTCAAAGAATTAATTACCTTAAAAATTGTCATCTGTTTACTCACCCTCTGTTTTTTCAAAAAACATATGAAACTGCAAGTCTTTCTCCTGTGGAGCAAAAAAAAAAAACAATGGGTGGTTTCTCTTTTTTGCACTGTTACAATGAATGGGGACTGGACATTCAGAAAGGACACACAAGTTTTATTAAAGTCCTTCAAATTCAGAACTATTTCAAGTTGCGTTGTGTCAGGAACAGACCAAAATGGAAGCTACAGTATCATTATGGCTTCAAAGAATTACATTGTGCAACCTACAGTATACTATAGACCGGTGGTTCTCAAACTTTTTCATTGTAAGCTCCCTTTGAGTACGGTGTATCGCTTTGCGGCCCCCCAAATAAAGACTTATAAACTTAAACTTAGAATTTTAATTAAACCAAAAACATTCAGTTATATACAATGCTGGAACATCCATCATTTTGGTTGGTGGGCTTATTTTTCTGTTTTATTGTGTAAAGTTTATGATACATTTCTATATTTCATAAAATGCCACAAAATCTGTGGCCCCCCCTAGATCCATCTTCGAGCTCCCCAGGGGGCCACGGCCCCCAGTTTGAGAACCACTGCTATAGACACATGGACTGTTTTTATGTTGTTATTGCATGTTGTTTAAAACATTGACAGCTCCAGTACCCATTCACTGTAATGAAAGGGAAAAGAGTGAACACATTACTCCTTTATGTTCTAGAAAAGCCCAAATCATGTTTTGGAACAACATGAGAGCGAGTAAATAAAATATTTTTTATATTTGG
The DNA here is from genome assembly GCF_024868665.1 of Triplophysa rosa. NCBI lineage: Eukaryota > Metazoa > Chordata > Actinopteri > Cypriniformes > Nemacheilidae > Triplophysa > Triplophysa rosa. Next base: position 17,808,214 of record NC_079906.1, read on the forward strand.
GTAAACTGTCTATTTAATCATAAATTCTGCATCCCCAGTGTAAAAAAGTCTAACCGATACATTTCATGGTTGGATTGAATTTCGGTTGGTTTTGTTTGTTTGAATGAGCTGGTTTAGAGCAAGACGGAGGTGTTGCCAGCTCACCTGGATCCCTGCAGGAAACGTAGCGTTTCACTGCTGGTTTGGGAGCCTCTGATCAGTTGGGTTTGCTTATGTTCTTTTCGCTTTGTGCTGCTGTGGATATAGTGAAAAGGCTTCTTTTGAACATGTTCTAGTGCTTATGACATTTTGTTGCATATTTTAGTATCTATTGAAACACTTTGAAGTCCACCGAATACCAAATACTCAAGGCTAAGATGGAGGGCGTGAAAGGTTATGCGTTGCGTGTGTTTTTTCCTTCGTAGACTAAAGCCGCCATATTTACTCGATTTATTCTCTTTCCAAGAAAGTCGCCAGTAACTAGAAAGAACCGCTGCAGCGATTGTTGTTAGAAAAACATGCTTTTAGAGAACCAGACTGTACAAAATCTCCGCGGTTCATCTTTTCAGCGTAGAGAGCTGACAAGCCACAGGAAAGGAGGCAATCAAACAGGATATGCCAACAAGGCAACAGCATCTTTCAAAACAAATGAGACGAAGACTCCTTTTTATTTACGCTCTGTGCGATCAGCTGTCAAATCGCTGAAAAAGGCCATGAAGAAATCACATAAGCCTGTCTGCCTCTAGAGAGAGAGAAAATTTAGGGGAGATGAAACCAATCTAGGGAGGAGGCGATATGCGCCATCGAAGGTAATTAATGAACAAAGAGCGGTCTGAAAAAGTGAGCATCACTAGGTGAAGGTGGGCAGCTCGGAGGGGTGGGATGCCTCCAGGTCAGCCGCTTGTTGCTATGCAACTCCATGTCCAAGTGTTCGCCTCGGTTTGAACAACAGACAGCGCTCGGCCCTGCCCTCGGAGTCACCAGACATCCCTGTGTCAGCAGTAAGCTAGTCCGACCCTCACCCGCTAGCTCATCTACAGATGACTGGCATTCAAATTACCACCGAGCCATATTTCGCCTTCTCCTCTAGGATGAATAATGGCGCTGGATTCATTATTTACACAGAAATACCAGCGTAATTGAAGTCATGAGATGGTTTGCTTGTCACACGGCGCAAAGTGAGCCGACTTACCATTATACCCTTCATTTACATAATGAGACACAAGTGACAGGACACAAAAGAGAAAGAGAGAGACAGATGTATTGACTCTGCCAGGACGAACTGGCTAAAACACAGATGAAACGTCTGAGTAATTCTTGGCAGAACAAGAAGCATGGAATTGGCCGGCCCTGTAGTCCGTGCAGCACTATTGATCACAGTCACACACACTGCAGAGCGGCGGAGGGTGTGGGTGGAATAAACTCCGTTCCCCCTGCTAGCTGGCTGCTTCCATCTTCCATTTTCTGCTTGCCGGCAGCTTCCTACATCCCCCCTACCCCCCCCCCCTTTAGATTTGGGTTTTGGTGAAGACGACGTCGGCAGCAAAGCGGAAATCTCAATTAAAGCACACCCAATAATGCCTATAGTCATTCCTTGTGAGGTGGCACACGAAATGAACCTTTTATCCAATTTACCTTTTATTTAAAGTGAAAATTTCCTTTAAGCGGAAAGGCAATTAAGCGAAATCAACTGAGCATTCAAATCTCGGTATCGTGAGGGAGGAAGAAAGGCAAAGAAAGGAAAGATTACAAGAAGAATGAGAGCAGATTTACACGGCCGCGTACCAAATCTCTGATGAATTTCCAAGGTATTAATGCGCGGAGTTCCTGTAATTTAGTTTCCGCGCAGGAAGACGGGAAAAGAAAAGAGCTCTGTCTCTCGTCGCCCGCACGAATGACACTCTAGCACAGCCAGCGTCGGGAGCGCAGCCTTTTCAGTCGCCATTCAAGATTCTTTCCGTCTGGAAAAAAGAAGCAGAGACTTGTGTCAGATCAAAAGCCATAGATTGAAAAGATTGCAATGGCGCACAGCTTGTGATTTTCCAGGCCCGGTCCTCATCGCATTTGCCCGCCTGCGATTGCGCAGCTGTAATTGCAGCTTTCTAGTCGGCGCGTTTCAGTCAGGAGCTCTAAGTTTGGCTAGCTGTGATTCACGCATCTCGTTCTTGCTTTTCCTCACACTGTTTTTCTCTCTCGACCTTTCCCTCTCTCACCCCCTCCTCGCAGGTTCTCTCCCATCACTATTGATAGCATGACCAGTCTAGTAGGAATGAATATCCCAGGTCACACAGGAACGGGCTGGTGCATCTTCGTCTACAACCTGTCGCCAGACTCGGACGAGAGCGTCCTGTGGCAGCTCTTCGGACCGTTCGGCGCCGTCAACAATGTCAAGGTGATACGCGACTTCAACACCAACAAGTGCAAGGGGTTCGGATTCGTCACCATGACGAACTACGACGAAGCGGCCATGGCCATCGCCAGTCTGAATGGGTATCGATTGGGTGACCGTGTCTTGCAAGTGTCTTTCAAGACCAGCAAGACCCACAAGTCCTGAACTCCCTTTCCCATCACTTGTGTAGCTCCTTACAGCTCCTCTATTACTAAAAACCCACCTCTGCCCACAGCTACTCAAAACAGGAACACCCAACCAACAAACCCACAAAAAAGAACTGGATATGGCTTATAATATAACTTTGGACCTATAAGCCAATGTTGCCTAAGTATTACAAAATGAAAAATTGAGAATATTCATTATTTGGAGACCCTGAAAGTGGTACAGGGATTATGTTGTATATCTATTTGAGTTCTTCTTGTGGTTGTTGTTTTCTCTCCTTCCTTTTTTCTTGCTTTCTTCATTTTTTTTCTCTGTAAACAGTAGCAAAACCAGACCGCCCTTATTTTGAAGAAGAAAATGTCCTTCTTTAGATCAAACACTTTTGGTCTCGATTCAGGATTTTTTCTTTCTTTTTTAAATCCGGATCCACTGTCGTTAGAATAACACCTCCCTGGTAAGAAAACGGGAGGGGCTCTTTTTAAAAATATATATCTATATATATATATATATATATATATATATCTCTATCGGTGATCATTCATTCATTTGTTTTAGTGTAAATTGTTAGAAATCCCCAAAATGAATCGATAGGGATGACTCCATCCCTTTTCTCTAATGCAGAAGATGTTTCTAGCATAGTTTTGGTTTTGTACTGCAAACAAAACACACGTCTGTCCTCACAGGGGATTGTGGGAAGGGGAGAGGGAAGGGATGGGCTAGCACCCCTGATGACGCGTTACGTTGAAAAAACCTACACACACACTGTTGCCAAAGAGAAGATCTCTTTGCTTGAAAATGCGTTTAGAAAAAATGAAAAAATAAAGAGAAAGAAGTTCTATTTTTATAAATAATGATTAAAATAATTATTGAAGAATTTTTACAAGAATCTGGATTTGAAAAAAGAGAAAAATATTTTGACTGGCTAATTAGGGACGGGGGGAGGGGTCAGGTGCCACCTTGTCTTGTTCGTTCTGCCGTGGTACTTTTTAGGATCAAGGTTGTTTGTTTTTCGGGGAGAACCCGGATTGGCAATGGTTTTGTAGATGGCGGAATTTATCAAGGGATGCAAATTCAGGCAGGTAATTTTTTCATAGCAGTAATTATTCAACAGCGATACCCAATAGGAGAGGAAGAGGGGTCTTCCCAGGCCGATCACATCTTCACAGTCAAGAGGCCAGAGCAAGGCCACTCATTGTCCACTCATTTCCTTTGTTAGGTCATCAGTCTTTGGGATATAAGTAATAAATACACAAACACACACACACACGTACAGTATCCATTCGGAAAACATACACGATTACGTTTCGTTCACTCTCTGATTTTGAATTTCTGATTCCATTCGAGATGTACTTCCTTTAGCGATCAACAGTAGGTGCTATATTACATGGTTCACATATCTTAAATATCCAACTGTGTTGTTCTTCGTGTTGTTTAGAGAGAAAAAAAAGAAAATTTCGGTGTTGGCATTATATTAATAAGCTGCTGTTTTACTTCTTTCGTTGTTGTTTTTGATTTGTTGGATTGTCGGCCCCCGTCTGGTCGGTGAATTTCTCGCAGAGATCAACGAATTCGGGCCTTGAATCACTTGACGAGTTTTCTTTTTGGCTTGCTTACTTCTAGGTTATTTGCTGAGTGTACAGCGTTTGTCAAACTTCAGCGATAATTAGCTAGTTTTGTTAGTCTAGTATTCGTTTCCTCAAAGGATCTATTACGATTGTGTCTTTCTTTGTTGTGTACAAATAGATGATATATAGTCAACATTTTCTGTTACGATAACTATATCTATCTGAGTTGTCACTGTTTTTCCGTTCGGGGTTGTCTTTTTTCATATGAAAACTTTTTAAAGTGATGGTTCAGTTACTTAGAAAACTCGTGAGGAATCTTGTTTAATATGTTGTCATGTCGCTTGTGAAGATAAAGAAAAAACGCGAAAAAAAAGAGAACTGAAAAATTGGATCGATTCATTTGATTTACCGCCGCAGCAAAAGAAATCGAACAAAAAACTTCTTGAGAAAACCTGTATTTATTTATTGACTGACTGATTGATTGATTGATTGATTGATTGTCTCATTGATTAAATTATTTATTTATCTCGAATATTTATTTATTTGTTATTCGTTTCTTATGTTGTCTGTGTTTTTGCGTGATTCTGGTACAGGGAGGGGGGGTGTTTCTGAGCTAAAGGGAACAAATGACTAGGGGAGATGTTCTTCCATTAGTCCTGCGCACTGAGACATTTTAGTACATTTGTGCTTTGTACCAATATATCAAAATTACAATATAAAAAAGTCAAAAACGAAAAAAATGGGGTTGGTGAGGCTCTTCCCTTATTAATAGAAACAGTTACTCGCTATGCATAACCTAGCCGATAGTTCAATTTGCTATTGCTTTTTTCTTGTCTTGTTAAACATAAATCTTTAAATCTTTTTCAATAAAGTTTAGTCTTAATAGAATGTTATAACAGTTGTTCTGGTTCAATATAACCTGTGATAAGTTTGTGTAGTTTTAAAAGCCACTTCCCGCCCTCCCTCCACACACTACAGTTGCTTTGTGATTAAACTTTATGCAAAAATGTGGGTCTGAAATGTAGTTTCTACGACATTCACGTCAGGCTATGCTGCCCTAATTTGATCGATATGTGTCTGTTGTTTTGGAATTGTTCATTGCATTTGAAATGTAACCTTCATTTAAACCATTTCTACATTGATACTCCAAAAAAGCATTGACTCTGATTGTACTGGTTGAAGAAAAAACAAATAGCTATAAAAGATCATATTTGATAGATGACACCTGTTCTATATATTTTCTAAGATATAGTCTATTTTGAAAGGTAAATTTCTGAATGGAGAGCTTAGCTCCTGTTGAGATAAGACCGGTGTGAATGCTGGAGAGTAAATATTAAAAAACGCACGCACGCACGCACACTGACACGTTCATGAACAGTCTTACATTCCTCCATGTCCTCAGCTACACCTATAAGGTCATCCATCCCTCCTCTGCTCCACCTCTGGGGCGGCGAGACGGCCCTACTCAAACCCCGCCACGGCTGGGAGTTTGAATTATGCAACGACTCCAGTAGAATGTTGTTCTGATGTACGAACAAATTTCCTCCATTACTTCTTCTTTTGGTTTACGACATCACCCTCCGCATGTCTAAGTGTCCATGACTGCAAACGCACGCGTTTAGAACAAGTGCGCCCATGTTCCAGAGAGTTTGGGGGGTGTTTGTAACATGGGGCTGCGCCTCCATGGTGCGCGCCCAAATCGCAATGTCTCCCCGTAGCGCCTTATAGTGGCAGTCTGCCAATAGGAACCCATCAGCCGGTAGTGTAGGAGGGAAGGCAAAGTGAGGAACAAGGCTCTTGTCATAATTCATTTTCTCCTGAAATGTGTTTGTTTACTATCAGAAAAATCTATAAATCTTTAAAGACAAAAAAGATGAAAAAAATGTTCACCAGACCAAGCTGGTCTCTCCTACTTGCGTTATTACTTATCTATCGATTATTGATTATTGTTACTATGATTAATATTATTCTCATTATCCTTATTCTTATTACGAATCAAATTACTGCGATGAATGACTTCATGTTATCCTTGCTAGTTTAGGTCATTTCTCAAACTGGAAACAAAATATTGAAAAAAATACTTGCTGTAAATGTTTTTTTCTTTTTCATAAAACTGTTGTGTTTGAATTATTTGTACTTTTGAATGTTGGGACAATAAAATAAGGTGTTGAAAGCTGTGTGGTGCCATGTTGTTTAAAAAAAATCTATACACACACACATGCATGCATACTGTCTATATACACATATGATCTCGCATAACACAGCATGATTTCATTTCATTATACATACTCAGAAATGTTGATCTTTACTACCTCCCTATATTATTTTCTCTTTTATTTAGGCGGTTTCATTTTCTCATGACCCTACAGGTCATTTAGGCTGCACTTTTCGAAATAAATTTGATCATTTATCCAAATAAGCACGAACGTCACTAAAGTTAAAATTCAGAAAGAGCACAGAAACTTGATCATTATAATAAGCCTGCATCTTACAGCCAGTAACACAACATAGGCAGATATGATGTAAGAATGAGAGCACAGTGCCCCCTATATCTGTCTAGAGAATTGTTTTGACTCGTGCCTTTAAAATACACCAAAAGTCACTGTTTTAACTAAAAAGTAGCCAGAGACATTTGTACTTGTATTGTACACAATATGCCTACGGGAACATTTATAAATGTATGATGTTATTAAACTAAATAGTATAGAAGTGTGTGCATTGAACACTATGGTAAGCATCACTCTACCTCTGGGGTGGGCGGGGCTTAATAGTGGTCTATATCCATAGGTGGGCAGGGTTTGATTCTGCGCTAAAGGGCAAAAGAGACAAGGATGTGATAAAGCCATCCGACCGGAGTCTCTTTACACCATTAAGGACTTAATGAGGCAGAAGCCCGTGAAGGAAGAAAAGTGGCAACATGAGTCATCTCATTCCCACTTTAAAAGCTCCTCAACTACCCACAGTCTCCTACAATAAAGAAATGAGATCTGATGTGCGAATAACTAACGGAGCTGATATCTTCATCAGATGACTGCCGCACCTCTGTTGTGCGTATCTGCTCTGGAAAAAGCACACGCCCGCCATTTAACTGTCGTCTTCTGTAAACATCTGGCACGCTGCCATATGTGACGAATTATTATGCAATGCAAACTCAATCCCCCACAACATGGCATACATTTGGACAGGAGGTATGTCATTAACCGTGAAAGCAAACATGAATATTTTGAACGGCTACGCAGATCCCACTGAATAAGAATTATTGAGAGGTATTGCACATATAGAATAAAGCAATCCGGTCTAGAGAGTAACATAAAGAGACAGATCAATTTAAGACAGACAAAATCATATTCAAGATGACAAGAACAACCTGTCTGGAAACTAAAGCACTTGTGAAAAAAGTAATGTGATGGACAGATGTTTACAAAAATAATGCCATAAACAGATGATATCAATTAACTTCCATTTATCTTATGAAACTAATATTCAATGTGAATGTCACACTTCATCCTATGTTTTCCAAATCACTATATCACATTGGTTTGTGTTAATAAAATGATCATTGCATCTATTTCCCTTCATTAGAAATAACAAAAAAATATTTGGGGCAGTGACATCACTCTTTACTCCATGCCGGCCAAATCTCTCCATATCCCTCATTCATGTGTGCTGGCTATGTTTCTTTAAAGGTGCTGTGTGTATTTTTTGGAGGATCTATTGACAGAAATGCAATATAATATACATAACTATGTCTTCAGAGGTGTATAAAGACCTTACATAATGAAGCGTTATGTTTTTATTACCTTATATGAGCTATTTCTATCTACATACACCGGGGTTCCCCTTGCATGGAATTCGGCATGTTGTTTCTACAGTAGCCCTAAATGGACAAACTGCTCTACAGAGTGCGTTTCATAAATACTTTATCTCATTTGACAAAGAAGCAAAAACGTAACGACATCTTAGTTCTGCATCAGCCACCGCAATACATCGAAAGGGAGGGGTGGAGTGAGCCGTTAGTAGCACTTCGCAACCTCACCACTAGTTGCCACTAAAATCTCCACATTGCTCCTTTAATTGCACAACAAAACAAATAATAATAATAATAATTGCCCAAAAGAGATTAAATCAAGCACAAACTTGCATACTACATGGTATGGAGTGTAGAATGATGTAAAGGTTTTTTTTTGTTAAAGTTAAGAAATTGTTACATGATTACTTTTAAAAGCACAAAGCAGCTGGCTAGACTTGTCATGCCAACATCTAATCAAACACCACAGACCTGCCACCTCTTGCACAGAAAGTCAGAAAGTCATATTGACTGCCTTCCCCCTTTTTTCCAATGGACTAATGCCAGATGACCCTCACCCACAGACAAACATTTCTCTTTCTGAAAGGTCAGATGCTTGGAGCCTAATGTGTCAAAGCCATTTTCTATTAAAAAAATGTTTTATTGCCAGGTAAAGACTGAAACTTTTTCTGTTCCCATATTAGAGTTTGTCATCTAATAGGCATCATTATCCTAAATATTCTATTTGGTTTCTTTGTTTGTGGAGGTTTTCTTATACATTACAATCCTTAAAACTTGCCAAATATTAAAAAAAGTTCTTTGATGAAACGCACACGATTGCTGGTGAAAAAAAATGTGATTCATTCAATACATACAGGGGTATTACAACTACTTCCATTTTATATCATAATAAGGTAAAATCTCTCACATATCCTGCAAAAAAGATGCTCAGTCCATCTCTATGAGTGTATAAAATGCCCAAACGCCAATGATCATAGATCCCTCCTGTGCATCCTGCACTCACACAAGATAATAGAATACATTAATACGTAACATAATATACATAAGTGCTCTTAAAAAAATAATGCTGTCATCATTTATTCTCCCTCATGTTGTTCAAAACCTGTATGTGACTCTTTTTCTGCCGTGAATTACAAAAGAGGATATTTTGAGTTTAGTGTCCATGCAAATAAAAGTCAACAGGGGGGCAATGTTGTTTGGTTTCCTGAAAAAGAAAGCACAGAATGACTAAAACTTTATTTTCAAGCTTTAATAAATAAGACAATCAAAGTAGCTTCGCCTTTTAAATTACACATTTGTTTCAAATTCCCCAAATAATGCACACTCTCCATTGACAAAGTTCTTAGAGGATCAGCCTAGTCTATATTCTACATTAAAAGCGTAATCATTTTCCTAAACTCTAATTCTAAAAATATACTCTTAACACAAAATAAAAGATAGCCATCACACGCCCTCACAACAACGAGATCTCTTAGGTCTTACCATGAGGAAAAGCTGGGCAGCTGCAACATTTATGTTTTGGACGAACTATGGTTTGAGTTCCTCTCAGATCCAGACACATATGGCCCCTGCTGGCTTTGCTCTCTCTATCTTTCTTCAGACGGCACGTGGCCGTTTGCCTCCCTGCTAGACTCTGGGGGCGAGGAGAGATGCTGGTTTGGGTGGCAGGGCCCCCCCTGGCTGGCACCCAGAATCTGCAGTCTGTTTATAAAGAGACAGAAGGTGTGGGTCTGATCCACTCAGTTTGTTCTTCAGCCTGAGATCCACCACAAGCACCAAGAACATTACTACAGTAGTACCTCCATCCTTTTATCATAACTTTTTCAAGCACACTTTCACAATTTCTTTTTTTATGCATTTTGTACTTTTTATAAACAGTGCACTTAAAACTAGCTTATATAGGGTTCTGCTATGAAAACAGTGTACAGTTTTGCACATCCCTTGTGTGTAGACAGAAATGTATTTTGCCATTGGGGCTTATCATATTTACATTTAATGACATCAGTATTTCTGGTTTTGCTGTAATGCGAGATTCAGCTAACTGTAAAATCATCTTGACAAATAATCACAGATAGTGAATAGGAGAATAAATGCATACTTTCAACACATTGAGAATGGATACAAAGAAACAAAAAAGGCAACGTTTGGGTTCTCCATAAATCTAATCAAGCCCTCAATGTGCGCGTATTATCTCACCTCAGTTTTTCCACACTTTCTCTCTCTCGCTCTCTTTCGCTGCAAGAGGCTTTGCTCTGGCCAGAAACCCTCTTCACATTCTCCAAGATCAGATTTGAATATCTCTTCTCAGCACTTGCTGTTTTCTACCATCTGTCACATACAACAGTGAAGTCTCTGAGCCAAACCACCATTCAGAGGCCCATGAATTCTCACTCTGTATTCCAAACGCACACACACTGCATACTGGGGCAAGACAGATAGCCAGTCCCTAAATCATTCACACGCAGTCAGCACAGTTCATGGACCCAATTGGCTCCATCCCTTCAGCACGCCAACTAGCTCGGATGCATTCAACATGTGAAACTCTCCTTGACTTTCAAGCCCTGATGGACTTTCTGTGCCACGTAGATTGTCCTAACCTCCATTTCACAGTCACATTTGACCAGACTAAACCTTTACGGAGGGTCAAAGTAAATTAGGGACAGGCAAAAAGACCCAAGTTAGACGAGTGTTTGAGAAAAACGATCGTCTAGAAGATAAGATTTAACAAACCTTGAAATTTTAATGTGCCGGTCGTAAACGTGGCCTGATATCTCTCATACGCTGCTCTTTGCAACATCCCACCTATCTCCATGGTAATAACAATACAGGGTAAAACCAACTTTCTTATTATAAGTTTTATACAAGTTTGAATGGGAAAATTTACTTTCGATCGCATTATCTGGATCCGAACAAGGATGGCTATTTTGTTTATTTTCCCACAAATGTGCAGGTTTGAAGCATAAGATACACATGCACGGAGAGGCATGTGCACGTGACCCTGGCCTACATGCGTGTGTTTCACACCTGTCAACACTGCTAGTCCAACCCTGAATCCTCTGTCTGAACTCGGAGTACTGTGAATGGTAAGGACCTGTTGGTAAGGACCAAATATGGCATCAGCTGTCTAAAGTTGCCCCAGGCAAAAACATCCAAGAGAAACCCAGGGGCGATGATTAAATAAAGCATGGACCCTGCTGTAAATATCAGAGAAGCCTGCAGGTACACACGAGCACACACACAAACACTCGATCCTGTGGCTGACACTGTCTGTGCCGGGCCTGAGGGGAACCAATCATCAGCCAGCATGCAGAGCTCCAAATTAGAGTGTCAGTCACAACACGATTTTAATTTGGCACGATGAGGAGATGGGAAATAGCGCAAACACACTCACACATGTATTTACAGGATCTATATGGGAATATACCTTTTTTTTGGCATAGACCATTTACATTTATGTATTTGGCAGACTCTTATTCAGTGAGACTTCTTCAATTAATTACTCAACCTCATGTCTTTCCAAACATGTGACTTTCTTCTGCAAAAGATAAAAGAAGATATTTTGAAGAACGTTGGTAACCAAACAACATTGTCCCGCATTGACCGCATTCACTTTTGTATGGAGACATTTTTCAAAATATGATCGATATTATTTAAAAAATAATGAAAGAATTTTTGGGAACATTTTACTTAAAACATATATGTATAATACATTATAAAAGTAGTTTTAATGTATTAATTATGCCTTATAATGCAAGGTAATGTCTCATGAATAATTGTAAATGCAGTTGATACATAATAACACTTATCAATTCATTGTTACACTTTGCATTTTTAATTTGGTTGTAATTCTAACAACATTTAAAGTATTGCAACACACATTATGAACAATTATAATGCATCATACCCTTTAATAACCCTTTATAATGCATTATACATAAAGGCTTTAAGTAAAGTGAATTCTCCTTTTAAGGCCTGCTTACACCAAGAAAAATAACTGTAAAGTCCTTAAAATATCTCATTTTAATTTTAATTAAATAACGGCATCTACACCACAACTATAATAATAAAGACACAGAGGAAAGATATAGCTGGGATCACAATGTAGCAATTTTTTGGCTGATGAATGTCAAAACATTGACAGTCAAATAAAATCTAAACACATTCAAATTTAAAGCGCTCGTGCATATAAAAGGTGAAACTGCAGCACTCTTGCCTGAAATAAACAACATCACTAATAGAGTTATCATTCTTTATGTGAATGCGCCTTTACAGTGCATACAATTCTATTGTTAGAATTAAACATTTGCTTTATTGCTACATTGTACAATAATAAATAAGTATGTCCAAACTTTCATCTGGTAGTACAAATTGAACATACACTTACAATACTGTCCCCATCATTTACAAACTTTACACAAAATACACACACGAGCAGACACACATAGGTCAGCTGGGACTGGCAGTGTCTCTCACCTGGTAAGAATCCTGTTCTCTCCTGCTGTCACTGCTGTCTGTCCTCCACACATCACTTCCTTTCTGGATCAACATCAGCTCACCTCACAGTCACCCCCAATCAAACACATGTAAACACACACACACAAATGAAGACACATACTAGACACACACCTGTCACACCCGTACAGTTCAGTAGCTCGTTTGACGGTCATGTGCATTTCCTGACTTCAAGCTCTATCCCAGTGGTTCACAGTACAAGAATTAAGGCCCATTCACACAAAAGGCTGTGCTACAGAAAAGGTTTTCAAACTACGGGAGAAAAGTTCAAGACCTTTTAACTTTGAATGTTAATAAAAAGTTTAAAACCTTTGCGTTGGAAGGTTTTATAGCGGACAGACAGACAGACAGGGAGGAGTGAAATGTCTCTCTTGGCCTTACAAATCTTTCGATCTGAAGGTGCAGTCTAGTTTGCATACAAAGATAGAATTACAAAACTTTTGTTACAAAACTAAAAAATTTTTATAAAAACGAAACTTTTTTGAAATCGGTGACTTTAAAAGATGAAGAAAAAGAATATAATAAGAAGTGACTATAAGTTAAAAATATACGTTTGGGTTTATTTTGACTATTCTTTTTTACAACATATTTTTTCAAAGATGTTATTCCATAGTTTTGCTCATTTCACTATCATTCTACTATGTGCTCAGGAGGACCAGCTTATACCAGCACAAACCAGCTACCAAAACCTACCTAACCAGCATATCGTCGCATACCATATGTCCAAATTTGGTCAATTTCATATTTTTTCACAAATCGATGCTATTGGTCAGTCCCCATGTGGGTCTGTTATTTTTACAAATTATTAACCAATCTAAAGTGTTGAAAATAGCTTGAGAGCAAATCTCTTAACTCCATTGGAGTCTCGTAACTCCACCTCTTCTTCGCTCCGCGGGAGCCTCTCGGCATTACGTCTCCTGATTGAAAGTATTGGTATTGCATCACTCATAGCTCTAACGTTTAAAATAGAGTTTAGGAAGATGTATGTAACCACAATCATTAGCTTTCATTAGCTCTTAAAGCCTCGTCTCTTGTCAAAAGGCTCAACGCGACCGCAGACTTTGATGAACCCTGCTGGCAGCAGCGACGTCTGTGTCCGTACCATTCTTATCAATGACAGCGTAATCTGGTATCTCCCTGTTCCCAAGTCATAAACCTCGTATCTCCGATTAAACATGGTTTTGGGGAAATGTGTTAATGTAGGTACACAACAGTATATGATAGCAATATAAGGTATAATACCAACTTTAACGATACAATGTTTAATAACTCAAAAAATATGCAGTTTTTTTAATTTCCTGAAAAATAATGGTTTTGGAGATGCGAGGATTCCGCCCGACAGCAACGATATGCTGTTTTTTTCAACAGGGTGGAAGTATATGAATAAAAAATATGTGGATAAAAATGGCAAAGTAAAGGCACTTACATAGGTAGATACAAAGACAGACTATGTCCAGACACTATTCTACAAAACATCACAAATTTACCTCTTACACCAAACATTTCACCCTTTCCTTGAATTAGGGTTCAGTGACTTCTGTAAACACCTCCTACAGTTTATTTCAGCAGGAAACATTCAATAGCAGAGGTGGGTGGCTGATGAAGTGGTGGCCGTTTTAAGAGATCAGGCCAGAACATCAGTGTGAACAAGCCACTCGTGCTGATGGAAAAAAAGAGAGCGGAACCTCCGGTCAGCCCCATCATAAGCTCTCGGCTCCTGCTCCATAGGAGAGCGGCCCATGCTCCAGTGCTTTTAAAACACTCTATCGGAGTCTGGCTGAAGAGGGCCAGGCACACGCGTCCCCTCTACCTCCTATATTTACAATCAGCCCTTGTTAGCTTCACGCGCAGCTCTCTCGCCCTCTCTCTCTGCCTCTCAGCCTGCCGGTCAATTATAATCAAATTGAACGAGCAGCTGAGGAGAAAGTTCAAATCTTGACCCTTCCCATAGCGCTGCCTGAATCTTGATAGGGGTATGTCTTGAGAACACTACATGCATACATACTGATCGCGAGCATAGTTCATACGACCATGGCGTAGAGCGGTAGATCTCAACTTGTAGGTCACAACCCAAAAATGGGTCTGATAGGGTCACGGAGAGTAGGAGAAAACAGAAGTGTGTAATCAAATAAATAGATTATTAATAGATATTCTAGAATAAATAGACATTCTTCAGCTCAGTACACAAATTAACTTTTTTTTTAAAGTGATAGATTTTGGCATAGAACATATGCTCTGATACATAATTTCGTAAAATGGACTTGCAGTATTACTCATTAATAATATCTAAAAGCACATATTGACGAAAAACAGATTCAAAAACATATTTCTGACATTAAAGGGAAAATTCACCCAAAAACAGTTTTTTGTCACAACGGCGCTAGCCATTGACTTGCTTTGGTTTTGTGTCGTCCAATAGAAGTGAATGGGTACCGCCGCTGTTTGGGTACCAACATTGTTCCAAAATATCTTTCTGCAGAAAGAAAGTCATACGGGTTTAAATTGATATGAGGGTGAGAAAATGATGACATCATTTTCATTTTTGGGTGAAGTATCACATTAATGATTAAATAAAAAAAAATGTCCCAGTGCTGAATCACACGGAACCAAGGCGGTATTGACGTGCTTGCATTTCTCAAAAGAAAAAAGCGCTTCTCTTGCATTCAGAGGCGCGTCGGGCTTTTAGCGCTGAGCGTCAAGCATCTTATTCAGACCTTCACCCGGGCTCATGCCTTGCAAATGTAATCAAGATCAATTCGCTCGCTTTCTCCTTCCTGTGCATATACAGACACATACGTGCGGAATCCAGAAGCAGATGCATCACCATACAGCCGAGATGCGGACAGCGACGCACACTCATAAAGCAGAGCAAAATAAAATCTGTGCGGAAAAAAGAAGAATGTGATTTTTCTATGTTGGGGAAGAGGTGGGGGTGGTGTTGGCTGAAGGAACGAGCATAAAAAAATTCCTTGAAAGAGATTGTGTAACACTACCCCAGTAGTCTTGGCGGGCATCCGGATCATTTCGATACAGTTCCGTCATACGTGCGCACACACATACGTGCGCGCTCCCTCCTTTACAGACAGCAGGTGGAATTCTGCATGCATGGCTGGGCCTCTTGGCTGCAGCGGCGGTTGCTAGGCGACAGCAGAGGGGAGCTGACATTAGAAAAAGCAAATTGACCACAGGAGGGCTAATCTAGCATGAAACAGCATCTGGCCAGCCACTCTCCATCACTGGGTGAGCGCTGTGGGCCTCTGTCGGAGGGACACACCCTGCTACCCTCAGAATGCTAAAGTCTCTGCTGGTTACCGGCGACAGGGTTCTTTCTTACCTCGTGAGAAAGAATGCTCCATTGTTACACCGAGGCTTTCTGGACTTAAGATAACAAGGACAGGAACTCTTAGACTCAGATGATTTTTGGTTGCGGTTTGCACAGCCTGAATTGGTTGTGTCTGGCAGTGGAGCGCAGTTGCGCTTTGATGGTGGTATGTGTATAAAACATGATAGAAAAAGAAAGGGTGTGAAAAAGAGAGAAAGCATTGGGAAAGGTAGTGTAAAGATTACGACCTGTGAACAGGTGAGAATGGAAAGATACAGTCTTGCAGATTGCCATGAACGGGGAGGGAAGAACCCAATTGCAGGCAGCGGTACTTTACACAAAAACACTTGAACGCGAAACAAAAGCCCACGATGGGGTAAACAAGAACGGCACGAATACAAAACAGAAACAAAAATTACTACCCACGTGGGGGCAAAAACAAGATGTAGAACCAGATACTACATTAAACTTAACACGATTTGGACTAGAATAAAGTAACACGGCAACAAGACAGGGTATAATCCAACACGGTTTAGAATAATCCACAAAGGACTGGCATGAGGCAAGACAAAACAGAGCATACTAAGCAAAACGAACGCGCACAGGACAGCAAACACAAGGGCATTAAATAAGGGAACGAACAAGGAAGATAACAGTGGGCAGGTGTGGGTAATGAGACACAGGCGGGAAGCTAAATGAGGAAAAGAGGGGCGGGGCCAATGACGAGACCAGAGAGAGTGCCAAAACAAACCATTCCATGTCTCTCTCCAACACTAAACACGTGGGACGTAGAAAATCATGACAAGAAGAGGCAGGACCATGACACAGATAGGCAGATATTTGACCAATAGCATCAAACAGCCAACATGGAATCTATTCGGAACTGACTGGGGATTGTTCACCCAAAAATGAATGAATTCTGTCATCATTTACTCATTCTCATGTCATTCCTATGGGTTTCTTTCTTATGCAGAACACAAAAGAAGATATTCTGAAGAAAGTTGGCCCCCATTGACATCCATTGTATGGACACAAAACCACTGAGAAATTTCTCAAAATATCTTCATTTGTGTTTCACAGAAAAAGGAAAGTCATGCAGGTTTTAAAAAGCATAAGGGTGAATAATGGATGACTGAATTTTATTTTTGGGTGAACTATCGCTTTAAGGCATACATATTTGACAAATATATGAAATTTTATTCTAACCCAAGAGTCAAAATTAATTAGTCAAAGAAAGAGATGGAAAACTCAAGTATATTGAAAAGTGATTAGCAAGTTGTTTGCATAAAATATGCCGTACAAATCCACTTTCTTGCCCTGAGTGACACGTACTGTACAATTTATCCCCATTAATATTCTTTTGATTCTATTCTATTCTATTGCAACATTTGCCTCGCCGCATCAAATACATTCTTATTGAATAATCACAAGGGCTGTCAGAAGATTAAAATAAATGCAAAATTTTGTAGTTAACACGTAAACGCATCGCTTTTAAGCAAAGAAACAAAACAATATGTGTCAGTGTGGTAAAGTGATATCTCACAGTAAGACATCAGTGTAGGCAGCTGAACTCTTTGAAGGCGCGGCAGGTTGTCTGAATGCACAGACTTATCTGTGAGAGTGGGCGGCGTGCTGCAAATGATCTACAACTGGATACTGAATGAGTTCTCTAAAGTGTGTAATGGGATGCGTATCCCCTTTAAAGATGTGGATGTGGACTATATACAACCTGTAGTTATCACCTGTTTTCTCTACTCCATTTATCTCTTAATAAAAAATAGCAGGAACGTCATTAGTCAATGATAATTAAATTTCCCAAGTCTGCAAATGACTTGACCTTTGTCAAGTCTCATCTGAATTTCATTATAAATATTCATTATCTGTCAAAAAGACATTTCTCCATCATCTGCTGTTAAACTGATTAAACAATGTGAGCTAAATATGAC
Organism: Triplophysa rosa; assembly: GCF_024868665.1. Classification (NCBI taxonomy): domain Eukaryota; kingdom Metazoa; phylum Chordata; class Actinopteri; order Cypriniformes; family Nemacheilidae; genus Triplophysa; species Triplophysa rosa. Next base: position 17,825,900 of record NC_079906.1, read on the forward strand.
CAAAAAAACTTTCCATTGGGAAACGCTTGAATCTGCAAATTTGGGTTTGGGCATCTTTTGTATTTAAAGGGATACTTTACCACCAAAGTAAAATTTTCCCATCTTTTACTCACGCTCAAGGCATCCTAACTGGTTTTCTTCTTGAAGAATAATGCAGTCGGAGTTATAATACCACGTATCATTTTACTTCCAGGTGGTAGAATGGGAGTGAATGGGTGTTGACTTTTTGAAGCTCCAAAAAGTGCACCCATCGATCAAAGAACTGCTCGACATGGCTCTGTGGTCTTAACAAAGATCTTCTGAAGCGATGCCTTTGTTCAAGAGAAATATCCATATTGACAGCGCTATTAACGTCAGCTCTCGAATGCGCGTGAACCAGAGGATAGATGGATCTTTGATCGATCAATGCACTTTTTGGAGCTTCAAAAAGTCAACACCCATTCACTCCCATTCTACCACTTGGAAATAAAATAATACATAGTATTATAACTCCGACTGCATTATTCTTCAAGAAGAAAACCATATTCAGTTAAGATGCCTTGAGGGTGAGTAAAACAATGGGAAATTTTGATTTGAAGTATCCCTTTAATGTGTCACATGACCAAACATTTGGAAAGGGCCCATCACACATCTGCCTGTAAATGATGGGTTTCATGAAGCGATTTTTTAATGATTAAAGCTGTTTTGTATTTGTATGGCTTGTGTGTACCCACTTAGCTATATTTGGGGGATATATTTGGATTTGTTACCCAAATCCAAACAAAACCTCCATTTGGAGACGTCCTCATTTATAAAAACTATTAAAAAAATACAGTAAATCAAGCTTTATTAAAATTGTAAAAAAGCTGAACTTTTTCTTTCAGGGTGGCATGTACAGTATGTGTATGTGTATGTATGTGTATGCGTGTGTATGTATATGTGTATGTGTATGCGTGTGTACCCACTTAACTATTTTTTGGGACAAATTTGGGCATGTCTTTGTTTTTAAAAACACTATAAACATACAGTAAATTCATCTTTTTACAAAATTCCAAAAAAATGCAAAAAGTTTTCTTTTAGGGTTAGAGTGTGGGGTAGCATTACGTTAGTGTTTATTCTCTTGTTTTTATACACAGCTAGGTATATGTAAACATGTGTGTGTGTGTGCATCTAAGGGCTGCACTCCGAGTCATAGAGCTCCAGCAGAGTTCATGGAGAAAGCACAAAAGAGAGAGAGTGACTGGCTCTAATGAGGGACTAGCTTTACCTCTATGACAAAACAACTCACTGTAATGATGTGGTGGGCTTCCCCGGCTGATGCTGCCGGGTAGGGGGTCTCCTTATAGTCAACACACTGCCTGGATAATCACAGGTCATCACATCAACACCCCACAGCCTAACAAAGCTCTCCAATCAGCCTCCCATTACCTCTATTAATGGCTTTCTATAATAACATTAGACCGCGTCTCCAAGTCTTATCTGCTCAGCTCTGCATATCCAACAATTAGAGCGAAAACAGGCAGGATGTTTTAAGGGCACTTTTGGGCTTATTTCACACAAATCTGAGTCACCTTACCATAACAGGCTGCCGGATGTCCTACCAATAAGCCCTTGAGTACACACCGACTGAAAACAGAAGAATTTCCTGAGGGTTCTGTGTCTGTCCGAGGCACATTGTTCTGCCACAACTAAACAGCATCAACAGCCTTAATGAAACTGTGAGCTGAAATGAGGCGAGGCTGACAAACTGTAGCAACAGAACGTCAATAAAACAACAGAGCTCTCTGCTGCCTTCTGAGCACAAAGTAAAGCGCTAGTACCAGATTGGTGCTCGCATGTTGCAATGCCTAAACCCTATTGCTAAACCCTGAAATGTGTTGACAGCAAAGTTTGGCGAAATGAAAATTCAAAACATAAAGTGAAAGCATGAATTATAAATACTTTAATAGACGGTTTCAGCGGCAACGACATACACAAACGTTATGTGGCCCAAACTTAACCGCTGCAAAGAATCAATAACTGTTGAGTAGTTTTATTTTAATATAATACAATTAATATACAATAGAATATGAGTATTATTTAAAATAAAAGAAATAGATAAAAAATAGATTATATTTTAACCAAATACAAGCCAGGTGTGTGCATCCGTTGAAACCGTCTATACAACATATGACTATGTTTATATGCGTCTGACAGGTTAGACTAACAGAAAAGATTAAAAACAAGGTTTTGTTTTTTTAAATGAGCTAAAGTGACTCAGTCTACTATCAGTATGTCACTCTAAGTAGTATATTTCTCAGGAAAATTATTATTTTCATTTGTTTTCCAAACCCTGTGATATTAGGCAGCATATAACCAAGCTGCGGAGGTGGAAAAGAATAAAAATGGAAGTTTATGTTTTAAACGATTTTCATTGGTCTTTGACCACTTTCACAATTCCAGTAATATATTCTCGTACAAAGTCCTCAATTTACAGCAATTACTGTCGTTCGACAATTTTGCCTATGCCTTCATTACAAAAGACATCCTTTAGATGCTATTCAAATCATATCTGATTTAATTAAGCCGTCTCGTACGCGCATGAGATTATTACATTTAAATCACAGATAACTCATTCTGTGCATGAAGTATTAAGTTGTTTTCATGCTACGCCTTCCGTTTGTCATTGTTCCTATATCAAAAACAATGGAAATAACGTCAATCACATTTACCTTTAAAGGGTTTAATTAATCGAAGAAAGAAACCGAAATCTTTCATCTATTGTTGCGGCGAAAAGTTCTTTGTTTTCCCACTCTGAACTCTTTTGTCTCTTTGAAGTTCTCCAAACAATGGCGGACGGGGAGAGCAGCGAGAACACGGAAGGCATTAATGAGAAGTTTGGTCTGACTTTCCGAGACCCGTGGAGATATCCATTATCATAGCAGGCATTAAGACTATACCCCTGAGCTCCTGGCTTTCCATTCATTAACGTATGGCAGACACTGTAAAATCAGCGAGGATGCTCTACAAAACAAACAGGTGAGTCATACGCTCTTGAAGGAAATGCGAGATGCTGAGTGGTCGAATCCTATTTCAGTGCATGCGAATTCTGTCAGATGTTCTGCGTTTTGTCTGTCGGCGTGATGCAAGAGCTCGGTTTGGACTCTCCGCTGCGTAGATTGACCTTGCTAACAGAGTGCCAATGCCAGGCTTGTAGGGAATAGCTACACAGCGTGCTACTAAAGCATTTGGTCTCATTAAACACACACTAATTAATGATTAACATCAAATCATGTTTGAAGGCCATGTTCTAATCCCTCGAGGGGACTCGAGAGGCTGTGCAATATTCTGAAATATCTCTTCAAAAGGGCGAATTGAACGACAAATTCCAACTCGCTGCAGGAGCTAATACAGCTCCTGACAAGCACCCTTGCGTGCCGTACGTGTAAAACCGAGCTTCAGCCGAATCAACAGGTACGCGAATGGAGTTACACACAACATTCTAAACGGCAAATGAGCATTTTGCGGGCGCTAATTGGAGCATGCACAAAAACATCAACACTGCGAGTGGATGAGTGGCCACTGGGGGCAGCGTGGAGTGCGCTCGCGGGGCCTCTGGGTCATTACGCCACTAATGGAGCCATATGGTCCGAAAACAAACAGAAAACAGCTATTTTCTCCTCAATAATAAGGTCATGAGATGCCTTTGCTTGTTTGGCTAGAGACCAGTGGGAAGTTGTGAGAATGATGAGGCTATTTCAGCATGGTGTCTTTTGATGGTAAATGGATTTGTTTTGTCAAAAAAGCCTTTGGCAAAGGCAAACCTCAAGTCCTCTCGAGTGCAGAACAGAAAGAATCGTGCAGATGGCAGTGATGTCACTTTTAGGGTATGAAAACCGGAAGAGTTCTGCTTTTTGTTAACTTTATAGTGTATATAAAAAACACACAAAAATTCAATGATTCTCTTTGTTTTTGGCTATGTACAATGCTAGCGTGAAGAGGGTCTTTTACACACCTATCTGTGGAATGAGAGTCAATGGGCTGAACAGAGGTGAAAGTAGATGACCACAGGCTGACCATTGGCTGACTTTGAATTACTGCAACTATTCGGCTACAGATCAGAGGTGGCCAATTTATCACAATGCGATCTATGGATTAAAATCAGTGTGTCCAGTCATGTGATTTGTTATTTGGCATACTGTGACAGACTTACATTATACCACATTATTAATTTATGTGGCTATTCTAATCCATTAAAGAAACAGTCATGTGATCCCACGTAATAGTGTTCATACTACCCCTCCAAGGACGCACCCAAAACAAGTGGACAATTTTGCGGATATATCGTTTCGTCGATTCCAGCAGCTGTCATCTCCTTCACTCCATTACCCAGGCTTCCCTGTGCAACCGAATTGCCGCCATCCACCATTTACCCATACATTTGCAAGAAAGCCTCATTCATCACGTGCAGCGTGTCGAGTGGAGGCGGCCGTGGACGCAGCAGAAAATCACGAGACATAAGAAATGTCTTTGCACCGTACAGACTGGGAAGAAATTACCATTTCAATATCATTTGCCATGTCTGTTCCTCTCCAGAGATCCTGTATGTGCAAGAAGAGACTGAAGTGGTCTCAGAGAGTCGCTCGGAAATGTCAACCCGGCTCTCCGGTTCTCCGTTTCACCGCCAACCTCATTGAGGTTCCTTCAGGAGGAACGGTGGGAAAAGAGCCAAAGCAAGTATTTAATATTCACGCACAGATAGAGAGACGTTTTGGGTATAAGAAGAAGATAACTTTGATGTGGCATTAAGCATTTGCTGAAAAATACATAGATATATAAATAAGAACACATGGCATCTATTTTTGTCTCTGTTTCTGGCTTCCCCTGTACGCACAGTTCATCTTTACAGAGAGAATGAAAAGAAAAGGTCCCTTTGCTTGAGTTGCATTCGCCTTTCAGGAACGTGTTGGGCCAGCTGGTGAGTTTTTGATGTGTTTCGCTTTAATACCGACTCTGACTCCACTCCTGGCTGAGATTCTCTCCTTTTCTTTCTCTTCATCTCTCTCTCTCTGTCTGTCTGTCTCGCTCTCTATCCATCTTTCTCTCTTCCTCAACACCCAACAAAATCCTTCTGGGTCCCAATTAAGACTCAAAGCTGCTGTTCGCTGTATGATAACAACACCAAGCGCTGACAACATGCTACCTGTCAACGAGAGCATCAACACCCGCCATCTGTTCCTGGACAAATTGTCTTCATTACACACAAACGCCACAATACAACATGTACTATACATGCACACGTATATACTGTACATAAAACACAAGAAAAGTCTATATGCATAGACAGTTTTTGATTTCTAAGTTATCAGTATCTACATGTTTGTGGCTGTGTGTATATGCAACCATAATGCACTCTTGCCCTTGAGAAGTATCAAATATAATAAAATCTCATATACTCCTATTTACAACGCTAACCCTAACTACACACACACACACACACATATATATACATAGATATATACTGTACATGCATACATACATATATAAGCTGTGTGCATATATGTACACATACATTATAGCCTTGTAAATAGGAGCCAATGTGCAGAAATCTATTAAACTTAATGTTATACATATACATATACTGTACACATACTGTACATATACATATACATTTACATATACATACGTAACATAAACGCATATATGTACACATACATGTATATAGCCTTGTAAATAGGAACCAATGTGCAGAAATCTATTAAACTTAATGTTATACATATACATATACTGTACACATACTGTACATATACATTTACATATACATACGTAACATAAACGCATATATGTACACATACATGTATATAGCCTTGTAAATAGGAGCACGCCAGTGTGCAGAAATCTATTAAACTTAATGTTATACATATACACATACTGTACATATACATTTACATATACATCCGTAACATTAACGCATATGTGTACACATACATGTATATAGCCTTGTAAATAGGAGCCAATGTGCAGAAATCTATTAAACTGAATGTTATACATATACATATACTGTACACATACTGTACATAGACATTTATATATACATACGTAACATAAACGCATATATGTACACATACATGTACTGTATATAGCCTTGTAAATAGGAGCCAATTTGCAGAAATCTATTAAACTGAATGTTATCCTGTCACTTAAATTCATTCCATTATGTATGTTTATTCTTACATTTTTATTCCACAGAATTATATACAGTATTTTGAATAATGAGTTATAGAAAAACACCCTTGATGTCGCTTCTCGATTGTTAATACAACAACTAATTAAAATACAGCCTGCTGTTGTAGGCAACCGCGTTTCCATTCACACCCCTGTAACTCATAATGGTTTTGTCAGTCGGAGCAAATTATCCTGAGGAGGTGATAGATTTTCTTCTCTAATTAAAACAGATTTTTTTTTCTCTCACCGGTCTATTAATCAGAGGATAAAACTGCTTTGTCAGGAAATATGAAGACAGAGTTCTTTCTGAATAGGAACATTCACCTAGAAAGCATTCGTAGTGCGCATGGCCAAATATCTTCTTTTGCTAAGGATTACAGAGTAAATTAGTTTCATAATACTCACTTTAGAGTTCTTTTCCTACTTCTCGATTTTACAGCACAAAAAGTGCCAAACGCTTCATTCTTACAAATCCAATAGGACAACAACAAGTTGTTTACACGAGTACACCACAAATTAGCCGGATATGGTGAGCAAATTGTGGGACGTGATGTTAATTGTCCCTGTCAGCGTTGTCATCCAGGTTCATCTTTTTTACTTTATGTTGTTTAGCTTTGGGCAGTTTGAGAGGATGACACAGTTTAACTTCACCTTTACTAACTCTGTCACTCCTCTCCAGATTCTCATTAGGTTTATCTTAAGAGCTTCCAACACAGCGAACAGTGTGTGTGTGTGTGTGTGTGTGTGTGTGTAACCCACTGCACACACACTCTCGCCGGTAAAAGGCCCACAGGCATCTCTTCTCCCTCGGCACTGACATAGTGTTACAGGAGTGCTAAATATAAATAGTGTGGGCAGCTTACCACGCGGCGGCTTGCACAACCATCTGAGGTGCATTATGGGTCTGATGGGCTGATGACAGGATCTCTGCTATCAGGCTGCGAGGGCTCACACTGTTTAAAAGCACAAACAGCGAGTCAAACACGGCGAGTGGATGAGAGTGCCGGGACCACCTCACACTGAGAAACTTAATGAGAACAGCCCCCAGCAGATGTGAGTTCAATCTCTCCGTCATTTTTTCTCAAGCACTCGGTCAGCACTGTTTAACCACGTGTATCTGCTCTTTGTTAAGTCCGTACCAATGTCAAGCGGAGAATGTCAGACCGGTTCAGGGGCGTTGGAGTGAAATGGTGAAAGAATCCCTAAAACGCTAATCCTGCCTTTATTTTGCATTGAGCTGTGTCTTGGAGGAAAACGTGTTTTCAGCATTTTCTAATCACAACATCATGGTTGTCATTCGCACACAGAGTTACAGTGTAAACAAAATGGTGTACTTTGTAGAATAAGTATGAAAAGTAGGATGGTATGGTTTGTTAGGATGGGACAATATTTGGAGAGATACAACTATTTGAAAATCTGGAATCTGAGGGTTCAAAAAAATCTACATTTTGAGAAAATGATCATAAAGTTGTTAATCTAAGGCGCTATAGCAGGTCGTTGCTAAGAAGAAACAGTTTTGTTTTAATGCTCTCTATTGGCTTCCCGCTGTAATGACATTGTGGAGAGTAGATGAACCCAAAAACAGAAATTCTCAGCTTTACAAAGATCTGTTAGCTTTCCTAAAGAGCGGGCAGCAGAGTGAAGTTTGTAGGCGTATTCCAGCCATTTTTCTTCGAGAATTTGCTGCATCCACTCACAAAATTTACCTTTTTATATATTTACTGTAAGAAATTTTTAAAATATCTTCATGGAACATGATCTTTACTTAATATCCTAATGATTTTTGGCATCAAAAAAAATATCATTTTGACCCATACAATGTATTTTTGGCTATTGACACAAATATACTTGTGCTACTTTTGTGGTCCAGGGTCAGATTTAAGTAAAAATTTTAATTATAGCAAATGCATTTCACAATGGTTTGCAATAACTGAATGATTTTAATACATCAAAAAGTTGTGAACAGTCAAAAAAGCAAAATAACAGGTGAGACGGAGAGAGTTAAAAATGTGACAATCATAAAAAAATATGTGCTTCAGGATGCCATTGAACAAGCATTTTTGGCAAAAAAATCCATAAAAAACCTTTACCATCCAAAAAAACCTTTTTATATAAAAAGTAAGAAAGGTTATGGTTCTTATAAAAATCTATGAATAAATGATTCTTCTATGGCAGTGGTTATCAAACTGTGGTACTTGAAGAGACCCCGGTGGTACGTGACATGACAGAAAACTCTAAAGATTAATTTAAATTTCGTGTTTTTAATACAGTTTCAACTGTTTAATACATAATTGATAAATACGGAATACATCTCAGCCTATGTGCAATTTTAAAATAGTTTTATGAATTATTGTTTGTGTATCATTGGTCGATGTAACTCGGGCAGCTGAAACACAGAGCGGGAGCAGACAGGTACTTGTGAGTCCCTCTCTCTCTTCCGACGAGCTGTGTGCAAATTAAGTTTCTTATGTATTTCTGCACTTGGACCGCTGTTTAAAGCTGTTGTTATTCCTGTAAAGTGCTAATTCACACGTCTGTATTTACTCAAATAAGCGCGTTGTGATTTAGTTTTGATGTGCCGTTTTGACAAAAGCCGCTGCAGTAAAGTGTGCGTCTCTTTTTGTTATACAGTATATACAGCTGTTCTCTTGATGTTTAAGTATATTTATTTATCTTCTGTGTTAAATATTCTTTCCACATTGTTTGGCTTTAATATAAGTTTGTAGTCTTTCTGAAAGTCCCCACAAAGTTAATAAATCCCCCATAAGTCTTTTACAGAGCCCTGTTTACAGTGCACTACAGAAAAGTGTTTTGTGTTCACTATTACTGCTGACTAACTTGAAAAACATGACAAAAACATGTTCTTTAGTTTGAAAACAGCTGATAAATAAAAAAGTGTTTGTATTATTAATAATTAATAATACATTAGAATTAAAGGACGATGTGTAAAGATAAAGATTCACAGCTCTACTATTAATTTGAGTGTTTATTCATGTGTTTTCTATGGCGGTCATTAGGTGGTACTTGACAACAAATTTTATAAAAGGTGGTAATTGATCTGAAAAGTTTGAAAACCACTGTTCTATGGCATTGCTGTGATGAACAGCATTTAAAAGGGTATATGTTGGTTTTATAACTTTCAGTTTTTAAACATATTTTAATATCGTATCGCAAATTACATATCGCATTAGCAAGTTATTGAGCATCACATTTTCCTCAATATTGTCCAGCACTAATGGAAAGTAAACTGTTCATTTAATTTGGTGAATATTACTGTAACTCAACTCAACTTTATTTATATAGCACTTTTTACAATTTTCATTGTTACAAAGCAGCTGTACATGAGACATATTAACTATAAGCAAAACAATTAAAGTTATACCTGTAAAATCAAGAAAAAGGTGAAAACACAGAAGACAGACATACCCACACACAATATGCACACGTATAGTTATATTGACCTAACATATATAGACATAGACACACACACACACACACACACACACGCGCGCGCACAAGCACGTGCACACACACACACACACAGACAAGCACGCACACGCACAGACTATAAATTCCTATGTGCAATATTAATTAAATACTGTAGATAAAAATAAGTTACAGTTACAAATGTAAAGTTTGTGTAGCTAAAAACCCAAACTTTAGAAAAAAACACGTGAAAACGCTACAATGAAAATCATAATGCTACCTTAAGAGTTTTTTCTGCATTTTACCCAGAGGTGCAGGACCTGGAATCCCCAGAAAACAAGAGAACACCATTTTTAATGGGTAAAAAGCACTGTAAGCAGTGAGGTAGCTCATTTGATTTTGAAACAGAGCTTACGTCTGAAAAGAAGGCAGAATCTGAAACCGGCAACTTGGGAACGGATAGCCCTTTTCATAAGAAGAGTGTTGCAAGTCGATGACAATTTATGAGTCACTTCAGTTTCTTCTATGATTTTATTGTCACTTAATGCCATTACCCGGCGTTCCATGAGACAGAGTATATGTTTGTACCAGTACTCCTGTCAGAGAGATGGCAGCTGTCTTTATGCTGAATGTATGCAAGCTGCCAACATTAAAAGCATTTTAAACTTGTTTTATAAGAATCAAGAAGTGTTTCAGACTTTTTCTTTGTGCTGTGTATAACAGATTTCAGCTGGGGCCCAAACTGTATTTTAAGTATTTTTCAAATACATTTTTCTCTAAAATGGGTTTAAAAATGTGGTGTTTAAATAATGATGTTGAAAATGTTGGAGTACAGTAAATAGGTTGATATACATTATACACTAAAAACAGAGCAGCTTTAATTTTGTTGAAACGGACCCCCATGTAAGCACATTATAACACTACAGAGGTCCTTGTCATTTCCATTTTTTCAAATTCTTGGTTTATTAAAAGCATCGTCTAGTTCCTATTTCCCAACACTGAAGTCTGAACACAATTTAAACTCATCACGGCCCTCAAAGAAACTACCTACAGACCAGTTATAACTCAGCATTTCAGCATTTCAGCGTCACATACAGCATTTCCATATGAATGATTAAAACACTCTTCTCTTGCCTCGGACTGATCTTGGACGGTGTTAAATGCAATCTCAGTGCACTGCCGCAAGCATCTCTACTGCCGGTGTCCCATCAGTGGTCGTGGTGCAGAGATGAATGGACTGAAAGTATCCGTCTGTATAATATCGTCTCTACGCCCCATCTCTCCGCCTATAATCTCTGGCCCACAGGCCAGGTGAAGACTGTCCTGCACACAAGCACCATGTCATACATTATGCATTACTGCACAGCTAATGTGTTCAAACATTGTCCGCTAGCCGTCCTTGTTATTGGAGACCTCCTCACTTGAGTAATGAGAATCTTCGTGCCCAATGTCCCGTACAGCAGACGATGACTACGTTCAGAAAAGAGAGAGGGAACGTGTGTAAGAGAGAGAGAGAGAGAGAGAGAGAGAGAGCACATATGCCAGACTCGACCGTATGGTCTCTCCTTCATTCTCAATGTTCTCAGTAAAACAAAGGACATCTTAACTTTTGTCCTTCTTGAATTGTTTTGTCCTAGAGTCTGGAATTAGAAACTTAACTAGTCTGCAGGACACAAAAGAAGATATTTTGAAGAATGTTGGACAGACAACATTTAACCTTATTAAATTGTATGGACACAAAAAACATTTCTCAAAATATCTTCTTTTGTGTTCCACTGACAAAAGAGTCAAACATGAAAGAGAATAAATAATGACAGAGCTTTTATTTTGGGGTGAACTATCACTTTTTTATTTGTAGTAAAACCGTGATTCATTTTCATAAGGGTGACTTTGTAAACCGCAAACCAAATATGGCAGCAAGCCGTGGTCAGGTGGTTTGTTTAGCCAATCAGAATGCTTTGAGGTGCTGTCTGTCAATCATTTTGCATTTGCACAGGATTCCATATGAAAGCCAAGCAATTTACAACGCAATTGGGTATTGACTGACATTATAAACAGACTTTAGGGAAGAAATGAATGTCATTAGGGTAGAATATTGGTCCCTTTAAATCTAATTATAAGATTATAGTGAATAAATTCTTGAATTGGAAGGACATCTGGTTATGTCATCTTTAATTGATTTCTGTCAACCTTACAGAACACAGAGGATGAAATTACAGATACTGCCATGGGGTCAAAGGTTCAAACAATTACTTGACAGAAATAATGACAGTGACTGGTCCAGAATAACAGGCAGACAGATATATTTGACTAATATTGACTGACAACTTTGACCAGCAGCCTGTTTGGAGTGACAGACTCTCCCAAACTGACGTACCATCTCCAAACAGCCATAATCAAAGTCGTTTCTCATTAGCAATCAAACACCCATCTGCAGGCAAAACTGTCAAATGGACGGACCCAGCAAAACAAGAATAGAAACTCAGAGAGGGTAAAAATGTGTGTATTTGCTGACTATTATGTATTAAAAAAAGATTTGTGGTCCTGATGAATATCTCCTGCCTTGGGGCCGAATATATAAAAATATATCAAAGTCAAGTTGCTGTAACGTTGGGGCCGTTGTAGTTTACATTTCTTCCGTGTGCTTGCAGAAGCTTTGAAACGATCCTGTTTAGAGGTGGACACATAAAATGACTCGCAGCGAAAACATTAATGGCATCGGAGACATTAAGAACAAAAAGACGCCACATCAACAATCACCAAGATTCATTAGTGTCTATCAGCATTTGTTTAAAATATATTATGACATGAATGATGAGCTAATCAACTTAATAATCCATTAAACATCCTTTCAGCATCTGTTGATGATTTTCTATTGCAAGCTACAAAAAACGTAAATAATTAATGCGCAATAATACAAGTAAACTAAAAGAAAATGTATAAATTAGCCACGCTGTGTCAAGTGATTTGACTCTAAAACAGCAATTAAGGAAAATACGTCTGCAGAAAATGATAAGGTTGACTGTCACAAGGACAAAATAAACAAATAGGCAAGTACTTGGTTTAAAATAAAACATCACATAAAGCAGCTGTTTTCTATGGTTACCTCTTTATTTATTCCTGCTTCAAGTCAACGTGAATGGAATGAATCCAGAATGAATTTTGTTTTAGTTTGCTGTGTTTCCAATGTGTACTGCAAATAAATATTTGCCTATTTGTTAAAGGGATAGTTCACCCAAAAATGAAGATTCTGTTATCATTTATTCACCCTCTTCTCATTTCAAGACATTAGATATTGTAAAGAATGTTGGTAAGCGAACAACCGCGGCATCTATTGACTCGCATTGGTTTTGTGTCCATACAGTAGAAGTAAATGGGTGGTGTCGCCGCTGTTCGGTTACCAACTTTCTTCAAAATATCTTCTTTTGTGTTCTTTTATGAAATGACATGTGGGTGAGTAATTAATGACAGAATTTTCATTTTTGGGTGAACTACCCCTTTAACATTTCTAATAGCCTGTATGGCCTAAATAAAGTAATCAAAACAGAAAACCTATTTCAAAGTTATTACATTTTGTTTAAAAATGTTTTTGTAAGAATAGCATGAACCAGGAATGCGAGTAAAGCAACAGTACCACATAACAGTTCATTGAACACTGGGGACAGAGACTGATATGCAACCATGCACCTGTAATAATTCACCGGCTAGTAAATGTAGGACCCTCGGTCTCCTATCCCAGGAGCCTATCTTTACAGCCGTGTCATAAAAGCATGGGTACATATCATTGCAGAGGGATAAAATACTTTGTAGATGGCTGTAAAAGGCAGGAGAATGTCCTGAGGTTTCCCCCTCCTGCTCGCCGTGTTTTTAATTAAAGGAAATGTACCGCAGAACACTTCCACCGGCTCACATACACCCACATCACTCCCGCACGCCTATTGCAGAGCTCTACGGCTGCGGTAAATGTCTGCATGTAACCTGAAATGGGGGAAATGGGAGGATACGGTACAGCCAGAAATGAAAAGCAGAAACACCATTTATCCCCCCCCTTCTCCCGTCTCTCCAATCTTTGCGATCTGTCATCTGCTGGCATTTACAGTGCATTTCATTCAGTTGTTCCTTAAGGACAATTGGTTTTCTCCCCTGATTCCATTAACATGAAGGCAAGAGAAATGAGAGGGGCTAGTGAAACCTTATATTCACCAACCCACCCCTACACGTACACAACACACTGAGCGCGAGCGACACACGTGATGCAAAATGCCATATTGCACGTTCGATGGCAGTATGAGCGAGTTCTTGAAAAATAAATTACTTTTTGAACCTGATCTTTTGCATTACGCTGCAGAGGAACAGGCTGAATAGATGATGGCATAGAAGGTCATGCTCAGTACCATATAAACTTAACATCGCAACAAAAGCTAGAGTCATTTCAATGCACCAATCACATTCCAAGTTACTTTACACCGGATAACTTAAATCTCAAACCTGCAAAGGTTAGGGGCGTTACATGCAATGTACAAGTTATTCAGTGATTTTCAGGTGGGCTGACTTATCTACAGGTATGCATCTCGAGAGAGGTGAGACACTCATAGGGGTATGTTTTAAATCTTATTCATTATGTACTACATTTAAAAACATTTCTAATGCTACAAGTATTTAACCTCAAGTACCTCTTTCAAGAGATGTAATGATTAAAATGCTGAAAAAATTAGCTAATTAGCTTCGAAAAAGGTGAATTTGGAATTTAAAAGGCGAGTAGCTTGCATCAGGAATATCTGTCAGTAATTTTACGGAACATCTGTGAGGTTTGTCTAATGCAACTCAGGCTGTCTTTTGGTATCTCAAACATGGTTAGTTAATCTTTAACTAAGACGTCTTAAACTGGAAGAACCCCACTGAAAAACAGCTGAAACCAGTCCAAACTGGATTGCTGGTCTCACCAGACCGGTCTGCTGGATGGTGTCAGTCGGATTTTGGGCATTTTTCAGCCATACAGATTTGGAGACAAGATTGCTGACCGGCTAAACAAGCTGTGCACTAGCTTGGCAAGGTTTTTGACTTTGAAATCCTTGACTCACCACACTAGAGACTAAAATATTATATTTTTGGCTGCAAAAGAAATGTGGGGGAAAAGATGTCAAGACTTAAAATATGAAAAGGTTGCAGCTGAGAACGAGAAACAAAGCATAGAATACCTTTTGCAGGTATGCATGTCCCATTCTTAGCCAAGCATGGCATGGCTTCTCTTATTGGACATCCCGGGCGAGCACACACACACACATGTTGGGTTTCCATGTTTTATTTTTATACTGTACAAACTGTATATCATATTCCCTACCCCTAACCCACCCCCTAACCCTAAAAATCACACACAACTGTCTGCTCTTAGATTTTCAAAAAAGTGAATTCTGTATGATTTATAAGCTTGTTTCCTCATGGGGACAAAAAAAATTCCCCACAAGGACAAGGGTTTTGGATATTGCCATCTTTGTGGGGACATTTTGTCCCCATACCATAGGGTTTACCCTTCCCACACACACTCCCACACACACGCGCGCGCGAGCACATACACACACGAGCGCGCACACACGCACGAGCGCACACGTACACTGTATATCAAGCACGAACAGTTTTTAATGGACTTGAAATGGTCTAATAGATTTTAGTAGTGTGTCTGAGTTATTCTGTGCTTTAGGAGTCTTCCGCAGTAAAACTTTGAATCCAGGGAGCCATGGATCACAGCCCTTGGATGGAGGTAATTATTCAGTAAAACTGAGGTGTTAGAAGAGTCTTAAACACAGAAGCTCTCCTTCGTTCAGCCTCACTGCATAGACAAATAACAGCCACCATATGCCTGATCAGGTGCCTGGCTTTATCGTCAGTTCTAGGAAGAAAAGGCCTGGTGGGAAAAAACTTAGAAGCGATACAGCTTTTTATTTCAGAGGGAGAAAAAATATAGTGACAAATAAATTGCTAACCATTGTAATGGCCTTTCTCTGCTTCGGCTCTGGTGTGCAGAGGAGAAATTTCAATATACTGGAACATCTTAATACAAAATTTATCAGCGAGCTTCACTCAGGACCGCGGTAATAATCCCCGTTCCTGCAGAGGGATGCAGTAAAGCCACTTCATTCCAGGGTTTTCTAGTTTGATGCTAAATCCTGCACACGATTACATAAAGACTTTTTATAGTTGGACTTGTTCTGTCAAATTAGGTCTTTTAGCACCGTGCCCTACCGGAATTACAGACTTATTTCCTTCTTGTGAATACTGATAATCAGGGTCTCACTACAAGTTTAGGACAAACTCACACACTAGAGAAGGAAAGGAAGACGTAAATGTGAGAAGAAATGAGTATGAGAGAGATAGCGAGAGAATGGGAGGCAGAGTGAGAAAAACGGCAGACGTGAGAAAGAGAGAAAGATGCTCTTCTAAACTCAGAGATCTCAGCATATGAAGAAATTCTCACCTTCTTCATAATCTCAGCATGAGATGATTCTTCCTTCAGAGACTTAGAGAGATTACAAATGGTAAACACTGCAATACCTTCCACTTCGAGTTCTTTTCCTGCTCTGAGTGACACTCAAAATCTCACTTAAACGTTTCTCTGGTGCTGAAGAATCATGCCAAAAATAAAACTTATGCAATGACTTTATTTAGAGCTGACAGAATAATATACGTAAAGATCACGATCACGTTTTGTGATTATTAATACCGTAGATGTATAATACCAGGACAGCACCATCTGTTAACATCTCCACCTCACCTCAGAAGGCACATCCCAGACGTATGCGACTTGCATGTTGCGTTTGCTCATGGGCACACATTTCTGAAATATTTTTGAGTCCCATGTGACTAATTACTCTGGAGCCGTGGGAAAATGGCAGCAGGATGATGCTGATTGGCTGACTGGATTACAAATGCCACAAAATTAGAGCTGGTAAAAAATAAAATAAAAACAGGCATTGGAAAAAATCTCTGTTACAATATGACATTTTTACAATTCACGTCACTTGAAAAACTATTTTTATAACATATTTTCAGAATACATGGCTACTTTCATTTTAAGTCCCCATGGAATAAAAATGTAAATTTTGGGGGGTTTAAGTATTTTAGCCTTCAGAATATCTATACACTAGCGTTCACAAAAACTCACATTTAGAATATAGAAGCATTCAAAACTTACAGTCTCTCACTTCTACCAATATGGAGCAACGATTTTTATGACATCATTTTGAATTTTATCTTCGCATCAGATTCCAGGCTGTAATGTAATTTTAACACTATTAGCTGTTGTGAAATGGGACACAGGCAGTTTTGTTGGAAATTAAAGGGACAGTTCACCCAAAAATAAAGAATTCTGTCTTCATTTACTCACCCTCGAGTTGTTCTGAATCTGTATAAATTTTTTTGTTCTGATGAACACAGAGAAAGATATTTGGAGGAATGCTTGTAACAAAACAGTTTTTGGCAACCATTGACTACCATAGTAGGCAAAATTACAATAGTGGTCAAAAGTGCCCCAGAACTGTTTGCTGTCCTACATTCAAAATATCTTCTTTTGTGTTCAACAGAACAAAGACATTTTTCCTACTATGGTAGTCAATGGTGGCCAGAACCGTTTAGTTACAAGCATTTTGTGTTCATAAGAAGAAGGACATTTATACAGATTTGGACCAACTTGAGGGTGAATAAATGAAGACAAAATTGTTTCCTTTAAGTTAACATTTCAATCAAAGCTGCACATTTCAAGACACTTGGGTCTTTAAATGGCCACCAATGCATTACAGTGTTTTTTGGCTGTGCCATAGTGGACTTTTTGCATCTACCAACAGGACGGAGTGCAGCCAAATCCTGACCCTTTGTTTTTAACACATTTAAAACTAAGTTCTGCATGTGCTGAAATGCATTGCCAAAACAAACATATTCCATTTTTCTCATAACTTAATTCTGGCAGCCCATCTTTTTATCAAGATGAAAATGCTATCTGTGGTTTGCCATTTTTTGACCCGGCTATAATGATGTCATTTATTCACAGACGTCAGGATAACAATACCAGAGGTGACCTCTCCATTATTAGGCAATTTCCTTTCATAAAAAGCAGAAAAAACAACAGGAAAGAGTGTGAAAGTAAGCATTGGACGCAAAGCGATCCATCATCTTTTACTCTTAAATCATCTATCTTTGTGA
Source organism: Triplophysa rosa (assembly GCF_024868665.1). Lineage (NCBI taxonomy): Eukaryota > Metazoa > Chordata > Actinopteri > Cypriniformes > Nemacheilidae > Triplophysa > Triplophysa rosa. The sequence goes on from NC_079906.1 coordinate 17,843,702, forward strand.
TTGTGGTCAGTGGCATGTCCAATGAGCATTGAACAAACCTCATAGACCAGCCCGAGGTCTATTGACACATCCTCTGTGGATTTGATTGAGTGTGTTGAAAAACCAGGCTAGCAATATGAACCCATCGATTTCCTGCCATATTAAAAAGGATTAAAGTAGCCATAAATGCAACTGGAAAAAGAGTTAATGGACCATACTTGTGTGCTAAACTTTAATCCCTGTTATTTTTTCCCTTTATTCCGTCACATTAATCACATTTCAGCCGTGATGATAGATGGCTGTCAGCGGTCTTATGGATCTCAGAGGTCTGGTTTGGTTTCAACAAGAAACCTCACCTATCAATAGGAGAGGGGCTCACGGATGCGGGCGGATGGAACTAGAGCTGGACATCCGTCTTTTTACATCCTGAGGCAATGGATTAGAGAGGTCAAGTATTCTTCATCTTCGCTAGCTTTTGGCCCTTGCTGTCGCATTAGGAACTCTGACAACGTTTTGCTGCTCCAACTGCAACTAAAGCCGCTCTTAAATGCGACATCTCACTCGGATGACTTCAAAATGGTGTTCCTGGTAGTTTAAGTGACTCTTTAAATTGAGCCATTTCAGTGCTCCATTTTGAGAGAGCGCTCTTAAGGATTTAATGCACCAATATCGTCCTGAAGATCCGCTTCACATGAAACTGCGGCAAAGGGGATTGTCAGGGTTTCATGACACACGGCGAGAGCAGTCAACAGCCTCGGAAGGGCTGCGGCGTCTAATGCACCGTGAGAATTCTCTAGGAGTTTAAAAGGACTGTCTCGTCTCTGGCCCGTTCCTCCCCTCACGCTGACATTCACAGACAGAATAAACTTCTTCTGTCGTGACTACGGAACATGATCGTCTCTGACATTTCCTGCGACGGCATCTAAGCGATAAAACGCGATGCTCTATAGCAACCAGAAGAACAACGTGTATAGATTTACTACACCAAACTCAGAAAGGTAAAGATACAGTAAATCCATTCAGCTAGAAGGAAATGGTAGGCGAGAGACCGATCGAGAATGAGAGAGACAGACTCACAGACAAAAAGCAGGAAAATGAGCGAGAGAGGCTCCTGCCAGACCCCAAGCGCTCCCTGAAGCTATGCTGTATATTTCATACTGTTATGAGACGCACTGAATGGTATTGTTTAATTCAATTAGGGATGCACCCAATGTTCGGCCACCGAAAATGTTCGGCCAAAAATAGCAAAAAACGCAAGTTCGGTGTTCGGTCGAATTTGTGAAGTGGCCAAATAAATTTTACCGAACATGACTCGTGATACGATCAAGCAGCAACCAGCGCAGAGAGAGAGAGAGACACGTGTGCACTTTATTACTGCCGCAAACATTTTGGCTGTGTGTGTGTGTGTGTGTGTGTGTGTGTGTGTGTGTGTGTGTGTGTGTGTGTGTGTGTGTGT